>NC_086454.1:336068814-336368814 GCF_028390025.1 Pseudophryne corroboree
TGGCTCTTGGAATCACTAAAAGTGAAATAAGTTCGGAATGAAGAACTCCCACTCTCAGACGAACTGGTAGAGTCCTTAGAGCAATAACAGTATCAAAAATTTTACTGCCATCCACGGCAGTTAAGGAAAAGGAGGAAGGAAGTCTCTCGGTGGGTAGGGACCACCGTTTAACATAGGCTTCAGTAATAAAGTTCCCAGCTGCTCCGGAATCAAGGAGAGCAATGACGTTCCGATAACGTTGAGCAACTTGAAGCGAGACTGGGAGATTACAATCATGAGGAGATGGAGAGGAGATCATTACTCCTAGCCGGCCCTCTCCTGGGCGAGCTAGGGTTTGGAGTTTTCCCGGACGTTCGGGACAGGCATTGATGGTGTGAGACGGAGCTGCACAGTAAAGACAAAGAGACTCAGAGAGACGTCTTCGGCGCTCAGCAGGAGTTAAACGGGAACGGCCAATTTGCATGGGCTCATCTTTAGATGGTGACAGTTGACGAGGAGGAGGAGCAGAAGATTTTGGAGCAGATGATCTTCCACGCTCAGTTGCTCTCTCTCTGAAGCGTAAATCAACTTTCGTGCAGAGTGAGATTAGCTCATCTAACTTAGAAGGTAAGTCTCTGGTAGCTAACTCATCTTTAATAAGCTCAGATAAGCCATGCCAGAATGCAGCATACAGGGCCTCGTCGTTCCATGCCAGTTCGGATGCCAGGATCTGGAACTGTATCAGATATTGTCCTACAGTACGTGACCCCTGGCGTAAACGGAGAATCTCGGATGAAGCTGAGGTTACCCGGCCTGGCTCGTCGAAGATGCGCCTGAATGTTGACACGAATGCAGTGTAAGAAGATAGCAGGGTGTCGGACCTCTCCCATAACGGTGATGCCCAGTCAAGGGCGGAGCCACTGAGAAGAGAGATGATGTAGGCAATTTTTGTACGGTCACTGGGAAAATTGCCAGGTTGTAGCTCAAACTGAATCTCATACTGGTTGAGAAATCCCCTGCAGAATCTTGGAGATCCGTCAAATTTTGCTGGCGTTGGAAGATGAAGACGTGGAGCAGAAATGGGTAAGGTGGGTGGGGTTATAGCTGGAGTCACTGTGGTTGACGCACCAGATGCGCCTGATCCACGGAGAGTTGTCTGAATCCCATCCAGCCGAGTAGAGAGATCCTGGAGACAGCGGATGATGTGGCCCTGTGCAGCCTCCTGATGTTCTAGTCGGGCTGCCAGTTCTTGCATCGGCCTGGCCGCTTGATCCTGGTCTCCGGCTGGATTCATTAGGTCAGTGCTTACTGTCACAACTGAGGGCCTGAGCTGACGGGAGGCAGCCTCAGTTGTAGGGGCTGAGATGTACCGGAACCTGGGAGGTTGTATCAGACCCCTGGACATGTAAGTAACATGAATAATAACTGCCCGAAGGCGTGACCACGACAACTTGGATAAAAGTCAATGATGTTTATTATGACAACTCCGCAACACAGCAGCAGTAAAAGAAAACGTAAAAGTCAGCAAATAATAAATACAGTTCCTGGGTACTACAGGATGGCAGGAGCCACAGGGCACTGGTAGTGTGAGATAGTTCTTATGATCTTCTAGATGGAAAGTCCTTACCAGGCCCGACTGTAGCAATGGAGATAACCCAGGATTGTGCCAGCTGGTGTTCCAGGAAAAGCTGGGTTGCTGAAGGTAAAACAGCTGCTGTGGATACTGGCTGGAACCAGACTGTTGTTAGCATGGAGTGGATACTGGCTGGAACCAGTTAAATAATAAATGAACTTGGGAGCGATGAAATATGAACTGAAATGTAGAACTTGAGAGCGGAGAAATAATAATACCGGTGGAGAGTGGTAAAGTGTAGAAAGGACACCGGCCCTTTAAGGGAAGCTGTACTCTGCTGGAAGCTGAGCTGGAAGCAGGTAATGTTGTAGCTGGAAACAGATGAATCCACAATGGATTGGAGAGTCAGGCTACACCGCAGGTGGAATGCTGGTGCGGGTCTCTATGGTGGAAGTCTTGAGACAGGAGCTGGAACCTGGAAGACAATCACAGGAGAGAGACAAACAGGAACTAGGTTTGACAACCAAAGCACTGACGCCTTCCTTGCTCAGGCACAGTGTATTTATACCTGCAGCAAGGAAGGGATTGGCTAGGCAATTATGCAGATTAACAATACTGACAACAGATTGGAGGAAATGATCAGCTGACAGAATCCAAGATGGCTGCGCCCATGCAGACACTTGGAGGGAAGTTTGGTTTGTAATCCATGTGGTAATGAAAACAGTAATGGCGGCGCCGGCCACTGGAGACAGGAGACGCCAGGCTGACAAGTGCACATCCAACCACGCGGACACAGCGGAGGCCGCGGCTGACGTAATCGCCACTCTGACACTCTGCATGCAGAAGCTCAGGGACGGCGGCGGAGGCCGCGGGAGACGCCATGCCAGATGTAATAAGGCGTTACTGTGACAGCGTCTCAGAGAGACAGGAGAGGATGCAGGAATGTGAACATTAGGATAACAGATGGGATCCGGTCCTGGAGCGCTGAGCCAACCTTAGGAGGCATCTGATGGGTAAGAAATGGCGTCCAGATACCCGGATCGTGACAACTAGTAGGACACATAGTCAATATAGATCCCCTTGACAGAAAACAAAAGCCACATTATTAAACACATAGACGGGACCAAGGGACATATAGTAAGGAATCATAAGCCATATAGAAAACACAGATTCGGCTAATGGGAAGAACAAAATAAATGCAACATTACCCTTTGACAAAACTTAAGATGGGGCCTCTAAACTTTTGCTTCTTTTTCCTAGCAGAAATGGCCCCTGATTAACTTAATTTTGTTAGATATGATATACATATACTGTGCTCCCGCTCAGGAAGTACAAAGTATGTTAGACACCCACAAAGACTAATGTCGCATTCTACTGTTCTAGATGCATGTCCATCACAGGTAGAGGAAGTTATCTCACAGATACCGGGTTCCCTATGAACTTACGATGGACAGGTCACTGGATTGATGGCTGGGATAGTCCCAATAGCGATATGACAAACACAGAATTTTTTTTAAGGGGAGTAGACCAAGTAGAGAATCACTTCCCCGTAGTGCCCAATCCAGTTGTCAAATTTTTATAAATTCTTCACCTCTACAAACTCATCTGTCACCAACCTCTATTCTGTTTCTCTACAGTTTTCCTCTTCAGCTTTTGCGTTCACACAGGGTAGTACAATACATGGGCCCAATTACAGTTCAAACTCCACATGCCTAGGTCCTTCAGAGTTCTGCAGTGTGCCTTGTCATGCACAAAGGGTGGAGAATGGGAATACTGGTGAAGAGAAATTTTGTATAGACACTGATATGCCTGTTGGTGAATGGCAAACCTGACATTTTCTTTTTCATTTTCTTCTTCTTTCTCTCCTCTAGAGATGTTTCTTTTTTTTTTTTTTTTTGAGTTATGCTCATGGTACTCTACATTGCAAACACACGATAGTTAAATGAAATGAAAAAATTTGTGTTCCCTACAGGAAAAGGCAGTCTGGAGGACAAAAGGGTATGGCCAGGAGTCCTCAGGACTGTGGACAGGTGGACACGGTAAGCCAGTAGCCCCCAGAGCATACCTTCCAAGTCTAGCTGAGGTGGCACACGGTCTGACTCATCTAGGCAAAGAGGGTATGTGCAGGCTGATGAGAGCCTACTGGTGTGCGCCAGGATTCTATTCTCATGCAGGTAAGAGAGCAATGACCTGTCTTGCTTGCTTGAGGAAGTATATTGGTAAAGCAATACCAACAGAGCCATCCCATATCCCTCCTGCAGACGGATCTTTTCAGGAAATACAAATCGACTTCGTACAGTTAACATCCTTTAGGAATTATTGTTATGTATTGGTGTGCACTGATGTTTTCTCAAACTGGGTAGAGGCATTTCCTGCCACCGCGGATGCTGCTGTGTTTACCGCAAAGAAAAATTGCACCGAAATTTGTGTGTAGATAATGGTACCCCTAGAAGTAGGAGCAAAGCTTGAAATTGTACCATTGTGATCATAAATACTGCCACTAGTATTATGTAGCTTCGGAACCACTCCGAGATCTTCACTCAACGAATCATCCTCTTCGAAATTTGTTTTTGTTTTGGTATTTGTGTCTTTTTGGTTGTTTTTGGAAGACAACCCCATGTCATGATTGATCCGCACAACGGCCCTCATTCCGAGTTGTTCGCTCGTTGCCGAGTTTCGCTATATTGCGATTAGTCGCTTACTGCGCATGCGCAATGTTCGCAGAGCGCATGCGCTTAGTTATTTTACTCAAAAGTTAAGTATTTTACTCACGGCATAACGAGGATTTTTCATCTTTCTGGTGATCGGAGTGTGATTGACAGGAAGTGGGTGTTTCTGGGCGGAAACTGGCCGTTTTATGGGTCTGTGCGGAAAAACGCTGCCGTTTCTGGGGAAAACGCGGGAGTGGCTGGAGAAACGGGGGAGTGTCTGAGCGAACGCTGGGTGTGTTTGTGACGTCAAACCAGTAACCAAACTGACTGAACTGATCGCAGTGGCAGAGTAAGTCCCGAGCTACTCAGAAACTGCAAAGAAATTTCTATTTGCAATTATGCAAATCTTTCGTTCGCAATTCTGCTAAGCTAAGATTCACTCCCAGTAGGCGGAGGCTTAGCGTGTGCAAAGCTGCTAAAAGCAGCTAGCGAGCGAACAACTCGGAATGAGGGCCAATGATCAGAAATACACCAATGAGGTGACAGTACAGTACCTTATTGAGATGAGCCAGCATTTGAGAACTTGACAAAAGAACTTGAAACTGTTGATTGCTGGTATGCCAAATACTAACTGTCTTGATTGTGAACCAAGAGACTGTGTGATTGTTTTTACGCTCAGGTTGCCTAATAGGTGGGAAGGACCATATCAAGTTTTGTTGACCGCACTATCCCAGTGAAAGTAGCCGAGAGAGAGACTTAGGTCCACGATTCCCATTGCAGGAAAGTCGGTAGTCCGGAAGGAACTCGTAAATGGAGTGAGATCGCAAAAGTATCACCAGAGACTCTGTTCCGTGAAGACTGAGAGGCGGCACTGTTGAACACTACCTGAGCGTACTAAAGGATTGCAGAAAGACCAGTCATTGTAATTGATTTGTTATGAACAAGAGTTGTTTTGTTCTATTTCTCTTTTCTCTCTTTCCCGCTGACAAACATTTTTTTTCAGGATATTCTATTTTTGCGAGGTTTTTTTTTTATGAGGAGTCGAGTGTGGGACTGGAACTGGTTCTGGAGGAAGGAGTGATTTCCTTATAGGATCCCAGGATTAGCCGATCAGTTTGTTAAAGTCAGAGAAAAATCAAAGGTCTAGTAGTTATGGAGCTCAGAGGTAATCAGGAACAATCAGACAATGGCTATTCATACATTGCAGATAAAGAGCTCATTAATATATGTGGAAGAAAGGTTTATGAGTGGCTCTCCCCTAACTCCGAAGGTTTATATTATTTAGGAAGGACACTACTTATAACCCTTGTTCAATTATTAAATAGACCTAGCATACGTTCCATAAATGGAAACAATGTTCAGAAAATGATAGGAATATGTAGATCATGAAAATTTTATATGTCACTGTCACGATTTGTTTGTGTCTTCTTCATCTACCCAGCAGAATCTCAATCGAATCCAAACATCAGTGTACAAAGACGTAGGTACATGTATGTGTGAAATGTTCGTCGCAAATCAGACATTATAGGCCAAAGCACTGTCCCAGCATACTCTATAGGTTGAATGTTGTCCCACACCCAACCAGTGGTCCCGTGACCGCCGAGTGCATATAGAGGATGTCTCGTCCTCCTCCCTGTCTTCCCCAAATATAGTCAAGTGTCTGATTTGCGAAATGCATATATACTTGTGTCTAGGTCACCAATTATTGTATGAAATATTTTTTTTTTCTTTTATGTTAATAATTGATGGCAGTTATTGTTTGCTGCCAAAGGGTGGACTGTCGAAGTCAAAAATATAACATAAAAAGAACATACAAACTACACACATTATGAGTCGCTATACTTGCAAATACGCGCAGCGAGCACAGCAATATATGGTAACACATGCATTTACACGGACATGCCACAGAGATGGATTCGACACTTATTTCATACAGTACATAATTATAATAATATCAAGCGCCAGACATCATGATGATTTAAAATTATATAATGAAGTAATGTCATGTATGTGTATTATTTGAACGAAACCAGATACACCTGTCATATTTGGTATTAAAGCAAGCAGATTAATGTGTAGATTCATTTGATACTTGTTATTAAGTTGTAGGATATTGCAGCAAATAATTATGATTAAATGTATAAAAGCTAAAATCACTTTTATTAGAACAATAGATATTCCAAACAGGTAGTGGACAGGAAGCTCAGGCCAGCCCTTTGGATGTCTTCAAGGCTGAACCTGATTAGCATATACAAAGAGACTAGTGACTCATCATGAATGAGTAAGTTCCCTCCCCCAAACTATATAACACATTGCTGATCACACAGGAGGTCAGTTGCTGTTTTGGACTAGACGATGATGGAGTTATTGCCAGATCAGTTCCTGTATTTATTTGCTGAGAGAGAGAGAGATATTAAGAGGAGGATGCATTGAAAGATATGGTAATTGTATCGCTGGCCTGTAACTGTATGTAACTGTATGTATTAACTGCTTATTGTATGAGTTGTAACTATAGGTATACTGTACATTGTAATATATTGAATCCATATCCCTTTAATAACAAATTTATACATCAATGAGCTTTGGAACTCAGATAATGTGTGGGTGTATTGTTTTCTCTTATGGGATGCAGTGTTTTGCGATGTACAGCGCACTTTTATCGTATATGGTAATAAGATGCGCCTGGCGTCTGCAGTATATATTAGAGTGGGCATTTTAAATATTTGTGAGGAAACAATTTTGCATTCACATAACATACATCGCCGCCCATCGCAGCGATGTTGATCGCATATGTACTAACATATGCAATTAACATTGCAATGCAGTGACGGAGGCCTCCCGCGATACCTGTGAGGTGGTGTGCGGGGGGTCTCAGTCACCTCCCTGGTGTTTCCACCTGCTTCCCTTCTATAGGGTATCGCCATCCAAAGATGTTGATACCCCCGGCAGAGTAAACCCGGAGGTGGGGTCTTAGTACATTTGAAAATTCATTTTTCCCTTAGTACATTCTGCCACTAGAATACTGTGTGCAATTCTGGAGGCCATATCTTCAAAAGGATATTAATACATTAGAGACTGTACAAAGAAGGGCAACTAAAATGGTGCATGGCCTACATCACACAACTTACCCAGAAAGGCTAAGAAATCTCAGTATGTATAGTTTGGAGCAGAGAAGGGAAAGGGGAGACATGATAGAACCTTTCAAATATATCAAGGGTCTTAACAAAGTCCAGAAGGGAAACATTCTCCAAATGACGAGAAGCAATAGGACACGAGGACATGCACTGAGACTGGAGGGGGGAGGTTCAGGGGAAATTTGAGGAAAAATTACTTCACAAAAAAGGGTAGTGGACAAGTGGAAAAGCCTCCCATCAGAGGTGGTAGGGGATAAGACAGTAGAGCAATGTAAACATGCATGGGATAGACATAAGGATATCCTTATATAGGTCCCTGCGGCCAATGAGTCCTGCTGTGCACTGTGTTATATAGGTCCCTGTGGCCAATGAGTCCTGCTGTGCACTGTGTTATATAGGTCCCTGCGGCCAATGAGTCCTGCTGTGCACTGTGTTATATAGGTCCCTGCGGCCAATGAGTCCTGCTGTGCACTGTGTTATATAGGTCCCTGCGGCCAATGAGTCCTGCTGTGCACTGTGTTATATAGGTCCCTGCGGCCAATGAGTCCTGCTGTGCACTGTGTTATATAGGTCCCTGCGGCCAATGAGTCCTGCTGTGCACTGTGTTATATAGGTCCCTGCGGCCAATGAGTCCTGCTGTGCACTGTGTTACATAGGTCCCTGCGGCCAATGAGTCCTGCTGTGCACTGTGTTATATAGGTCCCTGCGGCCAATGAGTCCTGCTGTGCACTGTGTTATATAGGTCCCTGCGGACGATGAGGGTCATTAGTTGATCGCTAGCTGCCGTTGTTCGCTGCGTAGCGATCAGTGTAAAAAACGGCTATTCTGCGCATGCGTATGCAGCGCAATGCGCACACGCGACGTACGGGTACAAAGTTCTTTGTGGTTTTGCACAGGTTCTACCGATTCTTTCAGTCGCACGGCACAACGCAGGATGATTGACAGGAAGGGGGCATTTCTGGGTGGCAACTGTCAATTTTCAAGGCGTGTTTGGAAAGACGCAGGCATGCCAGTGAAATCGCAGGCGTGGCTGGGCGAACGCTGGGCGGGTGTGTGACGTCAAAAGCCATCCCTCCAACATTAGAATCAACGCACACGAAGAGTAAGTCCAGGGCTGGTCTTGTTTTGCACAAAAAGATTTTGCAGGCGCTCTGCTGCACAGGCGTTCGCACTTCTGCAAAGCGAACATACACTCCCCAGTGGGCGGCGACTATGTGTTTGCACGGCTGCTAAAAACTGCTATCGAGCGATCAACTCGGCATGACCCCCCCGATGAGTCCTGCTGTGCACTGTTATATAGGTCCCTGCGGACGATGAGTCCTGCTGTACACTGTGTTATATAGGTCCGCGCGGACGATGAGTCCTGCTGTGTTAAATAGGTCTGTGTGCTGTGTTGTATAGGTCCCTGTGGATGATGAGTCCTGCTGTGCACTGTGTTATATAGGTCCCTGTGGATGATGAGTCCTGCTGTGCACTGTGTTATATAGGTCCCTGTGGATGATGAGTCCTGCTGTGCACTGTGTTATATAGGTCCCTGCGGACGATGAGTCCTGCTGTGCACTGTGTTATATAGGTCCCTGCGGCCAATGAGTCCTGCTGTGCACTGTGTTATATAGGTCCCTGTGGCCAATGAGTCCTGCTGTGCACTGTGTTATATAGGTCCCTGCGGCCAATGAGTCCTGCTGTGCACTGTGTTATATAGGTCCCTGCGGACGATGAGGGTCATTCAGAGTTGATCGCTAGCTGCCGTTGTTCGCTGCGTAGCGATCAGTGTAAAAAAACGGCTATTCTGCGCATGCGTATGCAGCGCAATGCGCACACGCGACGTACGGGTACAAAGTTCTTTGTGGTTTTGCACAGGTTCTACCGATTCTTTCAGTCGCACGGCACAACGCAGGATGATTGACAGGAAGGGGGCATTTCTGGGTGGCAACTGTCAATTTTCAAGGCGTGTTTGGAAAGACGCAGGCATGCCAGTGAAATCGCAGGCGTGGCTGGGCGAACGCTGGGCGGGTGTGTGACGTCAAAAGCCATCCCTCCAACATTAGAATCAACGCACACGAAGAGTAAGTCCAGGGCTGGTCTTGTTTTGCACAAAAAGATTTTGCAGGCGCTCTGCTGCACAGGCGTTCGCACTTCTGCAAAGCGAACATACACTCCCCAGTGGGCGGCGACTATGTGTTTGCACGGCTGCTAAAAACTGCTATCGAGCGATCAACTCGGCATGACCCCCCCGATGAGTCCTGCTGTGCACTGTTATATAGGTCCCTGCGGACGATGAGTCCTGCTGTACACTGTGTTATATAGGTCCGCGCGGACGATGAGTCCTGCTGTGTTAAATAGGTCTGTGTGCTGTGTTGTATAGGTCCCTGTGGATGATGAGTCCTGCTGTGCACTGTTATATAGGTCCCTGTGGATGATGAGTCCTGCTGTGCACTGTGTTATATAGGTCCCTGTGGATGATGAGTCCTGCTGTGCACTGTGTTATATAGGTCCCTGCGGACGATGAGTCCTGCTGTGCACTGTTATATTACTAAACTGAACATTTATGTTTTACAATGGCAGAAAATCACAGAACGTTTCCATAGAAACCCTGAGAAACCAGCCAATGAGGATGTGGCAGAGCGGATCTTCTTGATCAAGGAGGATCGCATCCATGTCCGCTGTCACCGACAAGACGACCACATCACAGCATCATACTGGGAGTTTCTGAAACCGGCCAACCTGGGAGAGAAGGGAACACATGTTGTACTGAGTCCAGAGACCTGTATCTCCTACCAGGTGATTCATGGAGTCTCAGGATGCTTTGTGCCTGTCTCCGTTGGGTTGGTGGAATATTGCAAAACTGCTCCGTTGGGTTGGTGGAATATTGCAAAACTGCTCACTGATATTTGAATCATTAATGTAATAATAGCAGGAGTGTTCATCGACATCCCGGCGCTACTTATTTTAATACTTTCTTTCTTACTAAAATTCTATCTTTTAATATTTCGCCTTTTTAGCTTCAGTAGGTGGGGATTTAATAAATATATATACCTAATAAAAGTTATGTTTTAAAATTTAGTACTAAATTAGAGTGGTGTGGTAGGTGGGAAATCATTTATTGTATACACTCAATAAAGGGTATATGTAATATTGATTATGAAATTCCAATTGACGTGGTGCACCTTAATGCTGCCACTTTTTTTTTTTGTAACCCAGATAAACTGATGATGCAAGCACCGGGGGCATCCTGATTATAAAAATAACCTTCATCAATATGGTGTTGGACATCTGGCTTTCTAGGTCAAGAGTTTTGTTTATTCACATGATGGACCTGACCATCCTCCTTAAAGGTCCTTCAGTATAAGAAGCCATGACAGGGACAACTTTCCTCTTGTTCTCCCCTCAGTACATTCTGCCACAGCAGCACCACATTTCCTCCTGTTCTCCCCTCAGTATACGCTGCCACAGCAGTGCCCTCTTTCCTCTTCTTCTCCCCTCAGTGAAAGCTGCCACAGCAGGACCCACTTTCCTCTTGTTCTCCCCACAGTATAAACTGCCACGGCAGGGCCCTCTTTCCTCTTGTTCTCCCCTCAGTATAAGCTGCCACGGCAGGGCCCTCTTTCCTCTTGCTCTCCCCTCAGTATAAGCTGCCACAGCAGGGTCCTCTTCTTCTCCGCTCAGTATAAGCCGCCACAGAAGGGCCCTCTTTCCTCTTCTTCTCCCCTCAGTATAAGCCGCCACAGCAGGGCCCTCTTGCCTCTTGTTCTCAACTCAGTATAAGCTGCCACAGCAGGGCCCTCTTTCCTCTAGTTCTCAACTCAGTATAAGCTGCCACAGCAGGGCCCTCTTTCCTCTTGTTCTCCCCACAGTATAAGCTGCCACAGCAGGGCGCTCTTTCCTCTTGTTCTCCCCACAGTATAAGCTGCCACAGCAGGGCCCTCTTTCCTCTTGTTCTCCCCACAGTATAAGCTGCCACGACAGGGCCCTCTTTCCTCTTGTTCTCCCCACAGTATAAGCTGCTACGACAGGGCCCTCTTTCCTCTCGTTCTCCCCTCAGTATAAGCTGCCACGGCAGGGCTCTTTCCTCTTGTTCTCCCCTCAGTATAAGCTGCCACGGCAGGGCCCTCTTTCCTCTTGTTTTCCCCTCAGTATAAGCTGACACGGCAGGGCCCTCTTTCCTCTTGTTTTCCCCTCAGTATAAGCTGCCACGGCAGGACCCTCTTTCCTCTTCTTCTCCCCTCAGTATAAGCTGCCACGGCAGGGCCCTCTTTCCTCGTCTTCTCCCCTCAGTATAAGCTGACACGGCAGGACCCTCTTTCCTCTTGTTTTCTCCTCAGTATAAGCTGCCACGGCAGGGCCCTCTTTCCTCTTCTTCTCCCTTCAGTATAAGCTGCCACGGCAGGGCCCTCTTTCCTCTTGCTCTCCCCTCAGTATAAGCTGCCACGGCAGGGTCCTCTTCTCCCCTCAGTATAAGCCGCCGCAGCAGGGCCCTCTTTCCTCTTGTTCTCAACACAGTATAAGCTGCCACAGCAGGGCCCTCTTTCCTCTTGTTCTCAACTCAGTATAAGCTGCCACAGTAGGGCCCTCTTTCCTCTTGTTCTCCCCACAGTATAAGCTGCCACAGCAGGGCCCTCTTTCCTCTTGTTCTCCCCTCAGTATAAGGTGCCACAGCAGGACCCTCTTTCCTCTTGTTCTCCCCTCAGTAAAAGCTGCCACGGCAGGGCCCTCTTTCCTCTTGTTCTCCCCACAGTATAAGCTGCCATGGCAGGGCTCTCTTTCCTCTTGTTCTCCCCACAGTATAAGCTGCCATGGCAGGGCCCTCTTTCCTCTTGTTCTCCCCTCAGTAAAAGCTGCCACGGCAGGGCCCTCTTTCCTCTTGTTCTCCCCACAGTATAAGCTGCCACAGTAGGGCCCTCTTTCCTCTTGTTCTCCCCACAGTATAAGCTGCCACAGCAGGGCCCTCTTTCCTCTTGTTCTCCCCTCAGTATAAGGTGCCACAGCAGGACCCTCTTTCCTCTTGTTCTCCCCTCAGTAAAAGCTGCCACGGCAGGGCCCTCTTTCCTCTTGTTCTCCCCACAGTATAAGCTGCCATGGCAGGGCTCTCTTTCCTCTTGTTCTCCCCACAGTATAAGCTGCCATGGCAGGGCCCTCTTTCCTCTTGTTCTCAACACAGTATAAGCTGCCACAGCAGGGCCCTCTTTCCTCTTGTTCTCAACTCAGTATAAGCTGCCACAGTAGGGCCCTCTTTCCTCTTGTTCTCCCCACAGTATAAGCTGCTACGACAGGGCCCTCTTTCCTCTCGTTCTCCCCTCAGTATAAGCTGCCACGGCAGGGCTCTCTTTCCTCTTGTTCTCCCCTCAGTATAAGCTGCCACGGCAGGGCCCTCTTTCCTCTTGTTTTCCCCTCAGTATAAGGTGCCACTGCAGGACCCTCTTTCCTCTTGTTCTCCCCTCAGTAAAAGCTGCCACGGCAGGGCCCTCTTTCCTCTTGTTCTCCCCACAGTATAAGCTGCCACGACAGGGCCCTCTTTCCTCTTGTTCTCCCCACAGTATAAGCTGCTACGACAGGGCCCTCTTTCCTCTCGTTCTCCCCTCAGTATAAGCTGCCACGGCAGGGCTCTCTTTCCTCTTGTTCTCCCCTCAGTATAAGCTGCCACGGCAGGGCCCTCTTTCCTCTTGTTCTCCCCTCAGTATAAGGTGCCACAGCAGGACCCTCTTTCCTCTTGTTCTCCCCTCAGTAAAAGCTGCCACGGCAGGGCCCTCTTTCCTCTTGTTCTCCCCACAGTATAAGCTGCCATGGCAGGGCTCTCTTTCCTCTTGTTCTCCCCTCAGTATAAGCTGCCACGGCAGGGTCCTCTTCTTCTCCCCTCAGAATAAGCCGCCACAGAAGGGCCCTCTTTCCTCTTCTTCTCCCCTCAGTATAAGCCGCCACAGCAGGGCCCTCTTGCCTCTTGTTCTCAACTCAGTATAAGCTGCCACAGCAGGGCCCTCTTGCCTCTTGTTCTCAACTCAGTATAAGCTGCCACAGCAGGGCCCTCTTTCCTCTTGTTCTCCCCACAGTATAAGCTGCCACGGCAGTGCCCTCTTTCGTCTTGTTCTCCCCACAGTATAAGCTGCCACGACAGGGCCCTCTTTCCTCTTGTTCTCCCCACAGTATAAGCTGCTACGACAGGGCCCTCTTTCCTCTCGTTCTCCCCTCAGTATAAGCTGCCACGGCAGGGCTCTCTTTCCTCTTGTTCTCCCCTCAGTATAAGCTGCCACGGCAGGGCCCTCTTTCCTCTTGTTTTCCCCTCAGTATAAGCTGACACGGCAGGGCCCTCTTTCCTCTTGTTTTCTCCTCAGTATAAGCTGCCACGGCAGGGCCCTCTTTCCTCTTCTTCCCTCAGTATAAGCTGCCACGACAGGGCCCTCTTCCCTCTTGCTCTCCCCTCAGTATAAGCTGCCACGGCAGGGTCCTCTTCTTCTTCCCTCAGTATAAGCCGCCACAGAAGGGCCCTCTTTCCTCTTCTTCTCCCCTCAGTATAAGCCGCCACAGCAGGGCCCTCTTTCCTCTTGTTCTACAACTCAGTTTAAGCTGCCACAGTAGGGCCCTCTTTCCTCTTGTTCTCCCCAAAGTATAAGCTGTCACAGCAGGGCCCTCTTTCCTCTTGTTCTCCCCTCAGTATAAGGTGCCACAGCAGGACCCTCTTTCCTCTTGTTCTCAACTCAGTATAAGCTGCCACAGTAGGGCCCTCTTTCCTCTTGTTCTCCCCACAGTATAAGCTGCCACAGCAGGGCCCTCTTTCCTCTTGTTCTCCCCTCAGTATAAGCTGCCACAGCAGGGCCCTCTTTCCTCTTGTTCTCCCCACAGTATAAGCTGCCATGGCAGGGCTCTCTTTCCTCTTGTTCTCCCCTCAGTATAAGCTGGCAGGGCCCTCTTTCCTCTTGTTTTCCCCTCAGTATAAGCTGCCACAGCAGGGCCCTCTTTCCTCGTTCTCCCCTCAGTATAAGCTGCCACGGCAGGGCCCTCTTTCCTCTTCTTCTCCCCACAGTATAAACTGTCACAGCAAGGCCCTCTTTCCTCTTCTTCTCCCCACAGTATAAGCTGTCACAGCAGGGCCCTCTTTCCTCCTCTTCTCCCCACAGTATAAGCTGTCACAGCAGCGCCCTCTTTCCTCTTCTTCTCCTCACAGTATAAGCTGTCACAGCAGGGCCCTCTTTCCTCTTCTTCTCCCTACAGTATAAGCTGTCACAGCAGGGTCCTCTTTCCTCCTCTTCTCCCCACAGTATAAGCTGTCACAGCAGCGCCCTCTTTCCTCTTCTTCTCCCCACAGTATAAGCTGTCACAGCAGAGCCACCTTTCCTCATGGTGAACATAAGCAGCTCACCAGCACAGGTCTTATAGTGCAAAAACACGTTTCACCATAAAATGGTCTTGTTGCGTGGCATATAACACCCCATTATGTTAGATTAAAGGAGGTGGTCTAGCAAGATGTGAGCATGAGAGGAGGGGCTAGTGGATCAGGGGATGGCTTTCTATTATGGGGGACAGGGAGATTGTTCCGGAATGTTGGGAGGTATAGTAACTGGGTATTTGGAACTTTCCATCTTGCAGGGCTACCCCTGTGCACTGATCCTCTTCAGTGTTCTTTACAAGTGACGTCCATTAAAACGCAGACCTTCCAGCCTATAATGTGCTAGTGACTGACCCGACAGATAGGTGATCACGTGTCGTATGTGCTGAATGCGTTTCGCCATTTTCGCTGAGTTCCTCAGTCGGCAGATGTATTGTTACCATATTGTGCTGAACTCTGGTTATTGTGATACTGTATGAAGCCTACAAATGAAAGCTTTAGTGTTGGAGCTGTAGTGGCACAAATTGTAAATTAATTAAATGAACATCTACATTCTAATTGTGGACGGTCATCATGTCTGACCTTCCTGTGATGTGCATTCACCCTAGTGGCTCCCACTGGTGGCACGACATGACAGCCATGAAGTGGGTAAATATAGGTTTATTCTACAAGTGGATTCCCAGATCCTGCGTGAATCTGACGTTTCCTCTAAGCGTTCCTGTTTGTGTTTCCTCCATCAGGTGGAGCCTTCTGGGAAGTACAACAAGCAGCTGTATGTGTACGAGACCCTCATTCATCTCCAGCAAGAAGAGCAGCGATCACAGGATGCCGTGCGGAAGTCAGAGGCAGAGGTATTCAGTCTTTATACACCTGTATGTGTGCATGTGTCAGGTATTCCCACCCCACTCCTGCTGCTGATATATAGAAGTTCTGTTCTGCTCCGTATAGGCACATTGTGTGCACAAAAAAAAGATGCCTAACATTAGCAGAGTCTCACGGGACCTGGCGGCTCACTCACATTAGGCATCTTCTAGGTGCACTTGCACACAGTTTTTGAAGGAACTTGGCAGGGAGGTTGTTCCAAACATATATCTGTGATATCTATAATATCTGTGTCAGTATGTTTTGAATACCTCAGATTTATTTTAACTTACAGGAAGGAAAAGCAATACCTTAAATACACAAATGTACAGGCCGCTGCGACCGCTAAGCGTGTGTGTGTGTGAAACCCCTATGAAATGCGTACAGGTTGCGTAAGCACGCCGTCACGCTGTAAGCACGGAGTAGCTACACGTGCGGCGGAATACACTTTATAACCCCTAACAGGAAAGGAATGCGACACCAATTGTATATGTAATGTTGTGGTCCAACGCAGCAACAAATATTTACTTAAAAGGGGTTACAACAGAAATACAATAACACAAGAGAAAAAGCTACAACCAATGATACATATGTTTGTTCGCCTGCGCCACCCGATTCCGGTCCACAGTCAATCTGGAAAGATGACCTTCAGAGAATAGACTGAGACCGGCCAGGAGGCTTGGCTTTTATATAATGGTCCAAGGCATGAAACAATGGAAACTGTAATCTTTTCACCTATAGGTCAAAGGGCTGGTCATTTACAGTACAGGAGGGGTCATAGGTCGGTTTGAATAGGTGGGCGATGCCTGGACCAGGTGCACTTGCAGATGTTCTCCACTGGGTTCCCGCCAAATATCAAGAGTACTGTAAATACAGTGTAATATTAATATTGTACTCCTGCGCATATCTATGCGCAGGAGCGTGCTACATTCTGCAAACTGCCATCAGAATATTGCCCTTGAAATACTGTACAGCTGGATACCAAACACCACCTCCTAACCTAATTCTGTCCCCTCATATCCTGTAAAGTTGAATCCCTCTGTTGTTATACCTCTGAAGTAAATGGAACTCGCTGGTGTGGTGCATGTAGGCTATGTGTAAATTATGTGCTATGTGGATTTAATATCAGATATGTCTTTGTGGCTTTTCCATGCGAATGCGTATGCTACCGTATTTACTCATACCACGTGTCATGACTGTGGTTTTGTGAACCCGGTGTTAGTGAAGTCTGTGCGGGCGACTGGAGGATTATATGAATACTACCACTGACCTGGTTTGGGAGTGTTGTGAACTCGGGGTTTCTTCCGGTGACTGGGAAGAGGAACCGCAGCAGAGATAGCCGAATCTAGGTTCTCCTCATGCAGGATTAGGTCGGCAGACAGGAGGCACGTGTGGACGCTGAAGGTCTCCTGAAAGACAGAACTGGAAAGGTGCTGATGAATCAGTGAAGATACCAGGTACAACTGTGCTAAAGTGCACTGTTACTTGGAGACACTGAGATGCTTGGAGAAACTAAGGTGCTAGGAGGCGCGGAGGCGCTTGGAGACACTGAGGTACTAGGAGGCACGGAAGTGCTTGGACGCACTGAGGTGCTTGGAGGTACTGGGGTGCGTAGAGACACTGGGGTGCGTAGAGACACTGGGGTGCGTAGAGACACGGAGGTGCTGGAGGCACGGGATGCTGAAAGCACAGAGGTACTGGAGGCACGGAAGTGCTTGGACGCACTGGGGTGCGAAGAGACACTGGGGTGCGTAGAGACACTGGGGTGCGTAGAGACACTGGGGTGCGTAGAGACACGGAGGTGCTGGAGGCACGAAGATGCTGGGGGGAACGGAGGTGCTGACGCACGGGGTGCTGAAAGCACGGAGGTACTGAGTCACGGAGATGCTGGAAGCACGGAGGTGCTGAGGCACGGGATGCCGAAAGCACAGAGGTACTGGAAGCACGAGGTGCTGAGTCACGGAGATGCTGGAAGCACGGAGGTACTGAGGCACGGAGGTACTGAGTCACGGAGATGCTGGAAGCACGGAGGTACTGAGTCACGGAGATGCTGGAAGCACGGAGGTACTGAGGTACGGAGGTACTGAGTCACGGAGATGCTGGAAGCACGGAGGTACTGAGGCACGGAGGTACTGAGTCACGGAGATGCTGGAAGCACGGAGGTACTGAGGTACTGAGGCACGGAGGTACTGAGTCACGAAGATGCTGGAAGCACGGAGGTACTGAGGCACGGAGGTACTGAGGCACGGAGGTGCAGAGACACAGAAGGCAAAGGGATACGGGAGCTCTGGAGATCACAACTACAACAGCAGTAAAACTGAAACACGACAGCTGTGGTTTTCAGTGGAGAATACGGAATTCAGTACTGTGCCTTTAAATTGAGACTCATGGAAATGGTGAAATCAATGGCAACACAAAAGTAAACCAAACGGTAACAAGGGAACAGAGTTTCCACAGGAACTTAGGTACAAAGATTACCTTTAGAGAGCTCAGCTTGAAGACTCACACAAAGCTGTGTGTGACACGAGGAACTGGCCCAGTTTCTAACTCAGCCTCCTGATTTATACTTCCTGGTCCTTGGTGATTGGTGAGCAGGATTAGGTGATGCAGAGAGTCTCAGGCTGGCAGAGGATTGAACAACTCTGGGTCAGGTGAACAGTCACTGTCATGTGACTACTCTAGCCAAGGCTGTGATGTAGAATGAGGCCTAGCAGGCCGAGAGAACACTGAAGCCTGAACTTCTACAAAACACAGGATGCTTGCTTTTAGACCTAAAGTTCAGATTACTGAATTCAGCCTCACACAGGAGATCACCACAGGTGGAGCTAATTAACTATTACCTCTCAGGCAGAGAACTCAGGAAAACTCATAGTGCTGACAAGCTGTTTAACTCCGTGAGTGAAAAGACACAGGATCCAGGACAGATGGCAGGGGTAAGTCACCAAATATAAAACCTACAGTCAGGATTGTGACACCACGCGCTAATACGCAGGACCTCGTGAGCAAATGTATGCAGCGTGCGGGTATGCGCTCGCACGGCCGAACAAGCACACGCACGGAGGCCACTCTGTGTGGTGTTTGCACGTGATGCGTGTGGGTATAATATTTTCGACTTGGACAGAACTTATTACAATGTATGTTTTAATTACATAACTAATCTGACAATTTTGTCCTAATCAAAGAGTGCACCCAAAAAGAGTCTTCTTCTCTCTCTACTACTGTTTGAAAAAGCTAAACCCTTGACTCGGTGCACCGCCATTGTGATAATATATAGGGCAGGCTTTTTCAACCAGTGTGCCGTGGCACACTAGTGTGCCGCGACCAGTTGCAAGGTGTGCCGCGGAGCCAGAGCAGCTTCCTGCACCTTCAGAATGAACTGTTGGCCCGAGCTCTTCTTAGAGGATCAGTCGTGCTCTGGCCGTGACCTATGCCTTGAAGACGTGGCAGTGTGATATCATAGGTCACAGCTGCCGCGTCTCACCATCCAGCCAGCCCACCCACCTGCATACACATCTTCCAGTTCCCGCCTGCATACACAGTTTTCCTTGCCCACCCACATCCACACCTGCCCGACCGCCCGCTGCTCAGTATTCGCAGCACTCCACTATGAACAACCCCCGCCACTGAGGGACAGGAAGGAGGACAGCTGACCGGTAGGGACTAATATTTGTTATTTTATTACTCCTGTGGGGAACAATAGGATTTATGTGGGTAGAATAAGGATCTATGGATTTATGGGGGGGAACAATGTGAATAATTCATGTGGGGAGCAATAGGATTTGTTTTTTTCTGTGTAGGCCAATGTATGTGTGGATTTTTTTTACTGTGAGGGCCAATGTGTGTTTTTTGTTTTTTTTCCTGTGGGGAACTGATGGTGTGCCTTCGCAATTTTAAAATATTGTTCAGTGTGCCGCGAGTAAAAAAAAGGTTGAAAATCACTGATATAGGGTAACCCCTTTGGGATTTCTCATCTGGTTTTGATAACATATCTTTATCTCTGTTTCTTTTGAGTGGTGCTGAATCACCCAGCTGCCATTTTCATCTTGGAGAACTAACCCCAGATCTGTGGATGTAGGCTTGCTGGAATCCTCCTGCCTCTTCATGTAATCCCAGACAGACTCCATGATGTTGAGATCAGGGCTCTGTAGGGGCCATAATCATCACTTCCAGGACTCCTTGTTCTTCTTTACGCTGAAGATAATTCTTAATGACATTGGCTGTATGTTTGTGGTCAAGATGTTAGGAACAACATCCCTGCCGAGTTCCTTCAAAAACTGTGTGCAAGTGTACCTAGAAGAACTGATGCTGTTTAAAAGGCAAAGGGCGGTCGCACCAAGGGGGTCATTCCGAGTTGATCGCTAGCTGCCGTTGTTCGCTGCGTAGCGATCAGTGAAAGGAACGGCTAATCTGCGCATGCGTATGCTCCGCAATGCGTACACGCGTTGTACATGTACGAAGTCCATTGTGGTTTTGCACTGGTTCTAACGACGATTACAATCGCACAGCCGGCCGCAAGGAGATTGACAGGAAGAGGGCATTTCTGGGTGTCAACTGAGCTTTTCAGGGAGTGCTTAGAAAAACGCAGGCATGGCAGAAAAAACGCAGGCGTGGCTGGGCGGGTGTGTGACGTCAAAAGCCGTCCCTCCGTCGTTAGAATCAACGCACACAAAGAGTAACTACAGGGCTACTCTTGTTTTGCACAAAACGATTTTGCCGCACTTCTGCACAAGCTAAAATACACTCCCCAGTGGGCGGCGACAATGCGTTTGCACGGCTGCTAAAAACTGCTAGCGAGCGATCAACTCGGAATGACCCCCCAAATACTGATATGATTTACATTTCTCTTCTGTTCAATCACTTTGCATTTTGTTAATTGATGAAAAAGAAACTAATAACACTTCTATTTCTTAGTTACTATGTACTGTGGAGAGTGACCGGACATTATTCTCTCTCCTCCCCATGGCAGGTACTAGGTATCCTCTCTGCTCGCTCTCAGGAAGAGGCAGATCCGCAGCTCGCTGTCTCCATATATGACACGGAGAGAAACGAGAAGAGCGTGGAAGAGAGAGAGGCTGCGGTGAGGATCTGGGTGAGCTGGGGTTGGTCTGTACCAGGCACACGGCGTCTTCCCTTTATGATGTGTCATTGCCCTGTTACAGGAGCGCTCTCTGCAGGAGGAGCAGAAACGGCGTGCGGTGCTGGAACTGGATTACCTGGCACCATTCCTGGCTCAGGTAGGAGAACCCGAGAAGCTGAGCCGCCTGCAGGCTCACCAGGTGAAGGAGGACTGTCTAAGCGACCTGAAGCAGAGGATCATACAGAAAGCTAATCTCATCCAGGCTCGCTTTGAAAAGGTAATTTTAGGCAGATACAGCTGGGCGACATGGTGGCACAGTGAGCAGCATGGCTCCAGCACTGCATGGGCTTCTGACCAGTGTGTTCTGGGTGTCATCTGGGTGCTCTGTATCCTTCACACAGGGCCCAATTCATGTTTGTAAGTAAAGAAAAATAGCAAGTAACTGGGGAGAATTCCGGTAGGAAATAAAAACCCCTCAGCGCAGTGTTTACCAGAGCCGCGGCGATTCGCTACTCAGAGGAGAGAAAACGAGAGAGATCACCGCGTCTGCTTCCACGTTCCACCAGAGCAAGTCTGATGTTTCCTAAAATAGTTTTTTTCCGGGAAGAACCATCAGGGCTGGCTGTGGGACCCCGGCGGCACCCTGCGAGGACTAATTACACAATTGGAAGTCTCCCGTTAGCTTAAGCAGTCAGTAATTACTCACCTTCCGAAGCGGTGTCTTCTGCATCCAATGTCAGGAGCCGCTCTCCTGCAGCAGTGGTGGATGAGTGTGTGTGTGTGACACCCGGTGTGTGTCACCCACCCCCTCCTTCGTGTGAGTGTGAGTGTATTCCCACTGCACAGAGGTGGTGGCTGGGAAAACTACATCCCCCAGCTACTCCCAGAAGATGGAGGGGAGACCAACAGACAGGTGAATATCTTTTTTTTTTTTTTCACGCGCCGCGGGGCTTTCAGTGCTGAAACCCCTGCAGCCATTATCTTTTTAGATTTGGAATTGAGAGTGTGCATACCTGCGGTAATCCAAAATAGGGTGTGAGGTGCGCAAGGTGTTTTTACATCACTAGAACCTCACTTCCAACTGAATTCCCCCTTTTGTCTGGAACACACCATGCTGCAATGCAGGGGGAGCAAATATGTGTATATTGTTTTTGTGCAGTGTAAATACTGGCTGCTTCTGCATGTGGCCCACCAGCGGGAATTCCCCATTAGGCACATGCCTAGGGACAGCACTTAGCCCGATACGTACCAGTAACTGCAGAATATTCTCACTGTACTGCACCATGGGGGTAATTCCAAGTTGATCGCAGCAGGAATTTGATTAGCAGTTGGGCAAAACCATGGCCCTCATTCCGAGTTGATCGGTCGCAAGGCGAATTTAGCAGAGTTACACACGCTAAGCCGCCGCCTACTGGGAGTGAATCTTAGCTTCTTAAAATTGCGACCGATGTATTCGCAATATTGCGATTACTAACTACTTAGCAGTTTCAGAGTAGCTCCAGACTTACTCTGCCTGTGCGATCATTTCAGTGCTTGTCGTTCCTGGTTGACGTCACAAACACACCCAGCGTTCGCCCAGGCACTCCCACCGTTTCTCCGGCCACTCCTGCGTTTTTTCCGGAAACGGTAGCGTTTTCTGCCACACGCCCCTGAAACGCCGTGTTTCCGCCCAGTAACACCCATTTCCTGTCAATCACATTACGTTCGCCGGAGCGATGAAAAAGCCGTGAGTAAAAATACTTTCTACATAGCAAAGTTACTTGGCGCAGTCGCAGTGCGAACATTGCGCATGCGTACTAAGCGGATTTTCATTGCGATGCGATGAAAAATACCGAGCGAACAACTCGGAATGAGGGCCCATGTGCACTGCAGGGGGGGCAGATATAACATGTGCAGAGAGAGTTAGATTTGGGTGGGGTGAGTTCAATCTGCAATCTAAATTGCAGTGTAAAAATAAAGCAGCCAGTATTTACCCTGCACAGAAACAAAATAACCCACCCAAATCTATCTCTCTCTGCACATGTTATATCTGTCTCCCTTGCAGTGCACATGGTTTTGCCCAACTGCTAAAAAATTTCCTGCTGCGATCAACTTGGAATTACCTCCTATATGCCATCCTGCAGTGTAAATGGGTAGGACGTGCACATACTGCCCCTGTAGCTGTCCTGCTTAGTAAATATGTATATAATTACAAATAATAAGAATTTACTTACCGATAATTCTATTTCTCGTAGTCCGTAGTGGATGCTGGGAACTCCGTAAGGACCATGGGGAATAGCGGCTCCGCAGGAGACTGGGCACAAAAGTAAAGCTTTAGGACTACCTGGTGTGCACTGGCTTCTCCCCCTATGACCCTCCTCCAAGCCTCAGTTAGGATACTGTGCCCGGACGAGCGTACACAATAAGGAAGGATTTATGAATCCCGGGTAAGACTCATACCAGCCACACCAATCACACCGTACAACCTGTGATCTGAACCCAGTTAACAGCATGATAACAGAGGAGCCTCTGGATAGATGGCTCACAACAAAAATAACCCGATTTAGTTAACAATAACTATGTACAAGTATTGCAGACAATCCGCACTTGGGATGGGCGCCCAGCATCCACTACGGACTACGAGAAATAGAATTATCGGTAAGTAAATTCTTATTTTCTCTGACGTCCTAGTGGATGCTGGGAACTCCGTAAGGACCATGGGGATTATACCAAAGCTCCCAAACGGGCGGGAGAGTGCGGATGACTCTGCAGCACCGAATGAGAGAACTCCAGGTCCTCCTCAGCCAGGGTATCAAATTTGTAGAATTTTGCAAACGTGTTTGCCCCTGACCAAGTAGCTGCTCGGCAAAGTTGTAAAGCCGAGACCCCTCGGGCAGCCGCCCAAGATGAGCCCACCTTCCTTGTGGAATGGGCTTTTACAGATTTTGGCTGTGGCAGGCCTGCCACAGAATGTGCAAGCTGAATTGTATTACAAATCCAACGAGCAATAGTCTGCTTAGAAGCAGGAGCACCCAACTTGTTGGGTGCATACAGGATAAACAGCGAGTCAGATTTTCTGACTCCAGCCGTCCTGGAAACATATATATTTCAGGGCCCTGACTATGTCCAACAACTTGGAGTCCTCCAAGTCACTAGTAGCCGCAGGTACCACAATAGATTGGTTCAGATGAAACGCTGAAACCACCTTAGGGAGAAAATGAGGACGAGTCCTCAATTCCGCCCTGTCTGAATGGAAGATCAGATAAGGGCTTTTACAGGATAAAGCCGCCCATTCTGACACGCGCCTGGCCGAGGCCAGGGCCAACAGCATGACCACTTTCCATGTGAGCTATTTTAACTCCACAGATTCAAGTGGTTCAAACCATTGTGACTTTAGGAACCCCAAAACTACATTGAGATCCCAAGGTGCCACTGGAGGCACAAAAAGGAGGCTGTATATGCAGTACCCCTTTTACAAACGTCTGAACTTCAGGAACTGAAGTTAGTTCTTTCTGGAAGAAAATTGACAGGGCCGAAATTTGAACCTTAATGGACCCCAATTTTAGGCCCATAGACACTCCTGTTTGCAGGAAATGCAGGAATCGACCTAGTTGAAATTCCTCCATCGGGGCCTTACTGGCCTCGCACCACGCAACATATTTTCGCCAAATGCGGTGATAATGCTTTGCGGTTACATCCTTCCTGGCTTTGATCAGGGTAGGGATGACTTCATCCGGAATGCCTTTTTCCTTCAGGATCCGGCGTTCAACCGCCCTGCCGTCAAACGCAGCCGCGGTAAGTCTTGGAATAGACAGGGTCCTTGATGGAGCAGGTCCCTTCTTAGAGGTAGAGGCCACGGGTCCTCCGTGAGCATCTCTTGAAGTTCCGGGTACCAAGTCCTTCTTGGCCAATCCGGAGCCACGAGTATAGTTCTTACTCCCCTCCGTCTTATAATTCTTAGTACTTTTGGTAAGAGAGGAAGAGGAGGGAACACATACACTGACTGGTACACCCACGGTGTTACCAGAGCGTCCACAGCTATTGCCTGAGGGTCCCTTGACCTGGCGCAATACCTGTCCAATTTTTTGTTTAGGCGGGACACCATCATGTCCACCTTTGGTTTTTCCCAACGGTTTACAATCATGTGGAAGACTTCTGCTGAGGAAGTCTGTTTCCCAGTTGTTCACTCCCGGAATGAACACTGCTGACAATGCTATCACATGATTTTCCGCCCAGCGAAAAATCCTTGCAGCTTCTGCCATTGCCCTCCTGCTTCTTGTGCCGCCCTGTCTGTCTACGTGGGCGACTGCCGTGATGTTGTTCGACTGGATCAGCACCGGCTGACCTTAAAGCAGAGGTCTTGCTTGGCTTAGGGCATTGTAAATGGCCCTTAGCTCCAAGATATTTATGTGAAGTGATGTCTCCAGGCTTGACCACAAGCTTTGGAAATTTCTTCCCTGTGTGACTGCTCCCCAGCCTCGCAGGCTGGCATCCGTGGTCACCAGGACCCAGTCCTGAATGCCGAATCTGCGCCCTCTAGAAGATGAGCACTCTGCAACCACCACAGAAGAGACACCCTTGTCTTTGGTGACAGGGTTATCCGCTAATGCATCTGAAGATGCGATCCGGACCATTTTTCCAGCAGGTCCCACTGGAAAGTTCTTGCGTGGAATCTGCCGAATGGAATTGCTTCGTAGGAAGCCACCATTATTTCCCAGGACCCTTGTGCACTGATGCACTGACACTTGGCCTGGTTTAAGGAGGTTTCTGACTAGTTCGGATAACTCCCTGGCTTTCTCCTCCTGGAGAAACACCTTTTTCTGGACTGTGTCCAGGATCATCCTTAGGAATAGAAGACGTGTCGTCGGGATCAGCTGCGATTTTGGAATATTAAGAATCCAACCGTGCTGCCGCAACACTACTTGAGATAGTGCTACCCCGACTACCAACTGTTCCCTGGATCTTGCCCTTATCCGGAGATCGTCCAAGTAAGGGATAATTAAAACTCCCTTCCTTTGAAGGAGTATCATCATTTCGGCCATTACTTTGGTAAAGACCCGGGGTGCCGTGGACAAACCAAACGGCAGCGTCTGAAACTGATAGTGACAGTTCTGTACCACAAACCTGAGGTACCCTTGGTGAGAAGGGTAAATTGGGACATGGAGATAAGCATCCTTGATGTCCAGAGACACCATATAATCCCCTTCTTCCAGGTTTGCAATCACCGCTCTGAGTGACTCCATCTTGAATTTGAACCTTTGTATGTAAGTGTTCAAGGATTTCAGATTTAAATTAGGTCTCACCGAGCCGTCCGGCTTCGGTACCACAAACAGCGTGGAATAATACCCCTTTCCCTGTTGTAGGAGGGGTACCTTGATTATCACCTGCTGGGAATACAGCTTGTGAATGGCTTCCCATACCGCCTCCCTGTCGGAGGGAGACGTCGGTAAAGCAGACTTTAGGAAACTGCGAAGGGGAGACGTCTCGAATTCCAATTTGTACCCCTGAGATACCACCTGAAGGATCCAGGGGTCCACCTGTGAGTGAGCCCACTGCACGCTGAAATTTTTGAGACGGGCCCCCACCGTGCCTGAGTCCGCTTGTAAAGCCCCAGCGTCATGCTGAGGACTTGGCAGAAAACGGGAGAGGGCTTCTGTTCCTGGGAACTGGCTGTTTGCTGCAGCCTTTTTCCTCTCCCTCTGCCACGGGGCAGAAATGAGGAGCCTTTTGCCCGCTTGCCCTTATGGGGCCCAAAGGACTGCGCCTGATAATACGGCGTCTTCTTATGTTGAGAGGCTACCTGGGGTAAAAATGTGGATTTCCCAGCCGTTGCCGTGGCCACCAGGTCTGTTAGACCTACCCCAAATAACTCCTCCCTTTTATAAGGCGATACTTCCATATGCCTTTTGGAATCAGCATCACCTGACCACTGTCTTGTCCATAACCCTCTTCTGGCAGAAATGGACAGCGCACTTACTCTTGATGCCAGTCGGCAAATATCCCTCTGTGCATCACGCATATATAGAAATGCATCTTTTAAATGCTCTATAGTCAGTAATATACTGTCCCTATCCAGGGTATCAATATTGTCAGTCAGGGAATCCGACCAAGCCACCCCAGCACTGCACATCCAGGCTGAGGCGATTGCTGGTCGCAGTATCACACCCGTGTGAGTGTATATACATTTTACTGCTTTCTGTCAGCAGGTTCCTTAAGGGCGGCCGTAGCCGGGGACGGTAGTGCCACCTGTTTAGACAAGCGTGTGAGCGCTTTATTCACCCTAGGGGTTGTTTCCCAACGTGCCCTATCCTCTGGCGGGAAGGGGTATGATGCTAATAACTTTTTAGGAATTAACAGTTTTTATCGGGGGAAACCCACGCATCATCACACACTTCATTTAATTCCTCAGATGCAGGAAAAACTACAGGCAGTTTTTTCTCACCCAACATAATACCCTTTTTAGTGGTACTGGTATTATCAGAAATGTGTAAAAACATTTTCCATAGCCTCAATCATGTAACGTGTGGCCCTACTGGAAGTCACATTCGTCTCTTAATCGTCGACACTGGAGTCAGTATCCGTGTCGGCGTCTGTATCTGCCATCTGCAGTAACGGGCGTTTTAGAGCCCCTGATGGCTTTTGAGACCCCTGGACAGGCACAGGCTGAGTCGCCGGCTGTCTCATGTCGTCAATCTTTTGTAAAGAGCTGACACTGTCACATATTCCTTCCATAAGCTCATCCACTCAGGTGTCGACTCCCTAGGGGGTGACATCTCTGTTACAGGCAATTTCTCCGCCTCCACATCATTTTCCTCCTCATACATGTCGACACAACGTACCGACACACAGCACACACACACAGGGAATGCTCTGATAGAGGACAGGACCCCTATGGGGAGACAGAGGGAGAGTATGCCAGCACACACCAGAGCGCTATATATATACAGGGATAACCTTATATAAGTGTTTTTCCCCTTATAGCTGCTGTATTGTTATACTGCGCCTAATTAGTGCCCCCCTCTCTTTTTTAACCCCTTTCTGTAGTGTAGTAACTGCAGGGGAGAGCCAGGGAGCTTCCCTCCAACGGAGCTGTGAGAGAAAATGGCGCCAGTGTGCTGAGGAGATAGGCTCCGCCCCCTTCTCGGCGGCCTTTTCTCCCGTTTTTCTGTGGAATCTGGCAGGGGTTAAAATTCATCCATATAGCCCTGGGGGCTATATGTGATGTATTTTCGCCAGCCAAGGTGTTTTTATTGCTGCTCAGGGAGCCCCCCCCTAGCGCCCTGCACCCTCAGTGACCGAAGTGTGAAGTGTGCTGAGGAGCAATGGCGCACAGCTGCAGTGCTGTGCGCTACCTTGGTGAAGACAGGATGTCTTCTGCCGCCGATTTTCCGGACCTCTTCTTGCTTCTGGCTCTGTAAGGGGGCCGGCGGCGCGGCTCTGGGACCGGACTCCGAGGCTGGGCCTGTGTTCGGTCCCTCTGGAGCTAATGGTGTCCAGTAGCCTAAGAAGCCCAATCCACTCTGCACGCAGGTGAGTTCGCTTCTTCTCCCCTTAGTCCCTCGATGCAGTGAGCCTGTTGCCAGCAGGTCTCACTGAAAATAAAAAACCTAAAACTAAACTTTCACTAAGAAGCTCAGGAGAGCCCCTAGTGTGCACCCTTCTCGGCCGGGCACAAAAATCTAACTGAGGCTTGGAGGAGGGTCATAGGGGGAGGAGCCAGTGCACACCAGGTAGTCCTAAAGCTTTACTTTTGTGCCCAGTCTCCTGCGGAGCCGCTATTCCCCATGGTCCTTACGGAGTTCCCAGCATCCACTAGGACGTCAGAGAAAAAAAAATGTCAGTGGCTTTTTTTAATTATTCTATTAAATTGGCTATCATCAAATGAGGGCTTATAACCAATCAATGAAAATAATAAAATTAGGGGGAGGCTGGCCGTTACTGTTGGAGCCCCTCACCCCTAAATCCGCCCTTGTAACCC
The DNA here is from genome assembly GCF_028390025.1 of Pseudophryne corroboree. Lineage (NCBI taxonomy): Eukaryota > Metazoa > Chordata > Amphibia > Anura > Myobatrachidae > Pseudophryne > Pseudophryne corroboree. The sequence continues at coordinate 336,097,365 of NC_086454.1, forward strand.
ACACAAATTACACAGATGTATTATTACACTGCCATTTAGATGTCAGTTTGCGCACACCCCACTCAAATCCACTCTCTGCACGTGTTACACTGCAAGAAAATGGATTTGGACATAAATCCTCTTTATACCACATTCATGCTCTTACAGTGACTTGAGAGCTCACTGTTTTTCAGTTACAATACCCTTTGTTAAATAACAAATTTCAATATACTGTCATACCCAGGATTCAAACCCATAACGTGTTGCACTCCAATCAAACACCCTACTCATTGAGCTAATGCAGTTGAGCAGATCTGTGTAGTGTGAAGCCACATCCAACCCCTTGCAGCAACACACTACATAGATCTGCTCAGCCGCAACACTGATCATGGTTTCAGAAAGTACAAGGTGACCTTCAAATACTTAGAATTCTCTAGCTTTCTGTGAAAGGGGCGGATAGCTCAATGAACAAAGTGTCTGACTGCAATGCCAGAGGAAATGGGTTCAGTTCCCGGGTATGTCATCATCTTGTTCATGAATGTTGTATAGGTATTAGTGACGGAAGGGGTGGGGGTAGGCAACAGGGGCGGTCAGGAGATGCTGGGCTTCAAAAAGGGGGGAAGCTACAAGTGAAAGTAATTAAAACAGATAATTGACAAGTGCTGCCAACAGCGCCCCCTACCCTGCAGTGCTATGTGCGGTGCATCCTCCGCACACACCTAGTTACAGCTCACATTATACTCACCTTGTCCCTGGTGCTGGTCAGTCAAATCCTGCTGCATGGATAAAATACTCACCTAAACCTTTGGTCGATCCTCTTCTCCATGTAGGCATCCCCGGGAGTGTAAAAAAAAATAGCTTGCAGTTCCCGATCCATGCTGGACTTCCTGCTGACTGACAGTTCCCCTTGTGGTTCCTGTCAGTCTGAGTTTATGATCTAATCAGCGGCTGCTACCATGGTAACAGGCACTGGTTGGCTGACAATAGCTGTTATGGTGCAGTGTACAGGGACTAGATGCAGTGAACAGTGACTGGATACAGTTGAGGTGCTGTGCACAGTGACTAGATGCAGCGGGGTACAGTGTACAGTGACTGGATGCAGTGGGGTAAAGTGTACAGTGACTGGATGCAGAGGGGTGCTGTGCACAGTGGATGCAGTGGGGTACAGTGACTGGATGCAGCAGAGTTCTGTGTATAGTGACTGGATACAGCAGGGTACAGTGACTGGATGCAGCGGGGTACAGTGTACAGGGACTGGTTGCAGTGGGGTACAATGACAGGATGCAGCAGGGTGCACTGTACAGTGACTGGATGCAGCGGGGTGCAGTGTACAGTGACTAGATGTAGTGTACAGTGACTGGATGCAGCAGGGTTCTGTGTACAGTGACTGGATGCAGCGAGGTGCTGTGTACAGTGACTGGATGCAGCAGGGTGCAGTGTACAGTGACTGGGTGCAGTGGGGTAAAGTGTACAGTGACGATGCAGAGGGGTGCTGTGCACAGTGACTGGATGCAGTGGGGTACAGTGTACAGTGACTGGATACAGCAGGGTACAGTGACTGGATGCAGCAGGGTACAGTGTACAGGGACTGGTTACAGTGGGGTACAGTGACAGGATGCAGCGGAATACAGTGACAGGATGCAGCAGGGTGCACTGTACAGTGACTGGATGCAGCGGGGTGCAGTGTACAGTGACTAGATGTAGTGTACAGTGACTGGATGCAGCAGGGTTCTGTGCACAGTGACTGGAGGCAGCGAGGTGCTGTGTAGTGACTGGATGCAGCAGGGTGCAGTGTCCAGTGACTGGATGCAGCGAGGTGCAGTGTACAGTGACTGGATGCAGCAGGGTTCTGTGTACAGCAACAGGATGCAGCGAGCTGCTGTGCAGTGACTGGATGCAGCAGCGTGCAGTGTACAGTGACTAGATGCAGCGGGGTGCAGTGTACAGTTACTAGATGTAGCGAGGTGCAGTGTACAGTGATTGGATGTAACGGGGTTCTGTGCACAGTGACTGGAGGCAGCGAGGTGCTGTGTAGTGACTGGATGCAGCGGGGTGCAGTGTACAGTGACTGGATGCAGCGGGGTGCAGTGTACAGTGACTGGATGCAGCGGGGTGCAGTGTACAGTGACTTGATGCAGCAGGGTGCTGTGTAGTGACTGGATGCAGTCGGGTTCTGTGTACAGTGACTGGGTGCAGCGGGGTACAGTGTACAGTGACTGGGTGCAGCGGGGTGCAGTGTACAGTGACTGGGTGCAGCGGGGTGCAGTGTACAGTGACTGGGTGCAGCGGGGTGCAGTGTACAGTGACTGGGTGCAGCGGGGTGCAGTGTACAGTGACTGGGTGCAGCGGGGTGCAGTGTACAGTGACTGGGTGCAGTGTACTGTGACTGGGTGCAGCGGGGTGCAGTGTACAGTGACTGAATGCAGCGGGGTGCAGTGTACAGTGACTGGATGCAGTGGGGTGCAGTGTACAGTCACTGTACACTGGGTGCAGTGTACAGTGACTGGATGCTGTGGGGTGCAGTGTACAGTGACTGGGTGCATGGGGGTGCAGTGTACAGTGACTGGGTGCACCGGGTTGCAGTGTACAGTGACTGGGTGCATGGGGGTGCAGTGTACAGTGACTGGGTGCAGTGGGGTGCAGTGTACAGTGACTGGGTGCACCGGGTTGCAGTGTACAGTGACTGCAAGGTGCTTTGTAGTGACTAGATGCAGTGGGGTTCAGTGTACAGTGATTGGATGCAGTGGGGTGCAGGCAGTGTACTATATTTATAGTATAGTCTGTAGATACTGTGCCTTATACAGGTTGTGTAGTATAGGTCACTGCTAGCTGGGATTTATTTGGAGGATGCCAGAGATAGGTAATAATAATGCGTGACCAACCCCCCAAAAAAATAAAAAATAAAAAATAAAGCAAATGCCTGCATTGAGGTTCTTCCTGTAAAACCTGAGTTTTGGATACTGGAATAATATGAAAATAGAATGAAAACAACCCCCCACCCCTATTTCTCCTAGGTAGATGGGCACCTTAGAAAGAGCTTCTATGTAGGTAGTGCGGATATTGGATGTCTCTTTGGTTCCACCTAGATCCCAACTGTAATGCTTTATCTCCTCCCCAGGAGACTCAGGAACTACAGAAAAAGCAGCAATGGTACCAGCAGAACCAGCTGTCCATGTGTAAGGAAGATGAGGACACTTATATGGAGTATTGCTCCGAGGCCATGTTCCGCATCCAGATCCTGGAGACCCGACTCAACAGGTGATCCCCTGTAACCAAAGCCCAGGTGTCCTTCTCATCTATCATGGGCCCTCATTCCGAGTTGTTCGCTCGCTAGCTGCTTTTAGCAGCATTGCACACGCTAAGCCGCCGCCTACTGGGAGTGACTCTTAGCTTAGCAGAATTGCGAACGAAAGATTAGCAGAATTGCGAAAAGAAATTTCTTAGCAGTTTCTGAGTAGCTCGAGACTTACTCGGCATCTGCGATCAGTTCAGTCAGTTTCGTTCCTGGTTTGACGTCACAAACACACCCAGCGTTCGCCCAGACACTCCCCCGTTTCTTCAGACACTCCCGCGTTTTTCCAAGAAACGGCTGCGTTTTTTCGCACACTCCCAGAAAACGGCCAGTTTCCGCGCAGAAACACCCACTTCCTGTCAATCACACTCCGATCACCAGAACGATGAAAAAGCTTTGTTATGCCGTGAGTAAAATACCAAACTTTTGTGTGAAATAACTAAGCGCATGCGCAGTAAGGCGACTAATCGCAGTATAGCGAAAATCGGCAACGAGCGAACAACTCGGAATGACCCCCATAGTACCAAGCACTGTAATAGCAATAGGAAACACATTGTGGCCAGAACAGGTTCCAGAAAATTTTTTCCCTTAATATCAAGGTGGGCTACTGAATAGAGAGCCCACATTTCCATAGTCCCCTCTCATCTCCGTTCTCTGGGGCCTTATACAGCTGGTGCACATCTGATTCTCTTTCTCTCTACTCAGACACAAAGAACTCACCCCCCAGAAATACCTGGTTATGGAGGATCGGCTTAACAAGGACCCCCGCCTGAGTGAGCCGCTGCTTCTGCCGTAGACCCCCTTCTGCTTGTTATTAATAAAGATGAAGGACCTGCAATGAGAAGGAGCGGACTCTTGTGCTCACGTTTGTCCAGCAGGTCTCTCTGCATCGTGACTGTGCTGCAATAAGAACAGAACCCAACAGTAACGAAATGGGCTAGCATTATAAATGTTAATAAATAGACTCTATCTGAATTGCTACACACTCCTGTATCTCAGGCTTGGTTGCATTCAGGGCCCAATTCAGACTGGATCACTGCAGCGGCAGCGATGGCAGTTTGAAGCCCTCTGCGGAGTGTGCTAAAAGCATCTCAAGGCTGCGATCACCTCTGCCTGATTGACAGGCAGGGGCGGGAGGGGGCGGGGCGCGGTCCGGACAACGCAGGCATGTCCGGACCGTTGCGGGGAACTGCGCTGGCAGAAAGCTACTCAGCGGGTGCAAAAGCATCGCCACTGTGCGATGCTTTTGCACCCTTGCGGGGGAGTGGGGGGGGGGAGGCGGGTCAGACATGCGGGGCGGACTAGCCCTGTGATGGGCGTCCCCCCGCATGTCTGAGAAACTGATCGTAGATGTGCGAAATTTAGCACATCTACGATCAGCTCTTAATCACCCCGTGTGCCAAACACATAGGTGTAAAATGTGTCTGAAAAATAGGCATTTTGCTGAGTTCTCAAGATGCCTCCAGCTATGCCACGGGGTGATGTATAAACCAGTTTCACTCCAGGAGAGAACAGTAGTACCTGCACCTGGGTTTTTCCCCGGGAGAGAGCAGTAGTACATGCACCTGGGTTATACCGGGAAAGAGCAGTAGTACATGCACCTGGGTTATACCAGGAGAGAGCAGTAGTATATGAGCCTGGGTTATACCAGGAGAGAGCAGTAGTATATGTGCCTGGGTTATACCGGGAAAGAGCAGTAGTACATGCACCTGGGTTATACCGGGAAAGAGCAGTAGTACATGCACCTGGGTTATACCGGGAAAGAGCAGTAGTATATGTGCCTTGGTTATACCGGGAAAGAGCAGTAGTATATGAGCCTGGGTTATACCAGGAGAGAGCAGTAGTATATGTGCCTGGGTTATACCGGGAAAGAGCAGTAGTACATGCACCTGGGTTATACCGGGAAAGAGCAGTAGTATATGCACCTGGGTTATACCGGGAAAGAGCAGTAGTACATGCACCTGGGTTATACCGGGAAAGAGCAGTAGTACATGCACCTGGGTTATACCAGGAGAGAGCAGTAGTATATGTGCCTTGGTTATACCGGGAAAGAGCAGTAGTATATGTGCCTGGGTTATACCAGGAGAGAGCAGTAGTATATGTGCCTGGGTTACACCAGGAGAGAGCAGTAGTATATGTGCCTGGGTTATACCAGGAGAGAGCAGTAGTATATGTGCCTTGGTTATACCGGGAAAGAGCAGTAGTATATGTGCCTGGGTTATACCAGGAGAGAGCAGTAGTATATGTGCCTGGGTTACACCAGGAGAGAGCAGTAGTATATGTGCCTGGGTTATACCAGGAGAGAGCAGTAGTATATGTGCCTGGGTTATACCAGGAGAGAGCAGTAGTACCTGCACCTGGGTTATACCGGGAAAGAGCAGTAGTATATGTGCCTTGGTTACACCTGGAGAGAGCAGTAGTATATGTGCCAGAATTACATCGGGAGAAACAGTAGTATATGCGCCTGGGTTACACTGGGAGAGAGTAGTAGTATATGCGCCTGGGTTACACAGGGAAAGAACAGTATTATATGCGCCAGAATTACACCGGGAGAAAACAGTAGTATATGCGCCTGGGTTATACACCGGGAGAGAACAGTAGTATATGCGCCTGGGTTATACCGGGAGAGAGCAGTAGTATATGCGCCAGAGTTACATCGGGAGAGAACAGTAGTACACAGTGCATCCAGAAAGTATTTCACCAAATTGCTAATAAGTTCACCAAATCTTCCCTGTAGTACAGAAGACTTGAAAATACAAGAAACAACCCACGGGACCACGCATCGGATTGATATCGTTCAGGGACACTGAACGGTTTGACAGCAGACAGAGAAGGGGGGTGCTTTCCCCCCCCCCCCCTCCCTGGTATCCCCCCAGCACACTAAAAAATTACCTGTAACCATACCTGAACCTATTTGGTAATAGAATTTCAGAGAATTGGTCACATGTGTTTGCAAAGACATGTTTAGCTGCTGACCCCGCCAAGGCTTCTCTGATATCAGCAGTCCTAACACTACATAATAGCAGTGCCCGCATAGGGCCATGTAAATTGTCTACAGTAAGGCCTCATGATAAAGGCTCATACTAAAACACATCCAGACAGAGAACTAACTTACCCAGGAGCCACCCCCGGGATCTCCCATTATCGCTACAAGGAACAGCATGCCTTCCAAATACTGCTCCCATTCAATGCCTTTCTCACGCATGCAGACAAACAGTGGCAGTTGCTCTATCATTCCTGGAGATAATTATATATTAGGTGTTAGAAAGGGGGAGGGGTCACAAGATATATAATTATCTCCAGGAATGATAGAGCAACTGCCACTGTTTGTCTACACTGAACAGTTTGCACTATCACCATCTGTCGATCCGATGCATCGGAAACAGCCAAATCATTTGTAATATCGCCTAGTGTGTGGGCACCATAAGAATGCTTTCAAAGATAGAAGTGTTAATAGTTTCTTTTTATCAATTAACAAAATGCAAAGTGAATGAACAGAAGAAAAATGTAAATCAAATCAATGGGGGTCATTCCGAGTTGTTCGCTCGGTAAATTTCTTCGCATTGCAGCGTTTTTCCGCTTAGTGCGCATGCGCAATGTTCGCACTGCGACTGCGCCAAGTAAATTTGCTATGCAGTTAGGAATTTTACTCACGGCTTTTTCATCGTTCTGGTGAGCGTAATGTGAGTGACAGGAAGTGGGTGTTTCTGGGCGGAAACAGGCCGTTTTATGGGCGTGTGGGAAAAAACGCTACAGTTTCTGGGAAAAACGCGGGAGTGGCCGGAGAAATGGAGGAGTGGCTGGGCGAACGCTGGGTGTGTTTGTGACGTCAAATCAGGAACGACAAGCTCTGAACTGATCGCAGATGCCGAGTAAGTCTCGAGTTACTCAGAAACTGCACAGAGATGTCTTATCGCAATATTGCGAATCTTTCGTTCGCAATTTGAAGATGCTAAGATTCACTCCCAGTAGGCGGCGGCTTAGCGTGTGCAAAGCTGCTAAAAGCAGCTTGCGAGCGAACAACTCGGAATGACCCCCAATATTTGGTGTGATCACCCTTTCCCTTCACAACAGCATCAATTCTTCTAGGTACACTTGCACAAAGTCAGGGATTTTGTAGAAAAAAAGTTATGGTAAAACTTACCTTTGTTAACGCTTTTTTTCTCTTACGTCCTAGAGGATGCTGGGGACTCCGTAAGGACCATGGGGTATAGACAGGCTCCGCAGGAAATAGGTGACCTAAAAAGAACTTTGACTATGGGTGTGCACTGGCTCCTCCCTCTAAGCCCCTCCTCCAGACCTCAGTTAGATCTTGTGCCCAGAGGAGAATGGGTGCACTGCAGAGAGCTCTCCAGAGTTTTCTGTGGAAAAAGAATTTTGTTAGGTTTTTTATTTTTTCAGGGAGTCCTGTTGGCAACAGGCTCCCTGCATCGTGGGACCGAGGAGAGCGAAGCAGAGCTGGCTTGTAAAGTTGGGCACTGCTTCTAAGGCTACTGGACACCATTAGCTCCAGAGGGAGTCGGAACACAGGTCTCACCTGGGGTTCATCCCGGAGCCGCGCCACCTTCCTCCTCACAGACGCCGAAGATAGAAGCCGGATAGAGAAGGCAGAAGACATCTTAGGCGGCAGAAGACATCAGATCTTCATGAGGTAAGGCGCGCAGCAGTAAGCTGCACGCCATTGCTCCCAGTCACACACACACAGAGCAGCACTGAAGGGCGCAGGGGGGGGGGGGGGGGGCGCCCTGGGCAGCAATAAACCTCACATTTTGGCACAAATACAGTTGGATTAGACTGCGGAGGCAGTAATTCTATGATCCCCGCCATTTTATTGAAAAATCACTGGGACCGAAGCCCGCCGTCGGGTGGGCGGGGCTTGATCATCAGCACTAACCAGCGCCATTTTCTCCACAGAAGCTGCATGAGAAAAACGCTGGCTCCCTGGTCTCTCCCCTGCTGAACTCACAGGCTGGAAAAAAGAGGAGGGGGGCACATTAGCGACGCAGTGAGTGGGAATTGGCATAATATATATAAAAAGCGCTATCTTGACATATTTTTTCCAGTGTTTTTAAGCGCTGGTGTGTGCTGGCATACTCTCTCTCTGTCTCTCCTTAGGACCTGGTTGGGGTTTTGTCCCCTTATAGGTTAATCCCTGTGTGTGGGGGGTGTCGGTACGTGTGTGTCGACATGTCTGAGGCGGAAGGCTTCTCCAAGGAGGAGGTGGAGCAAATGAGTGGTGTGTCCCCGTCGGTTGTACCGACTACAGATTGGATGGACATGTGGCATATGTTGAATGCAAGTGTGGCATCTTTACATAAGAGGCTTGATAAGGCTGAATTAGGGGGGGACATCAGGGGGTCAAACCTCGGATTGGACCGACTCACAGGGCCCGTCGGGGTCTCAAAAGCGTCCCTTAACACAAGACACTACTACCGACACGGATTCTGATTCCAGTGTCGACTATGACGAAGTAAACTTGCACCCTAGGCTGACTAAAACCATTCAGTTTATGATTGTGGCAATAAGGGATGTGTTGCATATTGTGGATGAACCCTCGGTCCCCGACACAAGGGTACACATGTTTAAGGAAAAGAAACAGATTATTAACTTTCCCACATCTCATGAATTAAATGAATTCTTTGGAAAAGCTTGGGAGACTCCGGATAAGAGACCGCAGATCCCCAAAAGAATTTATATGGCATACCCTTTCCCTAAGCAGGACAGGGAGATTTGGGAATCACCCCCCACTGTGGACAAGGCCCTGACGCGCTTGTCCAAGAAAGTGGCGCTACCGTCTCCTGACACAGCGGCCCTTAAGGACCCTGCAGATCGCAGGCAAGAAACTACCTTAAAGTGTATTTATTCTCATACGGGTCCTGTGCTAAGACCGACAATTGCGTCGGCATGGGTGTGTAGCGCAATTGCAGCTTGGACAGATGAGCTGACAGATCAATTTGATATTATGGATAAGGATACTATATTCCTAACTCTAGCCCATATTAAAGACGCAGTCTTATTTATGAGGGATGCTCAAAGGGACATTGGATTGCTAGCTTCTAGGGCCAATGCCATGTCTGTCTCAGCGAGAAGATCCTTATGGACTCGCCAATGGACGGGTGATGCGGATTCCAAGAAACATATGGAAGTACTACCCTATAAGGGGGATGTATTGTTTGGGGATGGGCTGACGGACCTGGTTTCCACAGCTACAGCAGGTAAATCAAATTTTTTACCATATATTCCCCAACAGCAAAAGAAAGTAACACCCATTCAGATGCAGTCCTTTCGGTCGCACAAGTCCAAAAGAGGTCGGGGATCCTCTTTCCTCGCCAGAGGTAAGGGCAGAGGCAAGAGAGCACCTGCTTCGGCAGGTGCCCAGGAACAAAAGTCCTCCCCGGCTGCTCCAAAACCCACAGCATGACGCTGGGGCTCCCCTGAGGGAGTCCGCACCAGTGGGGGCACGTCTTCGACTTTTCAGTCAGGCCTGGGTAAGTTCGGACCTGAATCCCTGGGTGTTGGAAATAGTTTTCCAGGGTTACAAATTGGAATTCGAAGAGGTGCCCCCGCGCCGATTTTTCAAATCGGCCCTACCAGCTTCCACATCGGAAAGGGATGTAGTGTTAGCTGCAATTCAAACGCTGTGTATACAGCAAGTGATAATCAAGGTTCCCCTGCACCAGCAGGGAAGAGGTTACTACTCAACCCTATTTGTGGTCCCGAAACCGGACGGTTTGGTCAGACCTATTTTGAATCTGAAATCCCTAAACCTGTACATAAAAAGATTCAAATTCAAAATGGAATCTCTCAGAGCGATAATAGCCAACATGGAGGAGGGGGAGTTTATGGTGTCTCTGGACATAAAGGATGCGTACCTTCATGTCCCCATATATGCCCCCTATCAGAAATACCTGAAATTCGCTGTACAGGATTGTCATTATCAATTTCAGACGTTGCCGTTTGGACTCTCCACGGCCCCGAGGGTTTTCACCAAGATAATGGCGGAAATGATGGTGGTCCTGCACAAGCATGGAGTCACAATTATCCCAAACTTGGACGATCTCCTGATAAAAGCGAGATCAAGGGAGAAATTGCTGAGCAGTGTGGCGCTCTCTCTGAGAGTGCTCCAGCAACACGGTTGGATTCTAAATCTACCGAAGTCACAGTTGATTCCGACAACTCGACTACCGATCCTAAGTATGATACTGGATACGGAACAAATGAAGGTCTTCCTCCCAATAGAGAAAGCCCAAGACATCCAGAACATGGTCAGAGACCTGCTAAAACCGAAAAGGGTGTCAGTTCACCAATGCACTCGAGTTCTGGGGAAAATGGTGGCGGCCTACGAGGCCATTCCCTTCGGAAGGTTCCATGCAAGGACTTTTCAATGGGACCTTCTGGACAAGTGGTCCGGGTCCCATCTGCACTTACATCGGAAAATAACTCTGTCCCCAGGGACCAGAGTGTCCCACCTGTGGTGGTTGCAAAGTGCTCACCTCCTGGAAGGTCGCAGGTTCGGAATTCAGGATTGGATCCTGGTTACCACGGACGCGAGCCTCCGAGGATGGGGAGCGGTCACACAGGGAAAAAAAATTTCAGGGTCTTTGGTCAGACCAGGAGTCCTGTCTACACATCAATGTGTTGGAACTCAGGGCCATTTACAACGGCCTTCGACAAGTGGAGAGTTTTCTTCGAAACCTACCGGTTCTGATTCAATCAGACAATGTCACAGCAGTGGCTCATGTGAACCGCCAAGGCGGGACAAGAAGCAGAGTCGCGATGGCGGAAGCCACAAGGATCCTTCGCTGGGCGGAAAATCATGTAAGCGCTCTGTCGGCTGTCTTCATTCCGGGAGTGGACAACTGGGAAGCAGACTTCCTCAGCAGACACGATCTCCATCCAGGAGAGTGGGGACTTCATCAAGATGTCTTTGCAGACGTAACACGTCTTTGGGGAACTCCTCAAATAGACATGATGGCGTCACGCCTCAACGAAAAACTTCGGCGGTATTGCGCCAGGTCTCGGGACCCTCAGGCAGTAGCAGTAGACGCTCTAATAACACCGTGGGTGTTCAAATCGGTCTACGTGTTTCCTCCTCTTCCTCTCATCACAAAAGTGTTGAGGATCATAAGACGAAGAAGAGTACAGACGATACTCGTCGTCCCAGACTGGCCTCGAAGGGCCTGGTACTCGGATCTACAAGAGATGCTCACAGGAGATCCCTGGCCTCTTCCTCTGAGGGAAGACCTGTTACAGCAGGGGCCCTGTGTATTTCAAGACTTACCGCGGTTACGTTTGACGGCATGGCGGTTGAACGCCGAATCCTAGCGAAAAAGGGGATTCCGGAAGAGGTCATCCCTACTTTAATAAAGGCTAGGAAGGAGGTGACGGTAAAACATTATCACCGTATCTGGCGAAAGTATGTGTCTTGGTGTGAGACCAAGAATGCACCTACGGAAGATTTTCATCTGGGTCGTCTTCTCCACTTCCTACAGACAGGAGTGGATATGGGCCTGAAATTAGGCTCTGTTAAGGTACAGATTTCGGCCCTCTCGATTTTCTTTCAGAAGGAATTGGCTTCTCTTCCAGAAGTCCAGACGTTTGTAAAGGGAGTGCTGCACATCCAGCCCCCTTTTGTGCCTCCAGTGGCACCATGGGACCTGAACGTGGTGTTGCAGTTCCTAAAATCACACTGGTTTGAACCGCTTAACAAGGTTGAGTTGAAATTTCTTACCTGGAAGGTGGTCATGTTGTTGGCCTTGGCATCAGCAAGGCGAGTGTCAGAATTGGCGGCTTTGTCACACAAGAGCCCCTACTTGATTTTTCATGTGGATCAAGCTGAATTGAGGACACGTCCGCAATTTTTGCCTAAAGTGGTTTCTTCGTTCCATATGAATCAACCTATTGTGGTGCCTGTGGCTACAAGTGACCTGGAGGATTCCAGATCCCTGGACGTAGTCAGGGCCTTAAAAATTTATGTAGCCAGGACAGCTAGAATTAGGAAAACAGAGGCTCTGTTTGTCCTGTATGCGGCCAATAAGATTGGCGCTCCTGCTTCGAACCAGACTATTGCTCGCTGGATCTGTAATACGATTCAGCAGGCTCGCTCTACGGCTGGATTGCCGGTACCAAATTCGGTTAAGGCCCATTCCACTAGGAAGGTGGGTTTTTCTTGGGCGGCTGCCCGAGGCGTCTCGGCATTACAACTTTGCCGAGCGGCGACTTAGTCGGGGTCAAACACTTTTGCTAAATTCTACAAGTTTGATACCCTGGCTGATCAGGACCTAGAGTTTGCTCAGTCGGTGCTGCAGAGTCATACGCACTCTCCCGCGATTGGATACTTTGGTATAAACCCCATGGTCCTTACGGAGTCCCCAGCATCCTCTAGGACGTAAGAGAAAATAAGATTTTAAACCTACCGGTAAATCTATTTCTCCTAGTCCGTAGAGGATGCTGGGCGCCCGTCCCAGTGCGGAAACTTTGCAAGACTTGTATATAGTTGTTGCTTACATAAGGGTTATGTTACAGTTGACATCGGTCTTGGACCGTTACTGTCGTTTGTTCATACTGTTAACTGGTTATGTATGTTCCAGGTTACATGATATGATTGGTGTGGGCTGGTATGAATCTTGCCCTTGGATTGCTAAATCCTGCCTTGTATTGTCCATCTCCTCTGGGCAGTTCTCTAACTGAGGTCTGGAGGAGGGGCATAGAGGGAGGAGCCAGTGCACACCCATAGTCAAAGTTCTTTCTCTGACGTCCTAAGTGGATGCTGGGACTCCGTAAGGACCACGGGGATTAGCGGCTCCGCAGGAGACTGGGCACAACTAAAGAAAGCTTTAGGACTACCTGGTGTGCACTGGCTCCTCCCACTAAGACCCTCCTCCAGACCTCAGTTAGATTCTTGTGCCCGGCTGAGCTGGATGCACACTAGGGGCTCTCCTGAGCTCCTAGAAAGAAAGTATATTTAGGTTTTTTATTTTACAGTGAGATCTGCTGGCAACAGACTCACTGCAGCGAGGGACTAAGGGGAGAAGAAGCGAACCTACCTAACAGGTGGTAGTTTGGGCTTCTTAGGCTACTGGACACCATTAGCTCCAGAGGGATCGACCGCAGGACCCGACCTTGGTGTTCGTTCCCGGAGCCGCGCCGCCGTCCCCCTTACAGAGCCAGATGCATGAAGAGTCCGGAAAATCGGCGGCAGAAGACTTCGGTCTTCACCAAGGTAGCGCACAGCACTGCAGCTGTGCGCCATTGCTCCTCATGTACACCTCACACTCCGGTCACTGATGGGTGCAGTGCGCTGGTGGGGGCGCCCTGAGGGCAATATATGACACCTTGGCTGGCAAATCTACATCATATATAGTCCTAGAGGCTATATAGATGTAGAATTACCCCTGCCAGTATTCCAGAAAAAGTGGGAGAAAGTCAGTTGAAAAAGGGGCGGGGCTTCTCCCTCAGCACACTGGCGCCATTTTCTCTTCACAGTGCAGCTGGAAGACAGCTCCCCAGGCTCTCCCCTGTAGTTTTTAGGCTCAAAGGGTTAAAAAGAGAGGGGGGGGCACTAAATTTAGGCGCAATATATGTATACAAGCAGCTATTTGGGGAAAAATCACTCAGTTATAGTGTTAATCCCTGCATTATATAGCGCTCTGGTGTGTGCTGGCATACTCTCTCTCTGTCTCCCCAAAGGACTTTGTGGGGTCCTGTCCTCAGTCAGAGCATTCCCTGTGTGTGTGCGGTGTGTCGGTACGGCTGTGTCGACATGTTGGATGAGGAAGGTTACGTGGAGGCGGAGCAGAGGCCGATAAATGGGATGTCGCCCCCTGTGGGGCCGACACCAGAGTGGATGGATAGGTGGAAGGTATTAAACGACAGTGTCAACTCCTTACATAAAAGGCTGGATGACATAACAGCTGTGGGACAGCCGGCTTCTCAGCCCGCGCCTGCCCAGGCGTCTCAAAGGCCATCAGGGGCTCAAAAAACGCCCGTTACCTCTGATGGCAGACACAGATGTCGACACGGAGTCTGACTCCAGTGGCGATGAGGTTGAGACATATACACAATCCACTAGGAACATCCGTTACATGATCTCGGCAATGAAAAATGTGTTACGCATTTTCTGACATGAACCCAAGTACCACATAAAAGGGGTTTTATTTTTGGGGAGAAAAAGCAGCCAGTGTTTTGTTCCCCCATCAGATGAATGAATGAAGTGTGTAAAGAAGCGTGGTTTCCCCCGATAAGAAACTGGTAATTTCTAAAAAGTTACTGATGGCGTACCCTTTCCCGCCAGAGGATAGGTCACGTTGGGAGATATCCCTTAGGGTGGATAAGGCGCTCACACGTTTGTCAAAAGGTGGCACTGCCGTCTTAGGATACGGCCACCTTGAAGGAACCTGCTGATAAAAAGCAGGAGGCGATCCTGAAGTCTGTATTTACACACTCAGGTTATATACTGAGACATGCAATTGCCTCAGCATAAATAGGGCTGCTGCAGCGTGGTCTGATACCCTGTCAGATAATATTATTACGCTAAGACAGGGATAATATTTTGCTAACATTGAGCATATTTAAGACGTTGTCTTATATATAAAGGATGCACAGAGGGATATTTGCCGGCTGGCATCCAGAATTAATGCAATGTCCATTCTGCCAGGAGGGTATTAGAAACCCGGCAGTGGACAGGTGATGCTGCCTGTAAAAGGCACATGGAGATTCTGCCTTATAAGGGTGAGGAATTGTTTGGGGATTGTCTCTGGGACCTCGTATCCACAGCAACAGCTGGGAAGAAAAATTTTTACCTCAGGTTTCCTCAGCCTAAGAAAGCACCGTATTTCAGGTACAGTCCTTTCGGCTTCAGAAAAGCAAGCGGGTCAAAGGCGCTTCCTTTCTGCACAGAGGCAAGGGAAGAAGGAAAAAAGCTGCACCAGCAGCCAGTTCCCAGGATCAAAAATCTTCCCCCGCTTCCTCTGAGTCCACCGCATGACGCTGGGGCTCTACAGGTGGAGACAGGTGCGGTAGGGGCGCGTCTCGGGAACTTCAGGGACCAGTGGGCTTGCCCACAGGTGGATCTCTAGGTTCTGCAAATAGTATCACAGGGATACAGGCTGGAGTTCGAGGCGACTCCCCCTCGCCGTTACCTCACATCAGCCTTGCCGGCTGCCCTCGGAGAAAGGTAGTACTGGCGGCAATTCACAAGCTGTACTTCCAGCAGGTGAAAGCAAGGTACCCCTCCTTCAACAAGGCCGGGGTTACTATTCCAAAATGTTGTGGTACCGAAACCAGACGGTTCGGTGAGACCCATTCTAAAATTGAAAGCCTTGAACACTTATATACGAAGGTTCAAGTTCAAAATGGAATCGCTCAGGGCGATTATTGCAAGCCTGGAGAATTTCATGGTATCACTGGACATCAAGGATGATTACCTGCATGTCCCTATTTACCCCCTTCACCAGGAGTACCTCAATATTGTGGTACAGGATTGTCATTACCAATTCCAGACGTTGCCGTTGGTCTGTCCCCGGCACCGAAGTATTTACCAAGGTAATGGCCGAAATAATTATCCCGTACTTGGACGATCTCCTTATAAAGGCGAGGTCCAGGGAGCAGTTGTTCGTCGGAGTAGCACTATCTCGGGAAGTGCTACAACAGCACGGCTGAATTCTGAATATTCCAAAGTCGCAGCTGGTTCCTACGACGCGTCTACTGTTCCTGGGTATGGTTCTGGACACAGAACAGGATAAAAAGGGTTTCTCCCGGAGGAGAAGTCCAAGGAGTGGTTGTCTCTAGACAGAGACCTCCTAATACGTATACAGGTGTCGGTGCATCAATGCACGCGAGCCCTGGGAAAGATGGTAGCTTCTTACGAAGAAATTCCATTCGCCAGGTCCCATGCAAGGATTTTCCAGTGGGATCTGTTGGACAAGTGGTCCGGGTCGCATCTTCAGATGCATCGGCGGATAACCCTGTCTCCAAGGGTCAGGGTGTCGCTGTTGTGGTTGCTGCAGAGTGCTCATCTTCTAGGGGGCCGCAGATTCGGCATACAGGACTGGGTCCTGGTGACCACGGATGCCAGCCTTCGAGGCTGGGGGGCAGTCACACAGGGAAGGAACTTCCAAGGCTATGGAAAAGTCAGGAGACTTCCCTACACATAAATATTCTGGAACTGAGGGCCATTTACAATGCCCTAAGTCAGGCTAGACCCCTGCTTCAACACCGGCCGGTGCTGATCCAGTCAGACAACATCACGGCGGTCGCTCATGTAAACCGACAGGGCGGCACAAGAAGCAGGATGGCGATGGCAGAAGCCACAAGGATTCTCCGATGGGCGGAAAATCATGTGTTAGCACTGTCAGCAGTGTTCATTCCCGGAGTGGACAACTAAGAAACCTCCACCCGGGAGAGTGGGGACTTCATCCAGAAGTCTTCCAAATGATTGTACACCGTTGGGAAAGGCCACAGGTGGACATGATGGCGTCCCGCCTCAACTAAAAGTTACAAAGATATTGCGCCAGGTCAAGGACCCTCAGGCGATAGCTGTGGACGCTCTGGTAACACCGTGGGTGTACCAGTCGGTGTATGTGTTCCCTTCTCTGCCTCTCTTACCCAGGGTAATGAGAATAATAAGAAGGAGAGGAGTAAGAACTATACTCATTGTTCTGGGTTGGCCAAGAAGAGCTTGGTAACCAGAACTCCAAGAAATGATCTCAGAGGACCCATGGCCTCTGCCGCTCAGACAGGACCTGCTGCAGCAGGGGGCCTGTCTGTTCCAAGACGTACCGCGGCTGCGTTGACGGCATGGCGGTTGAACGCCGGATCCTGAAGGAAAAGGGAATTCCGGAGGAAGTTATCCCTACGCTATTTGAAGCTAGGAAAGAAGTGAACGCAAACCATTATCACCGCATATGGCGGAAATATGTTGCGTACTGTGAGGCCAGGAAGGCCCCAAAGGAGAAATTTCAGCTAGGTCGATTTCTGCACTTCCTACAGTCAGAGGTGACTATGGGCCTAAAATTGGGTTCCATTAAGGTCCAGATTTCGGCTCTATCGATTTTCTTCCAAAATTGAACTGGCTTCACTGCCTGAAGTTCAGACTTTTGTTAAGGGAGTGCTGCATAGTCAGCCCCCGTTTGTGCCTCCAGTGGCACCGTGGGATCTCAACGTGGTGTTGGATTTCCTGAAGTCGCATTGGGTTGAGCCACTTAAATCCGTGGAGCTATAATACCTCACGTGGAAAGTGGTCATTCTGTGGGCCTTGGCGTCGGCCAGGCGTGTATCAGAATTGGCGGCTTTGTCATACAAAAGCCCTTATCTGTATTTTATAAGGATAAGGCGGAATTGAGGACTCGTTCCCAATTCCTTCCTAAGGTGGTATAATTTTTTAATGTGAACCAACCTATTGTGGTGCCTGCGGCTACTTGGGACTTGGAGGATTCCAAGTTACTGGATGTAGTCAGGGCCCTGAAAAGTATATGTTTCCAGGACAGCTGGAGTCAGGAAAACTGACTCGCTATTTCTCCTGTATGCACCCAACAAGCTGGGTGCTCCTGCTTCTAAGCAGACGATTGCTCGCTGGATCTGTAGCACGATTCAACTTGCACATTCTGCGGCTGGACTGCCGCACCCTAATTCTGTAAAAGCCCATTCCACGAGAAAAGTGGGCTCTTCTTGGGCGGCTGCCCGAGGGGTCTCGGCTTTACAACTTTGCCGAGCTGTTACTTGGTCGGGTTAAAACATTTTTGTAAGAGTCTACAAGTTTGATACCCTGGCTGAGGAGGACCTAGAGTTTGCTCATTCGGTGCTGCAGAGTCATCCGCACTCTCCCGCCCGTTTGGGAGCTTTGGTATAATCCCCATGGTCCTTACGGTGTCCCAGCATCCACTTAGGACGTCAGAGAAAATAAGATTTTACTCACCGGTAAATCTATTTCTCGTAGTCCGTAGTGGATGCTGGGCACCCATCCCAAGTGCGGATTGTCTGCAATACTTGTTTATAGTTATTGCCTAACTAAAGGGTTATTGTTGAGCCATCTGTTGAGAGGCTCAG
Organism: Pseudophryne corroboree; assembly: GCF_028390025.1. Lineage (NCBI taxonomy): Eukaryota > Metazoa > Chordata > Amphibia > Anura > Myobatrachidae > Pseudophryne > Pseudophryne corroboree. The sequence goes on from NC_086454.1 coordinate 336,115,681, forward strand.
TTATATTTCATACTGTTAACTGGGTATAGTATCACGAGTTATACGGTGTGATTGGTGTGGCTGGTATGAGTCTTACCCGGGATTCAAAATCCTTCCTTATTGTGTCAGCTCTTCCGGGCACAGTATCCTAACTGAGGTTTGGAGGAGGGTCTTAGTGGGAGGAGCCAGTGCACACCAGGTAGTCCTAAAGCTTTCTTTAGTTGTGCCCAGTCTCCTGCGGAGCTGCTAATCCCCATGGTCCTTACGGAGTCCCAGCATCCACTACGGACTACGAGAAATAGATTTACCGGTGAGTAAAATCTTATTTTTTAGGTGCCCTATCTCCTGCAGAGCCCGTCTATACCCCATGGTCCTTACGGAGTCCCCAGCATCCTCTACGGACTAGGAGAAATAGATTTACCGGTAGGTTTAAAATCTTATTTTCTTTGAGGTCCTTGCGATCCACAGGGTTAACCTTGGGTATGCTGGTGGAGACCAGATCGGGCCTCAAAGAAAAAGGTAAGTTTTACCATAACTCTCTTCTTCGGCGTCCATGGTCTCCACAGGGTTAACCTTGGGGAGTCCCAAAGCAGTTGTAATAGGTAGGGAATGCTCCTAAATGAAAGGAGGACATTGTGGCCAAAGTTTGCATCCTGAGAGGCAAATGTATCAAAGGCATAGAACCTAAGAAACGTGTGGGCAGTAGACCACGTACCAGCCTTGCAGAGTTGTTCAGCAGATGTGTCACGACAGGCTGCCCACGAAGAGCTCACAGAGTGAGTAGAGTGAGCAGAGACTGTACTTGGAACAGGAATGTCAGCCTGTGTATACGCCTGTGAGATAGTCATGCGGAGCCAACGTGCCAACTCTCTCTGTTCATGTTACATCTGCCCCACCTACACTGCACATGGTTTTGCCCATTAGCTAACAAATTTGCTGCAGTGATCAGGTCTGAATTAGGCCTATAGTCTGAACTACCGCACAGGAGAAACCTTTTTCCCTTAGGAGGACAGGTGCCACAGGTCCAGATGGAGACAGTGTTCCTGAGAAAGCAGGTCTGGACGAAGAGGCAGAGGGAAGGGCTCATCTATGGAGAGATCCAGTGAGTGACTGAGTGCATCCACGAAGCTTGCTTCCGGATCTCTTGTCCTGGCCCCGTACACTGGAACCATGTGGTTGTGTCTGGAGGCCATAAGATACACATCTGGCAGACATGGATTTCATGGCATCCAGACATACCAGAATCTGAAAGAAATCCGGGTGTAGAGATCACTCTCCAGTGTGAACATCCTGGTGACTGAGAAAGTCCACTTCCCAGCTGAGGACTCCTGGAATGAATATTGCGGAGATGGCTAGAAGATGGAGTTCTTCCTAGGCTAGAATCTGAGTTACTTCCTGCATCACTGCTGCACTGTAAGTGCCTCCTTGCTGATTTATGTAAGCCACAGCCGTGGTGTTGTCTGCCTGGACTTGTACCAGCGAACTGTGAAGGAGGTCCTGAGCCATGTGAAGAACTCGGTAAACCAGTTAAAGCTCAAGCACATTGATTGGGAGAACTCTTTCCGTTTGAGACCAGCGATCCTGAAAGGAGTGACAGCTACCCACCCTCGGAGAATGGCATCCATGGTGAGAAGCGTCCAGTGTGGAATCCAGAAATGTCGGCCCTTGTCTAGGTTGGACGTTTGCAGCCACCATGAGAAGGACATGCGAACCTCCTGTGTCAGAATCAGAGTCTGAGACTTGCTTTGTGTGGGTAGGCACCTGGCGAGTATGAGGCGTTGTAGAGGCCTGGAGTGAAATTGAGCATATTTCACCATGTCGAAGGCTGATACCATAGAGCCCAGTGTCTGCATGGCCGCATGTACCGAGACCCAGGGGCTGTGAAGCAGGTTACGAATGCGCAACTGTGATTCCACAATCTTGTCCTGAGGAAGGATGATGCGTTGTGTGCTGGCGTCCAGCAGCGCTCTGAGGTGAAGCATCCCCTGAGATGGAGTGTGCGAGGATTTGGCACAGTTGATTAGCCAACCATGGCTCTGCAGAAAGGACATCTTCATCTGGAGGTGGCATTCCAATACCTCCGGAGATTGTGCAAGAAGAAGGAGGTCATCCAAGTAAAGGAGGAATTCGAACCCCATGTCTTCGGAGATGGGCCGTCATCACCGCCATGAGCTTGGTGAACACAATGGGAGCTGTAGACAGTACGACGGGTAGGGCCTAGAATTGGAAATGCTGATGGAAAACAGCAAAGTGGACATACCGTTGATGACAGGGTGCTATAGGCACATGTAGGTATGCATCCTGTATATCCAGGGAAACTATACTTGGGTACTCTTTTTGTAGGAAGTGATTTAACGTGAGATAGAATTTCGCTAATTTCTGCAGACGAAAAGGAGGCCAATGAGGATTGCGTGTTTCTGGGAACCGACATATCGCTCTCCAGAGTATGAAGAATCGGGGAGTCCGGAACAGCTAAAGTGGTGGTAAGGCCTGTGGTCGGCGGAGTTAAGAACTGACGCAGGACTGACGAATGACGTGTCGCAGATTTTAGAGTCTCGTCCGGCTTGGTTTTGGCCTTTTTCTTCCCTGTGCCTCTCACCATGAGATCGGTCTGTAAGGAAAGGTAGTGTAGTGTTCCACTATCACATATCCCTGGCAATGAATAAATGCGCTGGCCGTCGCCATGCCATAGCCCCCACGTGGCCTCAGGCAATCATCAGGTAAGCAGAAGCATCATCAAAGAAATAGTCAGGAGCCGGTGCTAGGCACAGTAGATCCGGTATTAACCGGCGTGCAGTGCCAGCAGCCGGTAGTAATAATGCAGCCCAGGGGGATTAATCTGCCCAGGGGGTAGCCAATTGTGTGGGGAATCAGAGGCTGATAAAGAAACGCTGGCTCCAGGGAGAGCAAGGACCCTGCTGTGTCAAGGGGGCAGTACCGGGGCAGCGACGAATCTCTTACCCCCCACCGGAAACGTAGCTCCACAGCAGTCCACCGGTTCCTGCGGATCGCACCCCCAGCATGATCCTGGACCTTGAGAGCTGGCCGGAGGTCCCCAGGTGCAGAGAGGCCTCTTCTAAAATGGCCGCCGGGCGTCCCGCGGCTCCGTCGGCCGCCGAAGGCCCCGGCGATCCCAGACAGCTGAGGTAAGCCGGGGGGCAGCAGGAGACCCTTCGTTAGGTCCAGCGGCAACGTAGACTCCCGGGGGTAGAGGAAAGGTCCGCGTCTCAAACCCGCGGCTCCGGAGGTGCGCGCCGGCCCGGGAGACAAATTTAGGCCCCAGTCTGATGGCTGCCTGCAGACTGCAATCCGCGGGAGCTCCACGAGCTGCTCCCCGATTCCGCGGCACAAGCAGGGCACACCAGAGGGGTCAGGGGAGACAGGGGAGCCACGTAATATATAAAGGGTGTTCAGATGAGGGGCGTTTGAGGGAGTTAAAGCCCCGAATCTCAGGAGCTCTCTCAATGTGCTGCTGCTTCCCTCAGCAGCCAGGCCCCCCCCATACTTGGGTACTCTGAGGTACTTGTTCAACTGTTTTAGATTCAGAATGGGATGGTATGACCCAATTAGCTTCTGAATCAAAAAGCGTGTAGAATAGAACCCCTGACCTTGTTGAGGTCATGGAACAGGGATGATAACTCCTGACTTTAGTAAGGAGTGAATGACTCCTGTCAGTGCCTGTGCTTTGCCAGGATCCGTTGATGGAGTGGTAGGGAAGTATTGTCTGGGAGGATGCTTCAAGAAGGAGAGGTTGTACCCATGAGAGACAACTTCTTGGACCCTGACATCAGTTGTGATATGACTCCATGCCTGGGCGTACTGAAGAAGTCCAACTCCCACCCTGTGGGAGGCCCAGCCTGTCAGGATGAGGGCTTATCTTCAGGTTTGGTAGGGGAACGTCAAGCAGCCTTGGGTTTGGAGGCCTTGCCGGTGCGACATGAGCATGAAAAGGACTGACCTTTGGTCTTGCCTTGTGGATGAAAGGACTGAAAGGACGAAGTTCAAGGCCGCCCTGAGGGAGCCGAAGACAAGTGAGCTGTCTTAGATGTCGCCAAGTTTTCGACAATCTTGTCCAGTGCTGGTCCAAATAGAAACTCACCGTGTATAGAAGGGCTTCCAGGGATTTCTTGGTGTCTGAATCCACCTTCCATGAGCAGAGCCACACAATGCCTCGAGCTGCATTGGAAACTGCCAAAACCTTAGAAGATAACAGCACTGTGTCCACAGCTGCTTCACCAATGTAGTAGGCCGCATCTCTGATGTTGGCAATGAGAGATGATTGTTCCGTGGTCAGATCGGCCATGAAATTTCATTCAAGGTCATTGGCCCAAGTTTCCATGGCCTTAGCAACCCATGCTGTGGCAGTAGCCTGCCTAGCAGTCGCCCCTGCAAGGGAGTACAAAGATTTAAAACATGCATCCAGTTGTCTATCCGGTAGCTCCTAAAGGGAGGACGCAGTAGGGATAGGTAGGATGGAACTCTTTATTAAGTGTCACATGAGCATCCACCATATTTGGATACTCTCACTTTGGACAATTCTCTGTGGGTAACGGGTAAAAGGAGCTGAGCTTTTTAGGAACCATGAATTTCTTAGTAGGTGTTTTTCACGCCTCCGTTCTAACTTCTATGAAGTGGTTCCAGTGTGAAAACTCGGCTAGTAACACCTTCTGCCGTTTGCGCAGAGGATCCTTTGTAGTAGTGTTCTTTGAGCTGAAGAGAGAATTTGACTGCCCTAATTAATGCTGCCACATTAAATGTAGATTGGGCCTCCTTATACCCCGAAATCTCAGCTGGGTCAGCAGGAACTGATGATTCTTCAGAATCCCAGTGTGGAGTAGACTGTGAAGAAGGTATAGTACAGTGATGGGGGACCTTTGGCAATCCAGCTGTTGTTGAACTACACATCCCAGCATGCCCTGCTACATTTTTGCTATTTAGTCATGCTAAAACTGTAGCCGGACATGCTGGGATGTGTAGTTCAACAACAGCTGGAGTGCCAAAGGTCCCCATCACCGGTATAGTACGTTTAGTAACAGTAGGTGCAGGCAGTGTGCCTTGCCCTTGTATCATGTTATAAAATGCAGCAGAGGAAGCAGACAGACTCTGAATAGAGGTAGAAAACAAATCCACCAGTGTTCCCCCCACGCTTTAAATTACGGGCGTTACGCCCAGCAAGCGTCCCCTTGTCGCTTGGCAGCCAAGACCCCCTGTCGCTCGGCAGCTCTTACCGCCACTGTGGATCGCCCGGGAGCCCCAGTAATGTGCGCGTTCCCTGTCATTCACCCGGCACCCTCTCCAACGTTAACATGGAGAAGGGATGCTGGACGGACTCCGAATGTGACATCAGTTTTAGTCACATGATCTTTATAGCGCTCCATCCGGGGACGCGCACACCGTGACGATGATGGAGAGTAGAGATCCCTCCCGCTGCTTAAAAAGATGCGCGCTGTCTGGGCGGGAACAGGCGTCTGATCATATTGAAGAGAGTGGTCACCCAGTGTCCACTCTCTGTTCTTTTTTTTCTCTGACGTCCTAGTGGATGCTGGGAACTCCGTAAGGACCATGGGGAATAGCGGCTCCGCAGGAGACTGGGCACAAAAGTAAAGCTTTAGGACTACCTGGTGTGCACTGGCTCCTCCCCCTATGACCCCCCTCCAAGCCTCAGTTAGATTTTTGTGCCCGGCCGAGAAGGGTGCACACTAGGGGCTCTCCTGAGCTTCTTAGTGAAAGTTTAGTTTTAGGTTTTTTATTTTCAGTGAGACCTGCTGGCAACAGGCTCACTGCATCGAGGGACTAAGGGGAGAAGAAGCGAACTCACCTGCGTGCAGAGTGGATTGGGCTTCTTAGGCTACTGGACACCATTAGCTCCAGAGGGACCGAACACAGGCCCAGCCTCGGAGCTCGGTCCCAGAGCCGCGCCGCCGGCCCCCTTACAGAGCCAGAAGCAAGAAGAGGTCCGGAAAATCGGCGGCAGAAGACATCCTGTCTTCACCAAGGTAGCGCACAGCACTGCAGCTGTGCGCCATTGCTCCTCAGCACACTTCACACTTCGGTCACTGAGGGTGCAGGGCGCTAGGGGGGGGCGCCCTGAGCAGCAATAAAAACACCTTGGCTGGCGAAAATACATCACATATAGCCCCCAGGGCTATATGGATGAATTTTAACCCCTGCCAGATTCCACAGAAAAACGGGAGAAAAGGCCGCCGAGAAGGGGGCGGAGCCTATCTCCTCAGCACACTGGCGCCATTTTCTCTCACAGCTCCGTTGGAGGGAAGCTCCCTGGCTCTCCCCTGCAGTTACTACACTACAGAAAGGGGTTAAAAAAGAGAGGGGGGGCACTAATTAGGCGCAGTATAACAATACAGCAGCTATAAGGGGAAAAACACTTATATAAGAATTCGAGGGACAAACTAGGCCCGAGAATAAATAAGCGTCCTGGGTTTTTAAAGAAGGAGCCTAGGGCAAGGAAGGAGAGAAAAGGGGAGGGGAGGGGAGGGGGGGGGGGGGGGGATAGAGCAGGTAGCATAGCAGCATCCTATAGGTAAGAGGGGGAGGAGAGTTACCTGGGAGGTACAAAAGAGCAGGAGTGCCAGGCAGGCTCCCTCTTTCAGGCTGATCAAGGATACAAGAAGGCACCCACCTCACAGCTCCTGGAATCAAGGGAAAGGAATAAGTACAATTTTATTATAAGCCCCCTCTCATACACTTCAGTTATACACACACTGCAGCCCAAAATCTAGACCCCCCTCCTTACAGTTCACCACAAAATATACTCACTGCACCAAACGCAGCCCAGTCATCTAGCGCCCGCACACCAGAATGCCCAGACCCAGGAGGAATGCCCCCGCCCCCCGGCGCCTCATCCAGGCGGACCAGGCAGCGCACGGTTCACAGCACGCTGCTCACTCCCGAGGGCCCCGGACGGGATCGGCGAGACCGCCGACCGCGTCACCCCTACGCACGTGGCTGGCGCGCGGCGGCCCGGAAGCAGGCTCCGGCGAGCCAGCCCGTAGCCAGCCGCAGGCCGCACCCCCCCCCTCCTTCCGGCGCCGAGCGATCGCGTCACGCTCGGCGCCGCCCAGCCACAGCAGCAGCTACAATCCCCGTCTACGGCGGGTCAGGTCCTAAGAAACTTAACAGGCCGCCGCCAGAGCCCGCACTCACACCCCCAGCGACGCTGCACAGTAGCGGCGCGTACCGACACACGCAGGTACGCGCCCAGCAGCGACAGCAGGCACAGATAGCGGCTCCGGCGGGACAGACACCACCGCAGGAGCCCGTGATTGCTGTGGGTGGAATACTCTACTTCTCACTAAGAAACTTAACATGCTTTCCTTTTTAAAATACTTTTATTAGTATTTTCATGTTTTTAACTAAAAATTAAAGGTAAACGGTACAGCAGAATGTGTTCTAAATCTTTAATCAAAATAAGAACAAAGTGGTAAATAAATATGATACAATAAAAATAATAAGAGCAAAGTGGTAAGTAAATATGATACAATAAAAATATAACATGAAAATATAACATTATAGGAAAGTAAGATTTCAAAAATGTAAAGATCATTTGGAGTAATCCACATTTTACAGGTCACAGTTTCTCATTCTTTATAACAGCACCATGTTAGCTTACATTTTATCTGTGTATACTCCTATGTCGGTAATTGAGTAATGTTTATATAGAAAAATAGTTGCTAAACACTCATTTTGCACAGCCAGAGCAAGTGGGATGGGGGCAGCAGCTTGCAGCGCTCCCCCCCCCCCCCCCCTCGGGTGGCATGCGGGACAGCACTTCCCCACAGCCCATTATCCGCAGTGGGCAAGCTGCTGGCCCGCCGCAGCCCACTCCACCGGGTATCAGCCCCGCCATATCCGCCAGGCTGCACGGGCGCTAGCCAGTACCAATACCCATATCAATCAGCCAGCCTATTTATTAATTCAAGTTATTGGGTTGTTAGTTAATTAATTATTTCCATGAATGTTCCCTTTTCGGTCATGTTACTTTGTAATATGGTACTTTTCCCTCTCACTTACTGTACTTACTTACAGATGATCAGGCTACTCGTCTCGCTTCTCCCTACGGCTTAGCTTCAGGGGGAGCCCACGCGAAACTTTGCAATCTAATGATTCCTTAGGAGGCACGCAGAGGGACCACCCAGATAAGTATCATGTATTTACAGGCTAGGGGTATGGCTTCTGCGCTATGGCTTAGTGGGTTAAAGCGACTGTCTGGTAAGAAAACATAAGATAATCACTCCAGCCTTGGAGTTGGTTTTAAAAGACAAACGCATGGGACATTCAGCTGCTGCAGGGATAGCAAACACCACATCTAAGCAACCCCCCCCCCCCCTTCCCCGTTGCTAAGGCTTCCCGCATAAAATCTTTGCTCTCACAGTAATACAATAGCTTCCCCCCTTCTTAATTACTGATAGCATGTCCAGCAGACGCTATCTGGCTGGGGGTTATCTTATCTCCCCTCCTCCAACAATGGTGGTGGTTCCCTTTCATCTTCTCCCCTGCACATAACCCCTCCCAGCAGGGTGACCAGTGTAAGGTATACGAGGGAGGGGGTGTAAAAATAAAAATACATAAATAAAGGAAATAAAAGGGCAGTGGGGGGCTGGGTAGAATTACAGGGTTGTGGGGGTTATGGCAGCGCATAGTGTGTAATAGTGTCATAGTAGACAGTATAACATGGGTCAGTGGTTACATTGCAGTCAGTATTAAATTACAGCGTATAAAGTATGATAAGGTTATAATATGCGAGTGATGCAAGGATCGCAGAAGTGCAACGGCGTGTATATATTGCAGGGTAGAATAGGTACTAGCAATGCTGCTCACATCGCAAAACCTGCTTTTGAAACGGTATTTGAAACGGTTCTTAAAACGGGTTTGAGCAGTTAAACCCCTTTCACATCTCATGTTGTAACCAGTATATTACCATTTCATAAATTTTTTTTTGGTACCTTTCACACTGAACCCGTTTCACCCATAGAAAACAGTGGTTGTCGCTATAAATGGACTTTTCTAACCACACATTATTAATAAGTATTAATTAATTAATTATTAATAAATTTGGATAGTAGTACGATGGAACCCAGCAGCTTGAAGCATTTTGCTATGTTTTTATATATGAGGGTATTCTTGACTGTCCCAGTAATTTGTCTGCAGATTTCCTCATCCCCTCTGATCCTAAAGCAGCTCCCTCACCTCTTCATCACTCCAATGAGACATTTTATAGTGGCTTTGCAGTATAAAAGTTTATAAAGCCACTCTCACATGGGTCTCCGGTGTTTTCCAAGCTGTTTCCTGGTTGTGGCTGCTGACATCACACATGGAGACAGCCTATGACCTGCTGGGGCTTGCAAATACCGTTTCAGACCCTTTCACACTGCACAGTGAAATGGGACTGAAACGGGGAGGACCCTTCTTTTACCGTTCAAAATACCTGTAGTTGAAAGCGGTAAATTGAAGGGGACCCCTTTTCACATCGCAGTTTTGACCCGTTTAGGAAGCCAGTTAAAATGGCAAAATACCGGGTACGGGCGGCAGTGTGAAAGGGGAAGTATACGAGATAAAGCAAATCAGCGATGTCATTGCCGCATGGGTATATTACAGGGTACGGGTCGTACTAGGTATACAGCGTAATGATTACTGAGGGCATGGCGGCAAGAGCATATTTCAGCATCATAGGTATACTAGCGGGCTAATATAAAGCTTAATACCGGATCGAATGGCCGGGGGGTATTTTGCACATTATAGAGGGGAATAGCGATGAATTATATAATATAAGGCAGAACAGTCATCGCATTGCCGTGAGCATGTACTATTGCATTGATAGTAGGTATATAAGAACAGTATAATACAGATCAGTGGGGGACAGTCACGCACCATAACGTTCATACTAGCAAATTTTTTCAGTATTACCCGTGGCCTTAGCTCCATTATTATTGTATTGCAGTTAGTAGGAAGGCGTCACAGGCGATTTGCAATGCCTTGCACAGTCCATACATTAGAAAAATGCATGGGTACACAGAGCATAACGAGGCAGTAACAAAAACCAAAAATAATAATAATAATAATAATAATAATAATGAATAAATAAAAATAAATAAAAAATAGACAGACCACGATTTGCATAGCGCGGTACAGCCCAGCGCTACGCAGTACAACTTCCACTGTGCTAAACGCATGGTTTAATCCCCTGGCATTGTATTATGTGGTATATAGTTATAATGATAACCGCTTGTTATATAACCTGAGTGTCATACAAAAGGCAGGCCTGGGAGACAAAGCAAGTAGCGATAGCGATCTCAATAGAAAAACCATCAAAGCGGCTTTGGGGAATACGCAGTATTATGTTCACTTAGGTAGCAGAATAGCAGAAACGCACCATTTATGGGGCAATGGTTAGCATTACGGCCTCACAGCGCTGAGGTCATGGGTTCAATCCCAGTTCTTAATTCATATTACATTTACTAGCTATGCCTTTAAGCGCTGAATAAGTTTGTTCCAGAACCGAACGGTCATACAAAATGCAACAAGTAGCGGTAGCGATCACAGTAAAAACCCATCAAAGCTACTTTAGTGAACGTGCAATATGATGGTCACTTATGGTATCATAATAAGGTAGACAGGACAGAAGGAAAAGGGAAAGCAAAAGGTCCAGGCGCAAAGCGAAGGTTTAAGGGCTGAATAATACCTCATCTCTGCATAAAGTAGGGGTCAAGGCTGCATGTGCCTTAGCGGTAGACGGGATAACGTAGGACAACTATAGTCTGGCGCAAGGCATGAATATCAAGTCAGCGTAAACGCACCAGTATGTGGCAATGGGTAGTATTACGGCCTCACAGTGCTTAGGTCATGGGTTCAATCCAGTTAAGAGCATTCTTTGTGGAGTTTGTATGCACTCTCGGGTGTCTTATGTCATATGTCAGTTGCTAGGTATAGATCATAGGGCGCTATATGATGAGTATACCTAACCGGATTGAACCCGTTAGGATGTAGAATTGTTGTGTTTTTAATTTCGGCACCGTTAGGATGTAGAAATTTTTTATTGGCACCGTTAGGATGTAGAAATTGTTTTTTTTTTTTTTTTGTTTTTTTTTTCGGTGGAGGCATCGTCAGGCCATTTGAAAGTGTAATTATCAACTGACAAGACATGGCAGTAGTGGCACGTAAGGGGTTGCCAGCGGGCGAGACCAAAAATCTGGCCAGGGGGAAATCAGGAGCGTACAAGGTACACTTACGCGCGGAAAAGCAAGACTAGAAGGCAGCTCGGCGTCTTTCGCGAAACCCAAGGCCTTAAGCTGCCCGCCATAAATGGGGGAATGAAGGACTTTTTCCAATTTTGCCCTCAAACAAAAAGAGGTTTTGTGGTTTTCACCTTCATATGGGTCGCGCGAAAGTTCGCACCATAGGTCCGCATACAACAGGGGGTAACGGTTATTTGTAATTCTACTTTTCAGGAGGGCAAAAGGTCTAGGGGGCAGCGATCTAGGAAAAAGCTAGGGGAGCGAGCCGATTACGGCAATTCAAGCCGGCATACAAGGGTTGAAGGGCCGGTGGCCTAATACACGGATCACATGGTCCGAGATAGTCCCAAGGGCACAGGGGGGCACGGGGTTACAAAGGGTCAGAAGAAAGGTGAACAGGGCGGTAGCCCGTCTCTTAACGGGAGAAGGCGATACGATCGCCAGGCACCCGTTGTTGAGGTTCGGAGAGGAGGGACTATTCAGGCAAGGCGGGGTACACCTGACAGAGGAAGGTTTAGCTATATTCTTGGGCAACATAGCAGAAAGCGTCAGTGGAAGGCATGAGGTAGCAGGGGGTGGCGGGCCTGGGTTCTAGGAACCAGGCTATGGCGGCAAGCAGTGCTCCTCGGCGGTCTGTAGTAGCGCAACGTCGGTTGGCCGGCACTTCCCCAGATACTCGGCGAATTTGTCGTGGCCTCAAGGGCCGACACGGTCGTCATCTTAAGGGTGGACCGGTGCTATGCCGATGAGGGGAAGTGGTACCGCTCAGCTAACTTGCGCAAGGGCGGGACTTAGGTTCCGCCCCGTTGTTTAATTGAGGAGAAATTAATATGGAGGCTGTAGCCGGGGGTATGCACTGCTTTCTCGCCACCCACTTATAGAGTACCAATTCTAATCCAATCAATAAATTTGGCTGTGACCTTTTAAATCGCAATTCAGTTGTCCGCGTGTTTATTGGGGAGAAAAGAAGGTAGGGGGGTGGACGGCGAGGCCGTTAATAAAATCAATGGACGGCTTAAAGAATTCGAGGGACAAACTAGGCCCGAGAATAAATAAGCGTCCTGGGTTTTTTAAAGAAGGAGCCTAGGGCAAGGAAGGAGAGAAAAGGGGAGGGGAGGGGAGGGGGGGGGGGGGGATAGAGCAGGTAGCATAGCAGCATCCTATAGGTAAGAGGGGGAGGAGAGTTACCTGGGAGGTACAAAAGAGCAGGAGTGCCAGGCAGGCTCCCTCTTTCAGGCTGATCAAGGATACAAGAAGGCACCCACCCTCCCGCCCAGTTGGTAGGGCAATTTGGCCCTGGTATTTAGGAATTGAACATTTTTTAATTTCGGTGGTGGCACCGACAGGCAATCCAGAGTTTTCGCTATCACCAGGGCGAAGGTGAGGTAACTGGAATTTGAATTGAAGTTTACGTCCGGTGGTGGCAACGTCAGGCCAATTCGGTCTTTAATTATGGTCTGGCAAAAGAGGTCCAGCAGGCGCGGCAAGCAGTGCTCCTCGGCGGTCTGTAGTAGCGCAACGTCGGTTGGCCGGCACTTCCCCAGATACTCGGCGAATTTGTCGTGGCCTCAAGGGCCGACACGGTCGTCATCTTAAGGGTGGACCGGTGCTATGCCGATGAGGGGAAGTGGTACCGCTCAGCTAACTTGCGCAAGGGCGGGACTTAGGTTCCGCCCCGTTGTTTAATTGAGGAGAAATTAATATGGAGGCTGTAGCCGGGGGTATGCACTGCTTTCTCGCCACCCACTTATAGAGTACCAATTCTAATCCAATCAATAAATTTGGCTGTGACCTTTTAAATCGCAATTCAGTTGTCCGCGTGTTTATTGGGGAGAAAAGAAGGTAGGGGGGTGGACGGCGAGGCCGTTAATAAAATCAATGGACGGCTTAAAGGTTATCCCTGTATATATATATAGCGCTCTGGTGTGTGCTGGCATACTCTCCCTCTGTCTCCCCAAAGGGCTAGTGGGGTCCTGTCCTCTATCAGAGCATTCCCTGTGTGTGTGCTGTGTGTCGGTACGTTGTGTCGACATGTATGAGGAGGAAAATGATGTGGAGGCGGAGCAATTGCCTGTAACAGAGATGTCACCCCCTAGGGAGTCGACATCTGAGTGGATGAGCTTATGGAAGGAATTATGTGAGTCAGCTCTTTACAAAAGATTGATGACATGAGACAGCCGGCGACTCAGCCTGTGCCTGTCCAGGTGTCTCAAAAGCCATCAGGGGCTCTAAAACGCCCGTTACCGCAGATGGCAGATACAGACGCCGACACGGATACTGACTCCAGTGTCGACGATTAAGAGACGAATGTGACTTCCAGTAGGGCCACACGTTACATGATTGAGGCTATGGAAAATGTTTTTACACATTTCTGATAATACCAGTACCACTAAAAAAGGTATTATGTTGAGTGAGAAAAAAAAAAAAAAACTGCCTGTAGTTTTTCCTGCATCTGAGGAATTAAATGAAGTGTGTGATGATGCGTGAGTTTCCCCCGATAAAAACTGTTAATTCCTAAAAAGTTATTAGCATCATACCCCTTCCCGCCAGAGGATAGGGCACGTTGGGAAACACCCCCTAGGGTGAATAAAGCGCTCACACGCTTGTCTAAACAGGTGGCACTACCGTCCCCGGATACGGCCGCCCTTAAGGAACCTGCTGACAGAAAGCAGTAAAATATCCTAAAATGTATATACACTCACACGGGTGTGATACTGCGACCAGCAATCGCCTCAGCCTGGATGTGCAGTGCTGGGGTGGCTTGGTCGGATTCCCTGACTGACAATATTGATACCCTAGATAGGGACAGTATATTACTGACTATAGAGCATTTAAAAGATGCATTTCTATATATGCGTGATGCACAGAGGGATATTTGCTGACTGGCATCAAGAGTAAGTGCGCTGTCCATTTCTGCCAGAAGAGGGTTATGGACAAGACAGTGGTCAGGTGATGCTGATTCCAAAAGGCATATGGAAGTATCGCCTTATAAAAGGGAGGAGTTATTTGGGGTAGGTCTAACAGACCTGGTGGCCACGGCAACGGCTGGAAAATCCACATTTTTACCCCAGGTAGCCTCTCAACATAAGAAGACGCCGTATTATCAGGCGCAGTCCTTTGGGCCCCATAAGGGCAAGTGGGCAAAAGGCTCCTCATTTCTGCCCCGTGGCAGAGGGAGAGGAAAAAGGCTGCAGCAAACAGCCAGTTCCCAGGAACAGAAGCCCTCTCCCGTTTTCTGCCAAGTCCTCAGCATGACGCTGGGGCTTTACAAGCGGACTCAGGCACGGTGGGGGCCCGTCTCAAAAATTTCAGCGTGCAGTGGGCTCACTCACAGGGGACCCCTGGATCCTTCAGGTGGTATCTCAGGGGTACAAATTGGAATTCAAGACGTCTCCCCTTCGCCGTTTTCCTAAAGTCTGCTTTACCGACGTCTCCCTCCGACAGGGAGGCGGTATGGGAAGCCATTCACAAGCTGTATTCCCAGCAGGTGATAATCAAGGTACCCCTCCTACAACAGGGAAAGGGGTATTATTCCACGCTGTTTGTGGTACCGAAGCCGGACGGCTCGGTGAGACCTAATTTAAATCTGCAATCCTTGAACACTTACATACAAAGGTTCAAATTCAAGATGGAGTCACTCAGAGCGGTGATGGCAAACCTGGAAGAAGGGGATTATATGGTGTCTCTGGACATCAAGGATGCTTATCTCCATGTCCCAATTTACCCTTCTCACCAAGGGTACCTCAGGTTTGTGGTACAGAACTGTCACTATCAGTTTCAGACGCTGCCGTTTGGTTTGTCCACGGCACCCCGGGTCTTTACCAAAGTAATGGCCGAAATGATGATACTCCTTCGAAGGAAGGGAGTTTTAATTATCCCTTACTTGGACGATCTCCGGATAAGGGCAAGATCCAGGGAACGGTTGGTAGTCGGGGTAGCACTATCTCAAGTAGTGTTGCGGCAGCACGGTTGGATTCTTAATATTCCAAAATCGCAGCTGATCCCAACGACACGTCTTCTATTCCTAAGGATGATCCTGGACACAGTCCAGAAAAAGGTGTTTCTCCAGGAGGAGAAAGCCAGGGAGTTATCCGAACTAGTCAGAAACCTCCTAAAACCAGGCCAAGTGTCAGTGCAGCAGTGCACAAGGGTCCTGGGAAAAATGGTGGCTTCCTACGAAGCAATTCTATTCGGCAGATTCCACGCAAGAACTTTCCAGTGGGACCTGCTGGAAAAGTGGTCCGGATCGCATCTTCAGATGCATCAGCGGATAACCCTGTCACCAAAGACAAGGGTGTCTCTCCTGTGGTGGTTGCAGAGTGCTCATCTTCTAGAGGGCGCAGATTCGGCATTCAGGACTGGGTCCTGGTGACCACGGATGCCAGCCTGCGAGGCTGGGGAGCAGTCACACAGGGAAGAAATTTCCAGGGCTTGTGGTCAAGCCTGGAGACATCACTTCACATAAATATCTTGGAGCTAAGGGCCATTTACAATGCCCTAAGCCAAGCAAGACCTCTGCTTCAAGGTCAGCCGGTGCTGATCCAGTCGGACAACATCACGAGACCTCTGCTTCAAGGTCAGCCGGTGCTGATCCAGTCGGACAACATCACGGCAGTCGCCCACGTATAGAAGCTGCAAGGATTTTTCGCTGGGCGGAAAATCATGTGATAGCATTGTCAGCAGTGTTCATTCCGGGAGTGGACAACTGGGAAACAGACTTCCTCAGCAGAAGTCTTCCACATGATTGTAAACCGTTGGGAAAAACCAAAGGTGGACATGATGGCGTCCCGCCTAAACAAAAAATTGGACAGGTATTGCGCCAGGTCAAGGGACCCTCAGGCAATAGCTGTGGACGCTCTGGTAACACCGTGGGTGTACCAGTCAGTGTATGGGTTCCCTCCTCTTCCTCTCTTACCAAAAGTATTGAGAATTATAAGACGGAGGGGAGTAAGAACTATACTCGTGGCTCCGGATTGGCCAAGAAGGACTTGGTACCCGGAACTTCAAGAGATGCTCACGGAGGACCCGTGGCCTCTACCTCTAAGAAGGGACCTGCTCCATCAAGGACCCTATCTATTCCAAGACTTACCGCGGCTGCGTTTGACGGCAGGGCGGTTGAACGCCGGATCCTGAAGGAAAAAGGCATTCCGGATGAAGTCATCCCTACCCTGATCAAAGCCAGAAAGGATGTAACCGCAAAGCATTATCACCACATTAGGCGAAAATATGTTGCGTGGTGCGAGGCCAGTAAGGCCCCGATGGAGGAATTTCAACTAGGTCGATTCCTGCATTTCCTGCAAACAGGAGTGTCTATGGGCCTAAAATTGGGGTCCATTAAGGTTCAAATTTCGGCCCTGTCAATTTTCTTCCAGAAAGAACTAGCTTCAGTTCCTGAAGTTCAGACGTTTGTAAAAGGGGTACTGCATATACAGCCTCCTTTTGTGCCTCCAGTGGCACCTTGGGATCTCAATGTAGTTTTGGGGTTCCTAAAGTCACAATGGTTTGAACCACTTGAATCTGTGGAGTTAAAATATCTCACATGGAAAGTGGTCATGCTGTTGGCCCTGGCCTAGGCCAGGCGCGTGTCAGAATTGGCGGCTTTATCCTGTAAAAGCCCTTATCTGATCTTCAATTCAGACAGGGCGGAATTGAGGACTCGTCCTCATTTTCTCCCTAAGGTGGTTTCAGCGTTTCATCTGGACCAACCTATTGTGGTACCTGCGGCTACTAGTGACTTGGAGGACTCCAAGTTGTTGGACATAGTCAGGGCCCTGAAAATATATGTTTCCAGGACGGCTGGAGTCAGAAAATCTGACTCGCTGTTTATCCTGTATGCACCCAACAAGCTGGGTGCTCCTGCTTCTAAGCAGACTATTGCTCGTTGGATTTGTAATACAATTCAGCTTGCACATTCTGTGGCAGGCCTGCCACAGCCAAAATCTGTAAAAGCCCATTCCACAAGGAAGGTGGGCTCATCTTGGGCGGCTGCCCGAGGGGTCTCGGCTTTACAACTTTGCCGAGCAGCTATTTGGTCAGGGGCAAATACGTTTGCTAAATTCTACAAATTTGATACCCTGGCTGAGGAGGACCTGGAGTTCTCTCATTCGGTGCTGCAGAGTCATCCGCACTCTCCCGCCCGTTTGGGAGCTTTGGTATAATCCCCATGGTCCTTACGGAGTTCCCAGCATCCACTAGGACGTCAGAGAAAATAAGAATTTACTTACCGATAATTCTATTTCTCGTAGTCCGTAGTGGATGCTGGGCGCCCATCCCAAGTGCGGATTGTCTGCAATACTTGTACATAGTTATTGTTAACTAAATCGGGTTATTGTTGTTGTGAGCCATCTATCCAGAGGCTCCTCTGTTATCATGCTGTTAACTGGGTTCAGATCACAGGTTGTACGGTGTGATTGGTGTGGCTGGTATGAGTCTTACCCGGGATTCATAAATCCTTCCTTATTGTGTACGCTCGTCCGGGCACAGTATCCTAACTGAGGCTTGGAGGAGGGTCATAGGGGGAGGAGCCAGTGCACACCAGGTAGTCCTAAAGCTTTACTTTTGTGCCCAGTCTCCTGCGGAGCCGCTATTCCCCATGGTCCTTACGGAGTTCCCAGCATCCACTTCGGACTACGAGAAATAGAATTATCGGTAAGTAAATTCTTATTTTTTTTTATAATTTCTTTCTTTATTGAAGCATTTCCATACAGAAAACAATCATAAACACAAGGTCATTGTGAAGGATATGATAAGATACATAAAACAATACATACATAATATAATGTATAATATAAGGAGGAGTACAACAAAGGGTAATTTGTACATCATCAAAAGACAACAAGTAACACCCATAGGTATACCATGGATCTTCAGAGAGACGGGAACACATCACTACCGCTAATCAGTGTTTACAAGAGTGATAGGAGGGTCTCGAAGAAAAGTCCTAGTTTCATACCAAAGTGTGCTGCTAAAGCATAAATTGATGGCCTCTTTGGTACGAGTAGGTAGTGTTTCAATAAAACTTTCCCATGTTGCAAAAAAGGATTCGGTGCGAGATTCTTTTTGGAGTGAGGCCTCCAGCCAAACCATATGACAAATAAAGAATAGTTTTTCCTTAAACAGTTCTAGAGTCGGGGCGGAACTATGGACCCACATGTGCAGAACGGCTTTCCTAGCTGCCGACGAGATTGCTAAAAGTAATTTTTTAACTGGCTTGGGGGCTCTAATCCCAGGAGGTATGATGCCAAATATAGCCCATTCCGGTGTGAGGGGAGTGTAGTTTACCAATTGTTGGGAAGCAAAGCGCCAAACTGCTAACCAGAACCGCCGTAAGAGTGGGCAGGCCCAGAAACAATGATAAAGGTCTGCTATTTGATGTCCACATTTAGGACAAGAAGGGTCGTTTAAAAGGCCTATCAAGAAACCCCTGTGGGGAGAAATATAAGATCTGTGAAAAATATTAAGATACATTTCTGTGTATTTAGCAGCGGGAAATATAGTTATTGAGATATTTAGCATGCGCAATAACCCATCAATGTCTAGGTTAGGGAAATTTTCTAACCATTGGGCCATGCCAGTTTTGTATGTAGAATGATCTATCATAGTGTGAAGTTGTTTATAATAAAAGGAGATAGCACCTTTAGATTGTTTCGGTCGAAGTAGCATTCGATCCAATTGATTATCCCAATCAGTCACAGGTAACAGTCTGGAAACCGTGCTAACATAATGTTGAGCTTGAAAAAAAGCAAAATTTGGGGGGCCAATACATGGATATTTAGATAGGGCCTCCGCGTAAGATAATGGTTTATGGGATCCAGGATTGATAAGCTGTCCTAAACTATAAATTCCTGATGATCTCCAGTCATTAAAAGGCTGGGCGGCCTCTCCATTTTGAAAACCCGGATTTTGTAAAAAGGGCAAATGAATAGATAAGTGTTTATGTAATTTATATTTATGCCTCAGGGATAACCAAACTTTTCTAGTGGTCATTAGGAGGGGGTTATTAGTTAAGTCTGCAGAGATTTCGGCATCAGTTAAGTGTAGAAAATAAGATTTTACTCACCGGTAAATCTATTTCTCGTAGTCCGTAGTGGATGCTGGGAACTCCGAAAGGACCATGGGGAATAGCGGCTCCGCAGGAGACTGGGCACAACTAAAGAAAGCTTTTAGGTCACCTGGTGTGCACTGGCTCCTCCCACTATGACCCTCCTCCAAGCCTCAGTTAGGACACTGTGCCCGGACGAGCTGACATAATAAGGAAGGATTTTGAATCCCGGGTAAGACTCTTACCAGCCACACCAATCACACCGTATAACTCGTGATACTATACCCAGTTTAACAGTATGAAAACAACTGAGCCTCTCAACAGATGGCTCAACAATAACCCTTTAGTTAACAATAACTATGTACAAGTATTGCAGACAATCCGCATTTGGGACGGGCGCCCAGCATCCACTACGGACTACGAGAAATAGATTTACCGGTGAGTAAAATCTTATTTTATCTGACGTCCTAGTGGATGCTGGGAACTCCGAAAGGACCATGGGGATTATACCAAAGCTCCCAAACGGGCGGGAGAGTGCGGATGACTCTGCAGCACCGAATGAGAGAACTCAAGGTCCTCCTCAGCCAGGGTATCAAATTTGTAGAATTTTGCAAACGTGTTTGCCCCTGACCAAGTAGCAGCTCGGCAAAGTTGTAAAGCCGAGACCCCTCGGGCAGCCGCCCAAGATGAGCCCACCTTCCTTGTGGAATGGGCTTTTACTGATTTAGGATGCGGCAGTCCAGCCGCAGAATGCGCCAGCTCAATTGTGCTACAAATCCAGCGAGCAATAGTCTGCTTAGAAGCAGGAGCACCCAGCTTGTTGGGTGCATACAGGATAAATAGCGAGTCAGTTTTCCTGACTCTAGCCGTCCTGGAAACATAAATTTTCAAGGCCCTGACTACGTCCAGTAACTTGGAATCCTCCAAGTCGCTAGTAGCCGCAGGCACCACAATAGGTTGGTTCAAGTGAAAAGCTGATACCACCTTAGGGAGAAACTGGGGACGAGTCCTCAATTCCGCCCTATCCATATGGAAAATCAGATAAGGGCTTTTACATGACAAAGCTGCCAATTCTGACACACGCCTGGCTGAAGCCAAGGCCAGTAACATGACCACTTTCCACGTGAGATATTATAGATCCACGGTTTTAAGTGGCTCAAACCAATGTGATTTTAAGAAACTCAACACCACGTTGAGATCCCAAGGTGCCACTGGAGGCACAAACGGGGGCTGAATATGCAGCACTCCTTTCACAAACGTCTGAACTTCAGGTAGTGAAGCTAGTTCTTTCTGGAAGAAAATCGACAGAGCCGAGATCTGTACCTTAATGGAGCCTAATTTCAGGCCCATAGTCACTCCTGCTTGTAGGAAATGCAGAAATCGACCTAGTTGAAATTCCTCTGTTGGGGCCTTTTTGGCCTCACACCAAGCAACATATTTCCGCCATATGCGGTGATAATGCTGTACAGTCACATCTTTCCTGGCTTTAATCAGCGTAGGAATGACTTCCTCCGGAATGCCTTTTTCCTTCAGGATCCGGCGTTCAACCGCCATGCCGTCAAACGCAGCCGCGGTAAGTCTTGGAACAGACAGGGCCCCTGCTGCAGCAGGTCCTGTCTGAGCGGCAGAGGCCATGGGTCCTCTGAGATCATCTCTTGAAGTTCCGGGTACCACGCTCGTCTTGGCCAATCCGGAACCACGAGTATTGTTCTTACTCCTCGTTTTCTTATTATTCTCAGTACCCTCGGTATGAGAGGCAGAGGAGGGAACACATAAACTGACTGGTACACCCACGGTGTCACTAGAGCGTCCACAGCTATCGCCTGAGGGTCCCTTGACCTGGCGCAATATCTCTCTAGTTTTTTGTTTAGGCGGGACGCCATCATGTCCACCTGTGGCCGTTCCCATCGATTTACAATCAGCGCGAAGACTTCTGGATGAAGTCCCCACTCTCCCGGGTGGAGGTCGTGCCTGCTGAGAAAGTCTGCTTCCCAGTTGTCCACTCCCGGAATGAACACTGCTGACAGTGCTAGTACGTGATTTTCCGCCCATCGGAGAATCCTTGTGGCTTCTGCCATTGCCATCCTGCTTCTTGTGCCGCCCTGTCGATTTACATGGGCGACTGCCGTGATGTTGTCTGACTGGATCAGTACCGGCTGGTGTAGAAGCAGGGATTTTGCCTGACTTAGGGCATTGTAAATGGCCCTTAGTTCCAGAATATTTATGTGTAGGGAAGTCTCCTGACTCGACCATAGTCCTTGGAAGTTTCTTCCCTGTGTGACTGCCCCCCAGCCTCGAAGGCTGGCATCCGTGGTCACCAGGACCCAGTCCTGTATGCCGAATCTGCGGCCCTCTAGAAGATGAGCACTCTGCAGCCACCACAGCAGAGACACCCTGGTTCTTGGAGACAGGGTTATTAGGCGATGCATCTGAAGATGCGATCCGGACCATTGGTCCAACAGGTCCCACTGAAAGATTCTGGCATGGAACCTGCCGAAAGGAATTGCTTCGTAAGAAGCCACCATCTTTCCCAGGACCCGCGTGCAGTGATGCACCGATACCTGTTTCGGTTTCAGGAGGTCTCTGACTAGAGATGACAGCTCCTTGGCTTTCTCCTCCGGGAGAAACACTTTTTTCTGGACTGTATCCAGAATCATACCCAGGAACAGTAGACGTGTCGTCGGAACCAGCTGTGATTTTGGAATATTCAGAATCCAACCGTGCTGGTGTAGCACCTCCTGAGATAGTGCTACTCCCACCAACAACTGCTCCTTGGACCTCGCCTTTATTAGGAGATCGTCCAAGTACGGGATAATTAAAACTCCCTTTCTTCGAAGGAGTATCATAATTTCCGCCATTACCTTGGTAAACACCCTCGGTGCCGTGGAGAGTCCAAACGGCAGCGTCTGGAATTGGTAATGGCAATCCTGTACCACAAATCTGAGGTACTCCTGGTGAGGATAGTAAATGGGGACATGCAGGTAAGCATCCTTGATGTCCAGGGATACCATGTAATCCCCCTCGTCCAGGCTTCCAATAACCGCCCTGAGCGATTCCATCTTGAACTTGAATTTTTTTATGTATGTGTTCAAGGATTTCAAATTTAAAATGGGTCTCACCGAACCGTCCGGCTTCGGTACCACAAACAGTGTGGAATAGTAACCCCGTCCTTGTTGAAGTAGGGGCACCTTGACTATCACCTGCTGGGAATACAGCTTGTGAATTGCCTCTAGCACAGCCTCCCTGCCTGAGGGAGTTGTCGGCAAGGCAGATTTTAGGAACCGGTGGGGTGGAGACGCCTCGAATTCCAGTTTGTACCCTTGAGATACTATTTGCAGGATCCAGGGATCCACCTGTGAGCGAGCCCACTGATCGCTGAAATTTTTGAGGCGGCCCCCCACCGTACCTGGCTCCACCTGTGGAGCCCCACCGTCATGCGGCGGACTTGGAAGAAGCGGGGGAGGACTTTTGCTCCTGGGAACCTGCTGTTTGTTGCAGCCTTTTTCCCCTACCTCTGCCTCTGGACAGAAAGGACCCGCCTTTTCCACGCCTGTTTTTCTGAGTCCGAAAGGACTGTACCTGATAAAACGGCGCCTTTTTAGGCTGTGAGGGAACATGGGGTAAAAATGCTGACTTCCCAGCAGTTGCTGTGGAAACTAGGTCCGAGAGACCATCCCCGAATAACTCCTCACCCTTATAAGGCAAAACTTCCATGTGCCTTTTTGAATCTGCATCCCCTGTCCACTGGCGAGTCCATAAGCCTCTCCTAGCAGAAATGGACAATGCACTTATTTTAGATGCCAGCCGGCAGATCTCCCTCTGTGCATCTCTCATGTATAAGACTGAGTCTTTTATATGCTCTATGGTTAGCAGAATAGTGTCCCTGTCTAGGGTGTCAATATTTTCTGACAGGGAATCTGACCACGCAGCGGCAGCACTGCACATCCATGCTGACGCAATAGCTGGTCTAAGTATAATGCCTGAGTGTGTATATACAGACTTCAGGATCGCCTCCTGCTTTCTATCAGCAGGTTCCTTGAGGGCGGCCGTATCCGGAGACGGTAGTGCCACCTTTTTAGACAAACGTGTGAGCGCTTTATCCACCCTAGGGGGTGTCTCCCAACGTGACCTATCCTCTGGCGGGAAAGGGAACGCCATTAGTAACTTCTTAGAGATTACCAATCTTTTATCAGGGAAAGCCCACGCTTCTTCACACACTTCATTTAATTCTTCTGATGGGGGAAAAACTACGGGTAGTTTTTTCTCCCCAAACATAATACCCTTTTTAGTGGTACCTGGGTTTATATCAGAAATTTGTAACACCTCTTTCATTGCTTCAATCATGCAACGAATGGCCTTAGTGGACATTAGACTAGACTCATCGTCGTCGACACTGGTGTCAGTATCCGTGTCGACATCTGCGTCTGCCATCTGAGGTAGCGGGCGTTTTAGAGCCCCCGATGGCCTTTGAGACGCCTGGACAGGCACAAGCTGAGAAGCCGGCTGTCCCACATTTGGCATGTCGTCAAATTTTTTGTGTAAGGAGTCGACACGTGCACGCAATTCCTTCCATAAGTCCATCCACTCAGGTGTCTGCCCCGCAGGGGGTGACATCCCTTCTATAGGCATCTGCTCCGCCTCCACATCATTGTCCTCATCAAACATGTCGACACAGCTGTACCGACACACCGCACACACACTGGGAATGCTCTAACAGAGGACAGGACCCACCAAAGCCCTTTGGGGAGACAGAGTGAGAGTATGCCAGCACACACCAGAGCGCTATATAATGCAGGGACTAACTGAATTATGTCCCCTATAGCTGCTGTTATATATACTGCGCCTAAATTTAGTGCCCCCCCTCTCTTTTTTACCCTTTTCTGTAGTGTAGACTGCAGGGGAGAGCCAGGGAGCTTCTTTCCAGCGGAGCTGTGAGGGAGAAATGGCGCCAGTGTGCTGAAGGAGATAGCTCTGCCCCTTTTTCGCGGACTATTCTCCCGCTTTTTTATGGATTCTGGCAGGGGTAATTATCACATATATAGCCTCTAGGGCTATATATTGTGGTATTTTTGCCAGCCAAGGTGTTTTTATTGCTGCTCAGGGCGCCCCCCCCCTAGCGCCCTGCACCCTCAGTGACCGGAGTGTGAAGTGTGTATGAGGAGCAATGGCGCACAGCTGCAGTGCTGTGCGCTACTTTGGTGAAGACTGATGTCTTCTGCCGCCGATTTTCCGGACCTCTTCTTGCTTCTGGCTCTGTAAGGGGGACGGCGGCGCGGCTCCGGGACCGAACACCAAGGCCAGTTCCATGCGGTCGATCCCTCTGGAGCTAATGGTGTCCAGTAGCCTAAGAAGCCCAAGCTAGCTGCAAGCAGGTAGGTTCGCTTCTTCTCCCCTTAGTCCCTCGTTGCAGTGAGCCTGTTGCCAGCAGGTCTCACTGTAAAATAAAAAACCTAATTATATACTTTCTTTCTAGAAGCTCAGGAGAGCCCCTAGTGTGCATCCAACCTCGGCCGGGCACAAAATCTAACTGAGGCTTGGAGGAGGGTCATAGTGGGAGGAGCCAGTGCACACCAGGTGACCTAAAAGCTTTCTTTAGTTGTGCCCAGTCTCCTGCGGAGCCGCTATTCCCCATGGTCCTTTCGGAGTTCCCAGCATCCACTAGGACGTCAGAGAAAGGCTATCAGGGACACTTGAGGAATAAAATTTTGTTCAAGAAAAGAATCAGTGTAGGTTTGAGTACCAGACAACCAGTCCTTAATATAACGAATGTGGGAAGCATAACTATACGTCAGGATGTCTGGAAAGTTAACTCCCCCGTTAGTTTTAGGCTGGCCTAACTTAAATAGGCCAATTCTCGCACGTTTATTGTTCCAAATAAATTTCCTAAAAGCCAATGTTATCTGTGAGAGGTCTTGCCTGGTGAGCAGAAGGGGGAGAACTTGCACTCTCTGATCTTTATATCACTGTGGCTTGGGTCAGGAGCAGTAAAAACAACTTTGTGGAGCTAGCAAGTGGGGGCAAAGACTTGTTTAAGTATTTGAGAGCTGTTTGTGGGGGCAATTAGTATTTTCAAAAGCTGTTTAAAAAACAATTGTGCTGGTAAGCGTGGGGCAGTATCTGTAAAGCTAATTAAAAAATAATTGTTCCAGCAAGTGTGGCCAGTATCTGCAGACTTCGATGACGAAAAAGCTGCAGACGACTGGGTCTCTAAGAAGAAGAGGAGAATTAATATATAAAAATCTCAAGTTTAAATCAATATGGTCATTATTTCAACATTTTATTATTGTGAAGGACCCTACCTGGCTACTTCTTGATGCCACCCGGCTGGAAAAAAATTCTGGGGGGGACACTGTCCAACCATGGAGGATTGGGGATGCAATGGCCTGTTAAACAGGTTGAAATGGCTGTTGAAAACCCATAGAGGGAGCCATTGCAGGCTGCAGATGCTGTGGAATAGTCACAGGGGGAGCCATTGTGCATACCTCCCAACATCTGTAGGTCTGAAGGTGGGGCCCCTCGCGTGCCACCAAAAAGGGTGTGAGGCCTGTTGAAAAGGGGGCATGGCTTCGCGGGAATGCCACGATTGCTAGCCATGCCTCCCATTTTCATCACAGTGAGGGCATGGCCAGCACAATGAGCTGGTGGCCATGTCCCCAGTCCCTCTGGCTCACTGGTCTATTCACCGATGCTCTGAACTAAGCAGAGCAGTAAGTGGTAAGGAGCCACCCGGCTCCCCCTCCCACCGCAGGATACTGCGGCCCGTGGGAGGGACCGACCCCGAAAAATGGGTCTGTCCCGCGAAAATTGGAGCGGTTGGGAGGTATGATTGTGGGCTGCATTGGCTGTGGGATAACTCCAGGGGGAGCCAATGTGGGCTGCACTGGTTGGGGAGTACCCATGGGGGGGGGGGGGGCACAGGTGGGGTAGCAATGTGGTCAGCAATCTTAGCCAGTATTATAGTAAATGAAGCCCATGGAGGCTCTTGTACAATGACTGGGGGGGGGGGGGGGGAGGTGCTGGGAGGCACTAGGCAGCCCGTACATAGGTCATCCTGTGATAAATCCTGAGGTAAAACATCCATGTGACAGGTATTACATGCTACCAGAGAGGGTGCCCCTGCCTGTTTTGCCTTGTTTTAGTTAGACATGTTAACAGCAAGGAGGGAATACACACAATATGGTAGTGAGCAGCGTGTTACAGGCACAGCATGTGACAACAGAACTCACACAAATACAATTTGTAGTAAAGTGTTGCAGAGTTAACCCAATACACACCAGCATTCAAGGGTCACTGAGAGAAAAAGAAGTACAGTGAAAGCAATTATAATGTACAGTGAGGAAAGAGAGAGAAATCAAGCAGTAGCATAAGCCACACACAATGCAGAACTGTAACCTCAATGGACGCTGGTATCAACTACTCACCCTACTGAGGAAACTGGTAGGGGGCCAAGCCTCCACTACAACAGTCTGTCAGATTTCCCCAAGGTAGGTTGCAACCACCTAACAGGTGGGTGATAAGTCACCACTGTGGGGGTCCACTTGTACCAACAATGCTGAAGCTGGTCCAATGCACACACAATTGCCACCCATGGTGTCCCAACTGTGGCATACCCCACCTCACAGCATAGCAATATTCTGCTCAAACAGGCCACAGGGTGCTCCTGCCCATATGGCTCCTCCTGGCTCAGTGCTGCTCCCAGTCCATGCAGTGGCGCAGTAATTCGTCCTGGTTAAGAATGTGCACCATCAGCACTGGAGCGGGTACCAGAGCCTCCTTCAATGACTGGAATGCCAACTCACAAGTGGGTGCAGAGTCCACTGACTTGGGAATGCCCTTCCTAGTCACCTCTGTAAGGGAGTTCACTACAGAACTAAAGTCAGTGATGTGTCCGTAGGGCCTTACAGGTTCTAAGGTCAGTACCTGTCTGGGTGATGTGGTCAGCAATCTTAGCCAGTATTATAGTAAATGAAGCCCATGGAGGCTCTTGTACAATGACTGGGGGGGGTGGTAGGCACTAGGCAGCCCGTACATAGGTCATCCTGTGATAAATCCTGAGGTAAAACATCCATGTGACAGGTATAACATGCTACCAGAGAGGGTGCCCCTGCCTGTTTTGCCTTGTTTTAGTTAGACATGTTAACAGCAAGGAGGGAATACACACAATATGGTAGTGAGCAGCGTGTTACAGGCACAGCATGTGACAACAGAACTCACACAAATACAATTTGTAGTAAAGTGTTGCAGAGTTAACCCAATACACACCAGCATTCAAGGGTCACTGAGAGAAAAAGAAGCACAGTGAAAGCAATTATAATGTACAGTGAGGAAAGAGAGAGAAATCAAGCAGTAGCATAAGCCACACACAATGCAGAACTGTAACCTCAATGGACGCTGGTATCAACTACTCACCCTACTGAGGAAACTGGTAGGAGTCAGTACTTGTGTATAACATGCTATGTGGGAGAGGTATACAGGGAGACACAGCCCCCCGCCTCTGGAGACCTGCAGAGCTCTGTACAATGGCTGCCCAGCGTCCCATATGAGGAAGGAGGAGCAGGGCAGGAAGACCGCTGTGGAATTACTCTCTGGGCTGGAGGAGGGGCCGCTGGGGATCACTGACCTCCCCTATTGTGACAATCACCACGGGTTTTCCTGGCCTATTAAAGTGTCCCCAGCACCAGTGTATACCATGGTGTTCTAGTGCGACCGTGAGTACACTTACTGGACTGGGAACACATCAGCAGCCGCGTCCGTCTCCTGAGACCGTGGCACATGGACTGCGCAAATTGCGGATCCCGCTTGCCTTACCTGTCCCCCAATGTGTCCGGATGCACATTATTAAACATACATTTTAGTCATTTATAGTGCATGGTGCCTAGAGCAAATTTGTCAATTTTAAACTGGTGCCTAGTGCCCATTGTCTCTTAAACATGGCGCCGGGCATGGAGGGTTAACCCCTTCAGTGCCCCGGTCACCATTAACCATGTGGCTGAGGAGGGTCTCCGGCCACACACCTCCCCCCATTCAAGCGGGCAACCAGGGGGCCATGTCCCAACGATTTGGCTCCTGGTCCCACAGTCTCTTGGGGTGAAGGGGACACTACCTGGGGGGCTTAGGTTCTGGCCTAGACAGTTCATCCATATTGCAGGGGGCCAAGCCTCCACTACAACAGTCTGTCAGATTTCCCCAAGGTAGGTTGCAACCACCTAACAGGTGGGTGATAAGTCACCACTGTGGGGGTCCACTTGTACCAACAATGCTGAAGCTGGTCCAATGCACACACAATTGCCACCCATGGTGTCCCAACTGTGGCATACCCCACCTCACAGCATAGCAATATTCTGCTCAAACAGGCCACAGGGTGCTCCTGCCCATATGGCTCCTCCTGGCTCAGTACTGCTCCCAGTCCATGCAGTGGCGCAGTAATTCGTCCTGGTTAAGAATGTGCACCATCAGCACTGGAGCGGGTACCAGAGCCTCCTTCAATGACTGGAATGCCAACTCACAAGTGGGTGCAGAGTCCACTGACTTGGGAATGCCCTTCCTAGTCACCTCTGTAAGGGAGTTCACTACAGAACTAAAGTCAGTGATGTGTCCGTAGGGCCTTACAGGTTCTAAGGTCAGTACCTGTCTGGGTGATGTGGGCCGGGGACAGTCTCTGGACGCCTGTTTTGGGCCTACCCCTGTCTCCTCCCACACGGTGCCCCAGGCACTGCACCTCTGTCATTCCTATCTGGCATCCGTCTGTCCTAACTGTCAGATCTGCCCCCCCAATCCACCTCTGTCGACCTATGACTCGGGAAACCTACACTGTCACCTAGGTCTTCTCATACCTCTATGTCCGCTACCTGTGCCACAGTGATGGCGGCCAGACCACCAGCCTCTGGATCCTGCGTGGCATCCACTACATGGAGGCTGCGTGTCTTCTCCGATCTACTGCGCACAGGCAGGGGACCTGCTATGTCCACAGCAACTTGCTGTAAGGGTTCTCCTATGGGCAGAGTCCCAGAGACAACACAAACGCTGGAGTGCCCCAGCTGCCAACGCATGGCATCAGCCTTAGAGTTGGTCTGGGCATCATCCGACATTTCTGACCAGGGTAAGCTCTGTGTCAGGCACTTCAGGGTACAGTCTATCTCTGAGTGGCTGTCCAAAGGAGTTTCGTCGGCATAGACACTGGTTGTGCAGGAAAGCTCACTGGAGGGAGTAGTTGGACATGTTCTCTATCTGGTCTACCCCCATCTATCTTCCTTGATTCCCTGTACCATAACCCTTCCCACCGTCACACTTCCTGCCCCAACCCTGTCAAGGCCGCTGCCAGCTTGGTGCCTCATGCCTTCCAGGGATGGGTCAGAGAGTTGAGCCTCCCTAAACTCATGCCTGCGGCCCTCAATGTCTCCTAAATTGGGACACTACAGGGAAATTTAGGTTGGGATTGCTAGGGTCAGTCTGGTAGGGTCAGTCACGGAAAGGTCAGTGTGGTTTCTCATACCGCTGGAGTTGGCGAACCACTTGGGTCAGGAGCATCATTGGGCACCCCCACAGGATCAAACGAGCTGGAACCAACATCCTCTGCATTGCTAGGGGACGTAGGCATACCAGAGGCAAAAGGCATGCGGGGTCGATGTGCTGATCTAGCCGCTGTAATCTTTTCCTCTGGGCTGGCTGATGCTGTGTTAGTAAAAAAAGAAGAAGAAATAAACAAGTATTTCAGAGTGGCGGGCGCTATATATGGGGCACAATCCACCAAGCAGCTGTGTAGATGATAGGGATAGTCAGCCCCATAAAGACATAAATACAGATAAAGGAGAAAACACAGCGCTTCTTTAAGGAAAGAATATACTACACAGTGGAAGTGAAGATAAATTTATATGTATTTAAAAAGATCTATATAAAAAGACACACACATAAATAGTAAAAACATGAATAAGATTGTATGTCATAAATGAATTGCACATGTGGAAAAATAGAAAATATTTGATAAAAACATTCTAAAAAGGTATAATGAGCATGAAAAAATAGGATTTTAAATATTGACCGGTAAATCCTTTTTACCGGTAAATCCTTTTCTCGTAGTCAGGGCCGGCTCTTCCATTAGGCAGCTTTAGGCGGCTGCCTAGGGGCGCCGGTCCTTGGAGGGCGCCACTGAATTCACCAAGCAATAAACTGAAGGATGTCGCTGTACGAGACATTCTCCTTTTACACTGCACTGGCAGTGGCTGCAGGTCTAATCAGGTACAGCTGCCGCTATGAGGCTGCGCTGCATAGTGCCTCAGCACTTCCTCCGTGCCGACACGTGTATCCTCAAGTCATGTGAAGGCATGACGTAACTATGGCTCCTGAGGGGCGCCCCCACGATCGCTCCTCATAGCCCTGATGCACCTCCTCCAGGCCCCTGGATCCCGGCTCTCAAGCAGCAAATGACTACATGTCTGCACCTAGCAGCATCTTTGTAATGCTGCTGCCGACTGTAAGAGGAACCATGCCAATGATGAGGGGAAAAAAAACATAAGGTAAGTAACCCATGGGAGTTTCTGCGGGACCACAGAGGGTGGGTGGGGGAAGTATGGGGAGGGTGGGGTTTGCACAGCACATTAGAGAAAACACAGGAACATAAAAATATATGTAGGTGCGTATGTATGTATGTATGTACACACATACAAATAAATATCCCCACCAGATGTATATCACCCAGCATAAAAGTGATACTGACCTCAGTGTCCTATTCGATTCCTACCTACAATTTACACATATTACAATATATATTTTCATTTTAAAAGTCCTTGAGTGTCATCTGTTTTCTCTGTCTATGAATAATGATACCTCCGGAAGGTGGTGAGGGGTTGTTGCAGGTTAGGGGGCGGTAGGTTGAAATTTTGCCTAGGGTGCAGAGAGACCTTGCACCGGCCCTGCTCGTAGTCCATAAGGGATATTGAGGACAGATTAGTATGATGGGTATAGATGGGTCCAAAGGAGAGAGTGCACTTTAAATTTCCTCAACTGGGTGTGCTGCCTCCTCCCCTCTATGCCCCCTCCCACAAGCAGTTATAGGTAAACAGTGCCCGAAGGAGAATGACATACTTGAGAGACGGAACATAACAACAAAAAGTGTGTTGAGAATTTCACACCAGGACACAAATATATAGCTTAGGGGGTCATTCCGACCCGATCGCACACTGCAGTTGTTTGCAGTGTAGCGAACGGGTCGGAACTGTGCATGTACCCGGCGCATGCCAGATGGCCGAAGGCCGTCGTTACCTAGCGATCGCCTCTGCCTGATTGACAGGCAGAGGCGGTTGCTGGGCGGGAGGGGGCGGCACGTTTTTGGGCCGCCGTTTTTGGGGCGCGGTCCAGGCAACGCAGGCGTAGCCGGACCATGCAGGGGGTGGGCCGCAGCGGCTGCATGACATCACATGCAGCTGCTGCGACTCGGGGCAGCGACGAGTAACTCCCAGCCAGCCGCAGGAGCTGCGTTGGCCGGGAGCTACTCTTCAAGTACAAAAGCATCGCCGCTGCGCGATGCTTTTGTACTTGTGCGAGGGGGGGGCTGGACTGATATGTGGGGCGGACTAGCCCTGTGCTGGGCATCCCCCCCCCCCCCACGTCTGGGAAGATGATCGTAGCTGTGCTAAATTTAGCACAGCTACGATCAACTCGGAATGACCCCCTTAGCCAGCAACATCTGGCAACATAAACAGCAACTGCTGAACAGGTAACACCTAACAGAGAACCTGCAGAAAGTCACCGCACTGAGGCGGGCGCCCAATATACCTTATGGACTACGAGAAAAGGATTTACCGGTAGGTATTTAAAATCCTATTTTCTCTAGCATCCATAAGGGATATTGAGGACAGATTAGTACGATGGGGATGTCCCAAAGCTTCCAGAATGGGCAGGAACATGCGGAGACATCTGCAGCACCACCTGCCCAAACTGGTTATCCTCTTTGGCCAGGGTATCAAACTTGTAGAACTTCACAAAGGTGTTCTTCCTCAACCAGGTAGCAGCTCGGCATAGTTGCAGGGCGGAGACTCCACGTGCAGCCATCCAGGAAGAGCCCACCGATCTTGTAGAGTGGGCCTTCAGAGACTGTGGAACCAGTAAGGCTGCCGACACATAGGCCTGTTGGATAGTAAGCCTAATCCAATGAGCAATGGACTGCTTAGAAGCAGGGCAACCCTTTTTCTGCGCATCATAGAGCACGAACAAGGAATCCGTCTTTCAGATCCGAGCTGTCCTTTTGATATAAATTTTCAAGGCTCACACAGCATCCAATGCCTCCGGATGAGAAGAAGTGTCAGAACTGGACAGAATCATGATAGGTTGATTCAAGTGAAACGCGAAGACCACCTTCGGCAGGAACTGCTGTCTAGTCCTGAGCTTCGCTCTGTTCTCGTAAAAGACCAAGTACGGACTTTTGCACGACAAGGACCCCAATTCTGAGACAAGCCTAGCAGAAGCCAGGGCCAGTAACATCACCATTTTCCATGTAAGGTACTTATCTTTTACTGTCGTCAGAGGTTCAAACCAGGAGGACTGTAGAAAATTTAACCCTACATCCAGATCTCAAGGTGCCGTAGGCGGCACGAATGGAGGTGAAGCACCCCTTGCAAGAAGGTCTGAACTTCTGGCAAGAGAGCCAACTTCTTCTGGAAGAAGATGGAAAGAGCTGAAATCTGGACCTTTATGGATCCTAGACATAAGCCTTTATCCACTCCAGCCTGCAGGAATTGTAGGAACCTTCCCAAGTTGAATTCTGCAGAGGGATGCGTGCGTTCCTCGCACCAAAAGACATATCTCCGTCAGATATGATGATAGTGTTTAGACATCACAGGTTTTCTGGCTTGCACCATAGTGGCAATGACCTTTTTGGAAAGCCCTTTGTGAGCTAGGATGTTCCGCTCAACTTCCATGCCATCAAACGAAGCCACCTTAAATCCGGGTAGACGAACGGTCCTTTTTGAAGAAGATCCCTTCTTAGTGGTAGAGGCCAAGGGTCCTCTACGGACATGTCCAGAAGAACTGCGTACCACGTTCTTCGGGGCTAATCTGGGGCAATCAAGATTGCTTCCACTCTTTGATGTCTGATCTGCTTGAGCACCCTTGGGATCAGCGGAATCAGGAGAAACAGGTAGACCAGCTGGTAAGGCCAAGGCAATGTCAGCGCATCCACTGCGCTTGCCTGAGGGTGCCTGGTTCGTGAGCAATAGCAGCAAAGCTTCTTGTTGAGACGAGAGGCCATCAAGTCGATCTGTGGGCATCCCCACCTGTCGATGATTTGCTGAAACACCTGAGGGTGTAGTCCCCACTCCCCCGGATGGAGGTCATGGCGACTTAGGAAGTCTGCTTCCCAGTTGTCCACTCCTGGAATGAAGTTCGTGGACAGTGCACTTGCATTTCTTTCTGCCCAGAGGAGTATTCTTGACACTTCTTGCATGCAGGTCTTGCTTTTTGCCACTCCTTGTTGATTGATGTGCGCCACCGCCGTGGCGTTGTCCGTCTGCACCTAGATCGCCTGATCCCGGAGTAGAGGGATCAGGCCTGAATCAGAGCATGTAGATAGCCCGAAGTTCCAGAATGTTGATTGGAAGTGGGGCCTCTTGGGCAGACCACCTGCCCTGGAACTGTGCCCCCTGGGTGACAACTCCCCATCCTCTCAGACCCGCATCCATCGTGAGGAGGATCCAATCCTGAATCCCAAAGCGTCAACCTTCCAGCAGGTTGGAAGACTGTAGCCACCACAGAAGAGAGATCCTGGCCTGGGATGACAGTCGAATCATCCGGTGCATCTGAAGATGGGAACCGGACCACTTGTTCAGGATGTCCAATTGGAACGGTCTGGCATGAAACCTTTCCGAATTGAATTGTCTCGTACGAGGCCACCATCTTTCCTATCAATTTTATGCAAAGATGAATGGAGACTCAAGCAGGTCGGAGCATCATGCGAACCATTTCTTGAAGTGTTTTTACTTTTTCCTCTGGGAGGAACACTTTCTGAGCTACAGTATCCAGTAGCATCCCCAGAAACAGGAGCCGTTGAGACGGTTCCAGGTGGGACTTTTGCAGATTGAGGATCCACCCGTGGTGTGACAGAAGTTGTATAGTGCGATCTATATGGAGCAATAGAAGCTCCATGGAGCTCGCTTTTATCAGGAGATCGTCCAGGTATGGAATTATATTGACCCTTTGGAACCTGAGTTGAAACATCATTTCCGCCATCACCTTCGTGAACACCCTTGGAGCTGTAGACAGGCCGAAGGACAATGCCCGAAACTGGTAGTGATCGTTCAGCAAGGCAAACCGCAGATAGGCTTGATGAGGAGGCCAGATTGGGATATGTAGGTAAGCGTCCTTGCTACCAGGGACACTAGGAATTCTTGTTGTTCCAGGCCTGTGATCACTGCTCTCAAAGATTCCATCTTGAATTTAAAAACCTTCAGGTAAGTATTCAAGGACTTCAGATTCAGAATGGGTCTCACAGACCTGTCTGGTTGTGGTACTATGAACAGACTGTAGTAACCTTGTCCTTGTTGTAGAAGGGGTACTGGAACAACGACCTGGGACTGGACCAACTTGTTTATGGCCAGCAGCAGCGTACGACCCATATTTTTTAAAGCTGGTAAGCTGGATTTGAAAAATTGTTGGGGAGGAGTACCGTCGAACTCCAGCTTGTAACCCAGAGAGATAAGGTCCCTTACCCAAGCATCTTGGCAGGAACCGTCCCAGATGTGGCTGTAGTGACGTAACCGAGATCCCCTCAGGGTGGGTGGGCACCGTCATGCTGAAGTCTTTGCGGAAGCAGAACTGGTGTTCTGGTCCTGAGATCCGGCAACGGCTGGTTTCTTAGGTTTACCTCTGGAGCCTCTAGCTGTGTTGGAGGGGGCCCTAGATCGAAATCTGGAGGACCGAAAGGACTGAGTAGACAGTCCCGGGTAGGTACATCTAGCAGGCGGAGCCCCCGAAGAGAGAAACATGGTTTTCCAGCAGTAGCTTTGGAAATCCATGCATCCAATTCACCTCCAAAAGAGCCATTCACCTGTGAAGGGAAGAGATTCCACATTACGTTTGGAGTCGGCATCAGCAATCCACTGATGCAACCATATGGCTCTGCGCGCAGACACAGCCATAGCCGTGGTCCTAGCATTAATATTGCCAATCTCTTTAAGGGAGTCACAGAGGACTCTTGCCGTGTCCTGAATGTGATTCAGGAAAGTAACAGTATAAACTAAGGTCATATCACCCGAAAGACCTTCCTTAATTTGATTAGCCCAGGAATGAATTGCATGTGTCATCCAGCAACCTGCAATGACCGGCCTTTGAGCAACACCTGCAGCAATGTAAATAGATTTCAGTGTGGTCTCAGTTTTCCCATCTGCCAGGTCCTTTACCGTAAAGGAGCCCGGAGCAGGGAGTACCACCTTTTGTAGAAAGGCGAGAGACTGAGACGTCCACTGCCGGAAACTCTTCCCAGAATTTCCTGCCTTCAGGGGTAAAGGGGAATGTATGCAAAAACCTTTTTGATACCTGATATTTCTTATCTGGATTCTTCCAGGTTATTTTAAATAAGTCATCCAGTTCCTTGGAATCAGGAAATGTGACTGTCAGCAGGGCCGAAACTAGGCTTTTCGTCACCCGGGGCATCATAACACTTCGTCACTGCACTACATTCTCCTATCCACAGCACTACATCACTATACTACATCCCCTACACGCTGAACTACATCACTACA
The DNA here is from genome assembly GCF_028390025.1 of Pseudophryne corroboree. NCBI lineage: Eukaryota > Metazoa > Chordata > Amphibia > Anura > Myobatrachidae > Pseudophryne > Pseudophryne corroboree. Next base: position 336,151,683 of record NC_086454.1, read on the forward strand.
CTACATGCCCCTATGCTCTGCACTACATACCCTATATGTACTACATATACTACACTACATCTCCTTAAATGCTACACCACATCAGTGCACTACATGCCCCTATAGACTGCAATACATTACTACACTACATACCCTATATGGTACACTACATCACTACACTACATCCCCCTATAAGCTATACCAAATCCCCCCATCTGGGAGGCAAAGTGGAGCTTGATACTGCTGAGAGTACAGTGCGCTTCTATAGCTTGTACAGTGCACTGCACGCTAGTCGCAGCACTGCATGGCAAAGAAAAGAGTTTAAGACAGTAGCCGGCATGGAAGAGATCCCAGGTACTGCAGCCAGCTGTGGGCAGACAGGTGGGTCAGAGACATTGCCAAGGGTGCTGTCTGGTGCCTCACTGGAGCAGCACAGCACTGCCGGTAAAAAAAAAAACCTTTAAAAAAAAAAAACCTCTGTAACTCCTTCGCGCCCCCTCAAATCCTGCACCCAGGGCGCATGCCCCATTAGGGCCCCGCTGAATAAACAGCCCCTCATGGTGGTCCTGCAGCGAAGAAGCGGCTCTGCACCTCAAAAGGCCGGTGACCGCCCGCCCCCTCTCCCCCCCTCCCTAACTCCCACGGTGCAGGTATGCTGTTGCCCAAACAGCATACCGAAAGAAATAAAGCTTGAAAAGAAATTGAAGAAAAAGTCTGGAGCTTGCAGAGTGTGCATTCTCTCCTGAGGGCACTTTTTTCTAAACTGAGCTGTAGGAGGGGGCATAGAGGGGAGGAGCAAGCACACCCAGTGGGAGAAATTTAAAGTGCACTGGCTCCTTTGGACCCGTCTATACCCATCGTACTAATCTGTCCCCAATATCCCTTATGGATGCTAGAGAAATAGAATTTTAATTACCTACCGGTAAATCCTTTTCTCGTAGTCAGGAGAGAATACTGGGAATCCATTTAGTACCATGGGGGTATAGACGGGTTCACTAGGAGCCATGGGCACTATAGAAGTTTGATTGTGTGTGCTGGCTCCTCCCTCTATGCCCCTCCTACCAGACTCAGTCTAGGAAACTGTGCCCGAGGAGAAGGACATACTTTGAGAGAAGGATACAAAATGGAAAGTGGTGAGAATTCGAACCAGCACAACCAGAACAAGAGGAAAGCTATGCTAACCAAATTTGCAAACAGGGACAGCAACAGCTGAACCAAACATTACTTAACCAAGTAACAGCGCAGGAAGAACGAAGCACCGGGCGGGTGCCCAGTATCCCCTACGGACTACGAGAAAAGGATTTACTGGTAGGTAATTAAAATCCTATTTTCTCTTACGGTCTAGGGGATACTGGGAATTCATTTCGTACCATGGGGAAGTACCAAAGCTCCCAAACCAGGTGGGAAAGTGCTGAGGGTCCTGCAGAACTGATTGACCAAACTGAAGGTCCTCAGAGGACAAAGTATCGAACTTGTAAAACTTAGCAAACGTGTTCGACCCCGACCAAGTAGCTGCTCGGCAGAGCTGTAAAGCCGAAACACCCCGGACAGCCGCCCAAGAGGAACCCACGACCTAGTAGAGAGGGCTTAAACAGATTTCGGACTCAGCAAACCTGCTGTGGAATAAGCTTGCTGGATAGTGAGCCTGATCCAGCGTGCAATAGACTGCTTTGAAACAGGGCACCCAATTTTATTGGGATCATAGAGAACGAACAGTGAGTCCGATTTCCTGTGACTAGCTGTCCTCTTCACATACACCTTTAAAGCCCTTATAACATCCAAAGACTTTGAAATAGCAGAGGTGACCGTAACAGTGGGAACCACAATAGGTTGGTTGATGTGAAACGCGGACACCACCTTAGGAAGAAATTGCTGACGAGTCCTGAGTTCAGTTCTGTCCTCATGGAAAATCAAGTAGGGGCTCTTGTAAGACAAAGCCCCCAGTTCCGACACACGTCTCGCTGAAGCCAATGCCAACAGTGTGACGGTCTTCCACATAAGGGACTTTACGTCCACTTCCTGTAATGTTCAAACCAGTCTGCAGCACCAAATTGAGATCCCAAGGTGCCGTAGGAGGCACAACGGGAAGCTGGATGTGAAGAACACCTTTCAAGAACGTCTGGACCTCAGGGAGAGAAGCCAATTGTTTCTGAAATAAAATAGACAAAGACAAAATCTGAACTTTAATGGAGCCTAGGCGTAGGCCCACATCAACTCCCAACTGCAGAAAAAGCAGGAAACGTCCCAGATGAAATTCCACCGCAGAATATTGTCTGCTCTGACACCAAGAGGTATATTTCTTCCAGATACGATGGTAATGTTTAGCTGTTACCCCCTTTCTGGCTTGGATCATAGTCGGGATGACCTTGTCAGGAATCTCTCTCCTTACTAGAATCAGCTGTTCAACTTCCATGCCGTTAAACATAGCCGTAAGTCTTGATAGACGAACGGGCCCTGTTGCAGAAGATCCTCTCGAAGAGGCAGAGGCCACAGATCTTCGATTAGCATCTCTAGAAGATCTACATACCAGGCCCTTTGCGGCCAGTCCGGAGCAATAAGGATTGCTTGAACATTTTCCCTTTTTATTCTTTTTAGAATTCTTGGGATCAGAGGAATGGGAGGAAACAAGTACACCAGCTGGTAGACCCACGGAGTTGTCAGGGCGTCTACCGCTACTGCTTGTGGGTCCCTCGACCTGGGACAATACAGCTTGAGCTTCTTGTTGAATCGAGAGGCCATCATATCGATTTGTGGATACCCCCACCGACGTGTTAACCACCGGAACACCTCCGGGTGGAGGCCCTATTTCCCCCTGGTGCAGATCGTGTCTGCTGAGGAAGTCTGCTTCCCAGTTGCCTACCACCAGAATGAAGATCACTGACAACGCCATGGCGTGTCTTTCCGCCCAGAGGAGAATTCTTGACACCTCTGACATTGCGGCTGTGCTTTTTGTCCCGCCCTGTCGGTTCATGTACGTTACCTCTGTAACATTGTCCGACTGGACCTGAATGGCCTGGTTCTGAAAAGAGATGAGGCCTGCAGAAGGGCGTTGTAGATAGCCCTGAATTCCAGAATGTTTATTGGAAGGACGACTTCCTGACTTGACCATCTTCCCTGAAACTCCAGAGATCCTGGAACTCCAGTCTGTAGCCCTGGAATATAAGGTCTATGACCCAGGGATCCTGACACGATCCTGTCCAGATGTGACTGTAGAATTTTAGCCGGCCACCCACCGTCATGTCTTCCAGGCATCGCGGTCCACCGTCATGCGGAAGGTTTTTAAGAAGCAGAGCCTGAGCCCTGTTCCTGTGAATCAGCAGTCGCTGGTTTGCGTGGTTTACCTCTAGCACCTCTGGCGGTGAAAGAAGAACCTCTGGCCTTGCCCCTAAACTTTGCAGTCCGAAAGGACTGTAGATTAGGTCCTGAGTAGGCCTTCCTAGCTGGTGGAGCTGCAGAAGGTAGGTATGTGGACTTACCTGCAGTTGGTCTGGAGATCAATTTGTCGAGTTCATCTCCAAATAAGGCCTCTTCAGTAAAAGGTAGGCCTTCCACTCCTTTCTTGGAGTCCGCATCAGCCGTCCACTGACGCAGCCATAATCTTCTGCATGCTGACACTGCCATAGCTGTAGTGCGTGCATTAAGCAAACCTATTTTTTTTATGGCTTCCACCATAAAGTTTGCAGAGTTTTGTATATATTGCAGGAGCAATATAATTTCCTCTTGAGGTAAGGTGTCTAAGTCTAACCCCTCAAGTAAATTACCTGACCATTTAGCAATGGCTTTTGTAATCCACCCACATGCTATAGTGGGTCTCTGGGCCACTCCAGCAGCTGTATACAAAGATATGAGTGTACTCTCAATCTTGCAGTCAGCCGCATCTTTTAGGGAGGCTGCACCAGGCACAGGTAGTACAATTTTACATGAGAGCCTGGAGACTGACGCATCCACTATCGGTGGATTTTCCCATTTTTTGATAATATCTGACTGGGAATTTTACATTTCTTATCTGGATTAACTCACGATTCTTCAAACAGGGTATTTAGTTCTAGATCACAAACAAATTGTTACACCTGCGCTACCACAATACTGCAGCTCTTTACACTCAGGGTATTTAGTTCCTTTGACACAGGAAAAGTGGCTGAGGATTTTTTCTTAATATTAGATACCTCACTCTCCTCTGTCACCTTATCAGGGATATGCAGAACGTCTCTGATAGCATCTATGAGAGCCTCTACACCCTACCTCTGTGTCCACCTCACCTTGTATATTAATACATTAGAAACTGTACAAAGGAGGGCAACTAAAATGGTGCATGGCCTACATCACAAAACATACCCAGAAAGACTAAGAAATCTCAATATGTATAGTTTGGAGCAGAGAAGAGAAAGGGGGGACATGATAGAAACTTTCAAATATATGAAGGGTTTTAACAAAGTCCAGGAGGGAAACATTCTCCAAATGAAGAGAAGCAATAGGACACGAGGACATGCACTGAGACTGGAGGGGGGGAGGTTCAGGGGAAATTTGCGGAAAAATTATTTCACAGAAAGGGTAGTGGACAAGTGGAATAGCCTCCCATCAGAGGTGGTAGAGGCTAAGACAGTAGAGCAATTTAAACATGCATGGGATAGACATAAGGATATCCTTACAAAGAAATAAGGATCAAATAAGGTTAGTGATAAAAAAAAATAATATATAAAAAAAAAAAGGGGCAGACTAGATGGGCCAAGTGGTTCTTATCTGCCGACAAATTCTATGTTTCTATGTTTCTATGTTCCTCCATTTCTGACCCTGCATCATCAGAGTTAGAATGCAGGATCCGGGCCAGGGTACGTTTTTGCAGACCAATGGTAGAGGACTGAGACACTGATCTGAGTACTGAGTCCTTTTGCATAAACTCACTCATAGATTGTCTTAAGTATTGCGTCTCCTTCTCATTACATTCCCCCTAATGGAGTCCAGCCATGCTGGCTCGGTCCCTCTAGCCTGAGAACACACTAGTGAACCCCCCAGAGAAGAGGAACACTGGGGCAGATGTATTAACCTGGAGAAGGCATAAGGAAGTGATAAACCAGTGATATGTGCAAGGTGATAAAGGCACCAGCCAATCAGCACCAATATGTAAATTAACAGGTAGGATCTGATTGGCTGGTGCCTTTATCACCTTGCACATATCACTGGTTTATCACTTCCTTATGCCTTCTCCAGGTTAATACATCTGCCCCACTGTGTCTTACATGAAGTACACTCTTTGCCTGACGTACTGCAGAAGTGACAGCACACACAGAGGAATAAGGTTAAAAGCACAATTAACCCACAAAGAGCCCTTACAGGGAGACACAGAGAGAGTATGGAACCAGCACACGGCGCCCTTATAGCTAATACCAAACTTAGCCGGGTCGCAGACTAAGTACCTAGATTAGGGACTTAGTACACTAATAAGTCGCTTCCCCCTCCTGGTACTGCTGAGGTAATCTGGAGGCTTTCCGGAGGAGCTGCGCGTCCCTGTCAGTCAGCGTCTGTGTCAGCTGCAGTAGGGAAAATGGCGCTGGTGAGCTGCTGGATCCGTTCATAGTGAAGCCCCACCCCTTCAATGGCGCCTGGTCTTCCTGCTCTTCTTTATACTGGCTTTATGTGTCTTGTGTGCATAAAATGAAGCCCCCTTTTATGGCTGTAGTGCCAGTCTGGGTACTGTGGACACATACTGTGTACTAAGTCAGGATAATCAGTCTGCCCCTTTTAGAAGCCGCGCGTTTCCGTACCCTCATGCCACCATAATACCCGGCGACCCAATAACCGGGACGCCGGCTTAGTACTCACCACTTTTCTTTCTTCTGGCTCTGTTAGGGGTGGTGGCGTGCTGCGGGAATGTACGCTCGCCATGGTGGGGCTTGTGAATAGTTCCATCAGGAGCTAGAGTCCTGTCAGCGGGAAACGGGACCATTAACCCTTCAAGAGGTTGGGCCGTCCCCCCTCTAAGTCCCACGAAGCAGGCAGGCTGGTGCCATCCAGTCCTTCCTGAAAATAACAAACTCAGAATATAAATGCAGAAAACTCTTCAGGAGCTTCCAGAGATGTGACCAGCTCCTCCGGGCACATTTTCTAAACTGAGTCTGGTAGGAGGGGCTTAGAGGGAGGAGCCAGCGCACACTATCCATTTCTTAAAGTGCCCATGGCTCCTAGTGAACCCGTCTATACCCCATGGTACTAAATGGATTCCCAGTATCCCCTAGGACGTAAGAGAAAGTGGCAAAAAATGTATACATATAGTCACCTCTTCATAGGATTCCACACCCACATGTTGGGATAGTTTGAGAGTGTCCTGTTCCTTATAGTGACCTTGATGGATATTTTCCAGTGCAGAGTATCAGTGAAGGACCTTGATAAATGTTTTGGATCCCAATTGATGGGTCTGGGGTCCCGTATCCAGCTGATTTTACAGAGCTGTACTAGAAGGAGTCTGTCACGATCCGGGTATCTGGACGCCATTTCTTACCCATCAGATGCCTCCTAAGGCTGGCTCAGCGCTCCAGGACCGGATCCCATCTGTTATCCTGATGTGTACATTCCTGTATCCTCTCCTGTCACTCTGGGACGCTGTCACAGTAAACGCCATATTACACCTGGCATGGCGTCTCCCGCGGCCTCCGCCGCCGTCCCTGAACTTCTGCATGCAGAGTGTCTGAGTGGCGATTACGTCAGCCGCGGCCTCCGCTGTGTCCGCGTGGTTGGATGTGCATCTGTCAGCCTGGCGCCTCCTGTCTCCGGTGGCCGGCGCCGCCATTACTGTTTTCATTACCACATGGATTACAAACCAAACTTCCCTCCAAGTGTCTGCATGGGCGCAGCCATCTTGGATTCTGTCAGCTGATCATTTCCACCAATCTGTTCTCAGTATTGATAATCTGCATAATTGCCTAGCCAATCCCTTCCTTGCTGCAGGTATAAATACACTGTGCCTGAGCAAGGAAGGCGTCAGTGCTTTGGTTGTCAAACCTAGTTCCTGTTTGTCTCTCTCCTGTGATTGTCTTCCAGGTTCCAGCTCCTGTCTCAAGACTTCCACCATAGAGACCCGCACCAGCATTCCACCTGCGGTGTAGCCTGACTCTCCAATCCATTGTGGATTCATCTGTTTCCAGCTACAACATTACCTGCTTCCAGCTCAGCTTCCAGCAGAGTACAGCTTCCCTTAAAGGGCCGGTGTCCTTTCTACACTTTACCACTCTCCACCGGTATTATTATTTCTCCGCTCTCAAGTTCTACATTTCAGTTCATATTTCATCGCTCCCAAGTTCATTTATTATTTAACTGGTTCCAGCCAGTATCCACTCCGTGCTAACAACAGTCTGGTTCCAGCCAGTATCCACAGCAGCTGTTTTATCTTCAGCAACCCAGCTTTTCCTGGAACACCAGCTGGCACAATCCTGGGTTATCTCCATTGCTACAGTCGGGCCTGGTAAGGACTTTCCATCTAGAAGATCATAAGAACTATCTCACACTACCAGTGCCCTGTGGCTCCTGCCATCCTGTAGTACCCAGGAACTGTATTTATTCTTTGCTGACTTTTACGTGTTCTTTTACTGCTGCTGTGTTGCGGAGTTGTCATAATAAACATCATTGACTTTTATCCAAGTTGTCGTGGTCACGCCTTCGGGCAGTTATTATTCATGTTACTTACATGTCCAGGGGTCTGATACAACCTCCCAGGTTCCGGTACATCTCAGCCCCTACAACTGAGGCTGCCTCCCGTCAGCTCAGGCCCTCAGTTGTGACAGTAAGCACTGACCTAATGAATCCAGCCGGAGACCAGGATCAAGCGGCCAGGCCGATGCAAGAACTGGCAGCCCGACTAGAACATCAGGAGGCTGCACAGGGCCACATCATCCGCTGTCTCCAGGATCTCTCTACTCGGCTGGATGGGATTCAGACAACTCTCCGTGGATCAGGCGCGTCTGGTGCGTCAACCTCAGTGACTCCAGCTATAACCCCACCCACCTTACCCATTTCTGCTCCACGTCTTCATCTTCCAACGCCAGCAAAATTTGACGGATCTCCAAGATTCTGCAGGGGATTTCTCAACCAGTGTGAGATTCAGTTTGAGCTACAACCTGGCAATTTTCCCAGTGACCGTACAAAAATTGCCTACATTATTTCTCTTCTCAGTGGCTCAGCCCTTGATTGGGCATCACCGTTATGGGAGAGGTCCGACACCCTGCTATCTTCCTACACTGCCTTCGTGTCAACATTCAGGCGCATCTTCGACGAGCCAGGCCGGGTAACCTCAGCTTCATCCGAGATTCTCCGTTTACGCCAGGGGTCACGTACTGTAGGACAATATCTGATACAGTTCCAGATCCTGGCATCCGAACTGGCATGGAACGACGAGGCCCTGTATGCTGCATTCTGGCATGGCTTATCTGAGCGTATTAAAGATGAGTTAGCTACCAGAGACTTACCTTCTAAGTTAGATGAGCTAATCTCACTCTGCACGAAAGTTGATTTACGTTTCAGAGAGAGAGCAACTGAGCGTGGAAGATCATCTGCTCCAAAATCTTCTGCTCCTCCTCCTCGTCAACTGTCACCATCTAAAGATGAGCCCATGCAACTTGGCCGTTCCCGTTTAACTCCTGCTGAGCGCCGAAGACGTCTCTCCGAGTTTCTCTGTCTCTATTGTGCAGCTCCGTCTCACACCATTAATGCCTGTCCCAAACGTCCGGGAAGTTCTCCCCAGCTGAGCGCAACTATGCCATCGGCGACCAGGAGTTGCTAGCCATCAAGCTCGCTCTAGAAGAGTGGAGGTATCTGTTGGAGGGAGCTTCTCATTCAATCACCATACTTACAGACCACAAGAACCTTTTATACCTGAAGGGCGCACAATGTCTCAACCCTCGTCAGGCCAGATGGGCACTTTTCTTTTCCAGGTTCGACTTTAAACTCCAGTTCTGTCCGGACTCTCAGAATCGCAAGGCCGATGCCCTTTCCCGCTCATGGGAGCAAGAAAATGAGTCAGAGTCTTCAGACAAGCATCCTATTATAAATCCGTTGGCATTCTCCACGGTAGGGATGGACTCTACGCCCCCATCAGGGAAAAGTTTTGTGAAGCCGATGCTAAGGAAGAAGCTCATGCATTGGGCCCATGCTTCCCGTTTTGCCGGACATACAGGTATCCAAAAAACCCTGGAGTTTATCTCTAGGTCCTATTGGTGGCCAACTCTGAAAAAGGACGTCTTGGAGTTTATTGCATCTTGCCCAAAGTGTGCCCAACATAAAGTATCCCGCCAGTCGCCTGCGGGGCAACTGGTTCCACTATCCGTTCCCCGTCGACCATGGACCCACTTGTCGATGGATTTCATTACAGACTTACCCATGTGCAACAAGTTCAATACCATCTGGGTGGTAGTTGACCGGTTCACCAAGATGGCACACTTCATTCCTCTCACCGGTCTTCCGTCAGCTTCCAAGTTGGCTCAAGTATTCATACAAGAGATCTTCCGACTCCACGGTCTTCCTGAAGAAATTATCTCAGATCGAGGAGTTCAATTCACAGCCAAATTCTGGCGAAGTTTATGTCAAGTCCTCCAAGTCAAGCTAAAGTTTTCCACGGCTTACCATCCTCAGACCAATGGTCAAACCGAGAGGGTGAATCAGGACTTGGAGGCCTTCCTCCGCATCTATGTGTCCTCCTCTCAAGATGACTGGGTTCAATTACTTCCCTGGGCCGAGTTCTGTCATAACAACCAGTATCATTCTTCATCTGCTTCAACACCATTCTTCACTAACTTTGGATTCCACCCTAAAGTCCCTGAGTTCCAACCGCTTCCAGCAACTTCTGTTCCCGCAGTGGATATCACCTTGCATCAGTTTGCCAATATCTGGAAGAGCGTACGATCAGCTCTGCTCAAGGCATCGTTCAGGTACAAGAAGTTTGCGGATAAGAAGCGTCGAGCAGTTCCTGCTCTCAAGGTGGGTGATCGGGTATGGTTATCCACGAAGAATTTAAGGTTAAGAGTTCCCAGTATGAAGTTTGCACCTCGCTATATCGGTCCTTTCAAGATTGAACAAGTCATCAATCCTGTTGCTTACAGACTCCAGTTGCCTCCCTTCTTAAAAATACCCAGGACATTCCATGTTTCCCTGTTGAAACCGCTGATCTTGAATCGGTTTCATTCCTCACTTCCTCCAACTCCGAAAGTCCAAACTCAACGAGGCGTTGAGTATGAAGTGGCCAAGATCCTGGACTCACGTCACCGTTACGGTCAACTACAATATCTTATTGACTGGAAGGGTTATGGTCCTGAGGAACGTTCATGGACCAATGCTTCTGATGTCCATGCTCCTGCCTTGGTCCGGAGATTCCATTCCAAGTTTCCTCAAAAGCCAAAGAAGTGTCCTGGGGCCACTCCTAAAGGGGGGGGTGCTGTCACGATCCGGGTATCTGGACGCCATTTCTTACCCATCAGATGCCTCCTAAGGCTGGCTCAGCGCTCCAGGACCGGATCCCATCTGTTATCCTGATGTGTACATTCCTGTATCCTCTCCTGTCACTCTGGGACGCTGTCACAGTAAACGCCATATTACACCTGGCATGGCGTCTCCCGCGGCCTCCGCCGCCGTCCCTGAACTTCTGCATGCAGAGTGTCTGAGTGGCGATTACGTCAGCCGCGGCCTCCGCTGTGTCCGCGTGGTTGGATGTGCATCTGTCAGCCTGGCGCCTCCTGTCTCCGGTGGCCGGCGCCGCCATTACTGTTTTCATTACCACATGGATTACAAACCAAACTTCCCTCCAAGTGTCTGCATGGGCGCAGCCATCTTGGATTCTGTCAGCTGATCATTTCCACCAATCTGTTCTCAGTATTGATAATCTGCATAATTGCCTAGCCAATCCCTTCCTTGCTGCAGGTATAAATACACTGTGCCTGAGCAAGGAAGGCGTCAGTGCTTTGGTTGTCAAACCTAGTTCCTGTTTGTCTCTCTCCTGTGATTGTCTTCCAGGTTCCAGCTCCTGTCTCAAGACTTCCACCATAGAGACCCGCACCAGCATTCCACCTGCGGTGTAGCCTGACTCTCCAATCCATTGTGGATTCATCTGTTTCCAGCTACAACATTACCTGCTTCCAGCTCAGCTTCCAGCAGAGTACAGCTTCCCTTAAAGGGCCGGTGTCCTTTCTACACTTTACCACTCTCCACCGGTATTATTATTTCTCCGCTCTCAAGTTCTACATTTCAGTTCATATTTCATCGCTCCCAAGTTCATTTATTATTTAACTGGTTCCAGCCAGTATCCACTCCGTGCTAACAACAGTCTGGTTCCAGCCAGTATCCACAGCAGCTGTTTTATCTTCAGCAACCCAGCTTTTCCTGGAACACCAGCTGGCACAATCCTGGGTTATCTCCATTGCTACAGTCGGGCCTGGTAAGGACTTTCCATCTAGAAGATCATAAGAACTATCTCACACTACCAGTGCCCTGTGGCTCCTGCCATCCTGTAGTACCCAGGAACTGTATTTATTCTTTGCTGACTTTTACGTTTTCTTTTACTGCTGCTGTGTTGCGGAGTTGTCATAATAAACATCATTGACTTTTATCCAAGTTGTCGTGGTCACGCCTTCGGGCAGTTATTATTCATGTTACTTACATGTCCAGGGGTCTGATACAACCTCCCAGGTTCCGGTACATCTCAGCCCCTACAACTGAGGCTGCCTCCCGTCAGCTCAGGCCCTCAGTTGTGACAGAGTCCTCGAAACAGCGTTATAGGGATTGCTGTTCAAATGGATGCCCTTGAAATTCACCATAAATGTTCATGCAAGTTTTCAAAGGTCTGGTCCAGGTCTCACGGGAGCATGAAGTTGGAGTGGAAATCCAAGTTGTATAGGGGGTGCCACCATTCTGACGCATTTCACTGGGGTGGTTCCCAGCTCCCGTGAGACCTGGACCAGACCTTTGAAAACTTCCATGAACTGCTCATTATATTTTTTTACAATTTTTTCTTTCTTTGCCACGTGTGCAGTTAATTTAGGTCATACAATCTAATTCATGTTTTTACTATTTATGTGTGTCTTTTAATATAGATTAATTTTAATAAATACATATAAATTTATCTTCACTTCCACTGTGTAGTATATTCTTTCCTCAAAGAAGCGCTGTGTTTTCTCCGTTATCTGTATTTATGGTTGATGCTGTGGTTGGCTGTGCTGGCATCTGTAGTCTTTTCTTCTGGGCTGGGTGGTGCTGGGGCAGATGATGTAAACTGCGTTTGGGGAATGTGATTCCGAGTGATGACGCCAGCAAAAGTGGTGACGATTCCACCACCCAGATCATTTCCTATGACCACATCAGTTGGGAAACCATCCAGGATGGCAATTTCTCGCAACTCCGTTCCAGCTCCCCAGTCCACACCTGTTCCTCGCCACACTCCATCGGACTGACTGGAGGGGGAACAGTATCTGTAGGCTCATCTCCACTCGTTAAACAAGTGAGCTGAGTTCCAGCACTCGGATTTGGGACGCGAGTCTGGGGTGCTCGGAGTGCAGAACAGTTCATCCTCAGATGTCAGATATTCCCGCAGCCGTAGCACTTCTTCTCCAGTCGTGGCACCGATGATCTCTGATCACTTGCAGGTACGCTGCGGTGCAGTTGCTGGCTAAGAGCACCCGGGTTGGAAGATGCTTGTTTTTGGGGGTGATGAGCTGAAGAGGGGTGTCCCCCTGGTGGTACAGTACTGGGGGGCTGGCTGCTGGTCGGGAGCTTCTGCCCCTGTGGCCGAATTGCCACATACTTGTCGGCTAACTGGGCAGCCATCTTGGGTGGCTCCCGGTCTAGCACCCACTCCTTCACTTGTGGGGCGCACCTGCGATAGAACTGCTCCCTGCAGATCAGGTTGATCAGTGCGTCCCATGTAGTGGCTTCAGAATCCTTCACCCACTTCACCACGTACTGCCGCAGCTGGGTGGCGAACTGCTCATGGCTGCTGTTAGGGCACATTATACACCGCAGGGGTGCACTATGGTGTCACTACACACCGCAGGTTACACTACACACCGCAGGTTACACTACACACCGCAGGTTACACTACACACCGCAGGGTGGCACTACACACCGCAGGTTACACTGCACACCGCAGGTTACACTACACACCGCAGGGTGGCACTACACACCGCAGGTTACACTGCACACCGCAGGTTACACTACACACTGCAGGGTGGCACTACACACCGCAGGTTACACTGCACACCGCAGGTTACACTACACACCGCAGGTTACACTACACACCGCAGGGTGGCACTACACACCGCAGGGTGGCACTACACACCGCAGATTACACTGCACACCGCAGATTACACTGCACACCGCAGGGTGGCACTACACACCGCAGGTTACACTACACACCGCAGGTTACACTACACACCGCAGGGTGGCACTACACACCGCAGATTACACTGCACACCGCAGGATGGCACTACACAACGCAGATTACACTACACACCGCAGGGTGACACTATACACCACAGGTTACACTACACACCGCAGGGTGGCATTACACACCGCAGGTTACACTGCACACCGCAGATTACACTACACACCGCAGGGTGGCACTACACAACGCAGATTACACTACACACCGCAGGGTGACACTATACACCACAGGTTACACTACACACCGCAGGGTGACACTACACACCGCAGGGTGACACTATACACGGCAGGGTGACACTATACAGCGCAAGGTGACACTATACAGCACAGGATGACACTATACACGGCAGGGTGACACTATACAGCGCAAGGTGACACTATACAGCACAGGATGACACTATACACTGCAGGGTGGCACTATATACTGCAGGGTGACACTATACACCACAGGGTCGCAGTATACAGCGCAGGGTGACACTACACACCGCAGGGTGACATTATACACCGCAGGGGCATACAACACACCGCAGGGGAACACTATACACGGCAGGGTTACACTATACACGGCAGGGTGACACTATACGCCGCAGGGTTACACTATACACCGCAGGGTGACAATATACACGGCAGGGTGACACTATACAGCGCAAGGTGACACTATACAGCCAGGGTGACACTACACACTGCAGGGTGGCACTATATACTGCAGGGGCACACTATACATGGCAGGGTCACACTATACACCACAGGGGCACACAACACACCGCAGGGGAAACTATACACGGCAGGGTGACACTATACACGGCAGGGTTACACTATACACGGCAGGGTGACACTATGCGCCGCAGGGTTATACTATACCCCGCAGGCTGGCACTCTACACTGCAGGGTGACACTATACAGTGCAGGGTGACACTATACACCGCAGGGTGGCACTATACACCACAGAGTGGCACTATACACAACAGGGTGGCACTATTTACCGCAGGGTGACACTATACACCGCAGGGTGACACTATACACCGCAGGGTCGCAGTATACAGCGCAGGGTGACATTACACACCGCAGGGTTACACTATACACAGCAGGGTGACACTATACACAGCAGGGTTACACTATACATGCGCAATTCTGACCCGATCGCACGGCTGCGATAAACTGCAGAGTGCGATCGGGTCAGAATGACCCCTTATAAGGGTGATACTACACACAGCAGGATGACACTATACACTATAAGGGTGATACTACACACGGCAGGGTGGCACTATACAGCGCAGGGTGACACTGTACACTATAAGGGTGATAATACACACGGCAGGGTGACACTATATACTATAAGGGTGGCACTATATACTATAAGGGTGGAACTATACACTATAAGGGTGAAAATACCCACCGCAGGGTGGCACTACGCACTATAAGGGTGATACTACACACGGCAGGGTGACACTATACCAGGGGTGGCCAACCAGTCAGAGACAAAGAGCCAAAAAATCTTGTTAGGTACGTCAAAGAGCCGACAGCAAGCTGAAGGTGCCCGTGCAAAAATGGGGTGGGGCCTTGTGCCTGCTAGGCCACACCCCTGGTATAAAATACAATGAAAATGCCGGATCCACATAACATACATTTTAAGCAAAAATAAACATAAAATACAATGAAAAATACACTTCCACATAAAATAATAAAAAAATCCAGATCCACATAAAATATATTGAAAAACCATATTCACATAATACACTTCAGCTCCTCCATGTGTCACTCCAGCCAGCTCCCCCATGTGTCAATGTGTCACTCCAGCCAGCACCATCCTGTGTCACTCCAGCCAGCTCCCCCATGTGTCACTCCTGCTAGTACCCTCCTGTGTCACTCCAGCCAGCTCCCCCATGTGTCAATGTGTCACTCCTGCTAGTACCCTCCTGTGTCACTCCAGCCAGCACCATCCTGTGTCACTCCAGCCAGCTCCCCCATGTGTCACTCCTGCCAACACCCTCCGATGTCACTCCAGCCAGCTACCCCATGTGTCAATGTGTCACTCCTGCTAGTACCCTCCTGTGTCACTCCAGCCAGCTCCCCCTTGTGTCACTCCTGCCAACACCCTCCGATGTCACTCCAGCCAGCTACCCCATGTGTCAATGTGTCACTCCTGCTAGTACCCTCCTGTGTCACTCCAGCCAGCTCCCCCATGTGTCACTCCTGCCAACACCCTCCGATGTCACTCCAGCCAGCTACCCCATGTGTCAATGTGTCACTCCTGCTAGTACCCTCCTGTGTCACTCCAGCCAGCTCCCCCATGTGTCACTCCTGCCAACACCCTCCGATGTCACTCCAGCCAGCTACCCCATGTGTCAATGTGTCACTCCTGCTAGTACCCTCCTGTGTCACTCCAGCCAGCTCCCCCATGTGTCACTCCTGCCAACACCCTCCGATGTCACTCCAGCCAGCTACCCCATGTGTCAATGTGTCACTCCTGCTAGTACCCTCCTGTGTCACTCCAGCCAGCTCCCCCATGTGTCACTCCTGCCAACACCCTCCGATGTCACTCCAGCCAGCTACCCCATGTGTCAATGTGTCACTCCTGCTTGTACCCTCCTGTGTCACTCCAGCCAGCTCCCCCATGTGTCACTCCTGCCAACACCCTCCGATGTCACTCCAGCCAGCTACCCCATGTGTCAATGTGTCACTCCTGCTAGTACCCTCCTGTGTCACTCCAGCCAGCTCCCCCATGTGTCACTCCTGCCAACACCCTCCGATGTCACTCCAGCCAGCTACCCCATGTGTCAATGTGTCACTCCTGCTTGTACCCTCCTGTGTCACTCCAGCCAGCTCCCCCATGTGTCACTCCTGCCAACACCCTCCGATGTCACTCCAGCCAGCTACCCCATGTGTCAATGTGTCACTCCTGCTAGTACCCTCCTGTGTCACTCCAGCCAGCTCCCCCTTGTGTCACTCCTGCCAACACCCTCCGATGTCACTCCAGCCAGCTACCCCATGTGTCAATGTGTCACTCCTGCTAGTACCCTCCTGTGTCACTCCAGCCAGCTCCCCCATGTGTCACTCCTGCCAACACCCTCCGATGTCACTCCAGCCAGCTACCCCATGTGTCAATGTGTCACTCCTGCTAGTACCCTCCTGTGTCACTCCAGCCAGCTCCCCCATGTGTCACTCCTGCCAACACCCTCCGATGTCACTCCAGCCAGCTACCCCATGTGTCAATGTGTCACTCCTGCTAGTACCCTCCTGTGTCACTCCAGCCAGCTCCCCCATGTGTCACTCCTGCCAACACCCTCCGATGTCACTCCAGCCAGCTACCCCATGTGTCAATGTGTCACTCCTGCTAGTACCCTCCTGTGTCACTCCAGCCAGCTCCCCCATGTGTCACTCCTGCCAACACCCTCCGATGTCACTCCAGCCAGCTACCCCATGTGTCAATGTGTCACTCCTGCTTGTACCCTCCTGTGTCACTCCAGCCAGCTCCCCCATGTGTCACTCCTGCCAACACCCTCCGATGTCACTCCAGCCAGCTACCCCATGTGTCAATGTGTCACTCCTGCTAGTACCCTCCTGTGTCACTCCAGCCAGCTCCCCCATGTGTCACTCCTGCCAACACCCTCCGATGTCACTCCAGCCAGCTACCCCATGTGTCAATGTGTCACTCCTGCTTGTACCCTCCTGTGTCACTCCAGCCAGCTCCCCCATGTGTCACTCCTGCCAACACCCTCCGATGTCACTCCAGCCAGCTACCCCATGTGTCAATGTGTCACTCTGCTTGTACCCTCCTGTGTCACTCCAGCCAGCTCCCCCATGTTTCACTACTGCCAACACCCTCCTGTGTCACTCCAGTCAGCTCTCCATAGTGTCACTCCAGCCAGCACCCTCATGAGTCACTCCAGCCAGCACCCTCCTGTATCACTCCAGTCATCTCCCCCATTATGTCTCTCCTGCCAGGATTCTCCTGTGTCATTCCAGCCAGCTCCCCCTTGTGTCACTCCAGCCCACCCTCATATGTCACTACAGCCCAGTATCTGGCTACCTCAGTTTTCAGTCGCCGTAGTGCTGCTGTGTGTCTGGCTGGACTGCACCAGTTTCCGGATCTGTTGTGGTCAGGTGACTGAGTGTCGGGAGCCACATTTGAATAAAGAAAGAGCCGCATGTGGCTCAAGAGCCATGGGTTGGCCACGGCCGCATTATACACTATAAGGGTGATACTACACACGGCAGTGTGACACTATACACTGTAAGGGTGATAATACACACCGCAGGGTGGCAGTATACACTATAACGGTGGCACTATACACTATAAGGGTGATAATACACTATAAGGGTGATAATACACACAACAGGGTGGCACTATACACTATAAGGGTGAGATTCAAATGACATCACGCCCAATTTCCTTCTAAAATGATCTCCGTTATTGCGCATATTGCGCCCATAGTGATCAGGTTTAGCTGTGTAAAGCAACAGAAAAAGGAAACCTGACGTCACTCGCAGGAGTGGGTATACCTCGCACTTGACAGGGCTGGTTCTCCTAAGCAGCTGTAAAAATTGGACCGTCACTCCAAACTGAACAAGAAACACAATTGTACTCAAAGTACCAAAACAGCGCTGTTTTGGTACTTTGGCCCTCATTCCGAGTTGTTCGCTCGCAAGCTGCTTTTAGCAGCATTGCACACGCTAAGCCGCCGCCTACTGGGAGTGAATCTTAGCTTAGCAAAATTGCGAACGAAAGATTCTCAAAATTGCGAATAGAAATTTCTTTGCAGTTTCTGAGTAGCTCCAGACTTACTCTGCCAGTGCGATCAGTTCAGTCAGTTTCGTTCCTGGTTTGACGTCACAAACACACCCAGCGTTCGCCCAGACACTCCTCCGTTTCTCCAGCCACTCCCGCGTTTTTCCCAGAAACTGTAGCGTTTTTTCACACACTCCCATAAAACGGCCAGTTTCCGCCCAGAAACACCCACTTCCTGTCAATCATATTCCGATCACCAGAACGAAGAAAAAACCTTGTAATGCCGTGAGTAAAATACCAAACTTCTTAGCAAATTTACTTGGCGCAGTCGCAGTGCGAACATTGCGCATGCGCAATTAGCGGAAAATTGCTGCAATGCGAAGAAAATTACCGAGCGAACAACTCGGAATGACCACCTTTGAGTACAATTGTGTTTCTTAGCTGTGTAAAGGGTTGGGTGCCTTCATACTCCGGAGGTAGCAAGCTGAAATAATGATACCACGCCCCTGAGGGCAGAAACAGAATGGGTGTGAAAAGGGGTGAAAAGAATTGAATCTCCCCCTAAGGGTGATAATATACACTGCAGGGTGATACTATACACTATAAGGGTGATAATACACACCGCAGGGTGATAATAATAGGATATTAATTACCTACTGGTAAATCCTTTTCTCGTTGTCCGTAGAGGATGCTGGGGTCCATATTAGTACCATGGGGTATAGATGGGTCCACCAGGAGCCATTGGCACTTTAAGAGTTTAACAATGTGTGCGGTGGCTCCTCCCTCTATGCCCCTCCTACCAGACTCAGTCTAGAAACTGTGCCCGAGGAGACGACAAACTTCAAGAGAAGGAAATACAGAGATAGTGGCGAGATTCATACCAGCTCACACAACAAGGCAAATCCGGCCAACATGCCGGAAATCTCAGCAACAGCTGAAACAGTACTGAAACAGTAAAGAACGCAGAACTTACCTAGGAACCAGGCAGTACTGAACCAAACCACCACTGCAGGATAAAGAAGCGCTGGGCGCGTGCCTAGCTTCCTCTACGGACTACGAGAAAAGTATTTACCAGTAGATAATTAAAATCCTATTTTCTCTTATGTCCTAGTGGATGCTGGGGTCCATATTAGTACCATAGGGATGTGCCAAAGTTCCCAGAACGGGAGGGAGAGCGCGCAGGCTCCTACAGAACTGCTTGACCAAACTTGAGGTCATCAGGCCAAAGTATCGAACTTGTAAAACTTAGCAAACATGTTCGATCCAGACCAAGTAGCTGCTCAGCAAAGCTGTACCGCCGAAACACCCCGGGCAGCCGCCCAGGAAGAACCCACCTTACGAGTAGAGTGGGCCTTAACAGATTTTGGACACGGCAATCCTGCCGTAGAATATGCATGCTGGATGGTGAACCTGATCCAGCGGGAAATCAACTGCTTAGAAGCAGGACACCCAATTTTCTTGGGATCATAGAGGACAAACAGAGAGTCAGATTTTCTGTGACGTGCCGTCCTCTTCACATAAATCTTCAAAGCCCTCACAACATCCAAGGCCTTTGAAGCAATTGAGGAGTCAGTAGCCACTGGCACCACAATAGGTTGGTTGATATGAAAAGCCGACACAGCCTTAGGAAGGAACTATTGACGAGTCCTGAGTTCCGCCCTATCTTCATGGAAGACCAGATAGGGACTTTTACAGGACAAAGCCCCCAATTCCGACACACGTCGAGCCGAAGCCAAGGCCAACAAAGTTACCGCCTTGCACGTGAGAAACTTGATTTCAGCCTCCTGTTGAGGCTCAAACCAATCCAATTGCAGGAACTGTAACACCACATCAAGATCCCAGGGTGCCGTTGGCGCCACAAAGGGAGGCTGGATGTGCAGAACCCCTTTCAAAAAGGTCTGAACCACAGGGAGGACAGCCAATTGTTTCTGGAAGAAAATGGACAAAGCTGAGATCCGGACCTTGATGGAGCCCAATCTCAGGCCCATATCCACACCTGTTTGTAGGAAAAGGAGAAAACGTCCAAATTGAAACTCCACCGCAGGAAATTTCTTGGATTGACACCAAGACACATATTTTTTCCAAATTCGATGGTAATGTTTAGATGTTACCCCTTCCTAGCCTGTATCAGGGTTGGAATAACCTCGCTCAGAATACCCTTCCGAGCTAAGATCTGGCGCTCAACCGCCATGCCGTCAAACGTAGCCACAGTAAGTCTTGATAAGCGAACGGCCCCTGCAGTAGAAGATCCTCTTGAAGAGGTAGGGGCCTTGGATCTTCCAGCAGTAGATCCAGCAGATCCGCGTAACAAGCCCTCCTTGGCCAGTCTGGAGCAATGAAGATTGCCAGAACTTTTGTTCTTTTTACAAGTTGTAGAACTCTTGGAATTAGACGAAGCGGAGGGAATACATACACTGACGTGAACACCCACGGCGTTACTAGTGTGTCCACAGCCACTGCCTGTGGGTCCCTCGACCTGGAACAGTACCTCCGCAGCTTCTTGTTGAGGCAGGAGGCCATCATGTCTATGTGAGGAACCCCCCCCCCCCCCCCACCAACTGGTTACCTCCTCGGACACCTCCGGGTGGAGGCCCCACTCTCCTGGATGGAGATCGTGTCTGCTGAGGAAGTCTGCTTCCCAGTTGTCTACTCCCGGAATGAAGAATGCAACATCGCTACAGAGTGCCTTTCTGCCCAGAGGAGGATTTTTGTCACCTCCGACATTGCAGACCTGCTCTACGTTCCGCCTTGTCGGTTTATGTAGGCCACTGTGGTCACGTTGTCCGACTGCACCTGAACAGCCCGATCCTGTAGAAGGTGTGCTGCTTGAAGAAGGCCGTTGTATATGGCTCTTAGCTCCAGGATGTTTATCAGAAGAAGGGACTCCTGACTCGACCACCTTCCTTGGAAGGTTTCCCCTTGAGCGACTGCTCCCCAACTTCTTAGACTTGCATCCGTGGTTAGAAGGATCCAGTCCTGAACTCTGAACCTTCGGCCCTCCAGAAGGTGTGGTAGTTGTAGCCACCAGATGAGTGAAATCCTGGCTTTCGGAGACAGATGTATCCTCTGGTGCTGGTGTAGGGGAGATCCCGACCACTGGTCCAAGAGATACAGTTAAAAGGAGTGAGCATGAAACCTTCCGTACTGCAGAGCCTCGTAGGAGGCAACCATCTTCCCCAGAACACAGATGAACCGACACCCTGGAAGGCTTCAAGACATCCCGAACCATGGTTTGAATCACCAATGCTTTCTCCACCGGTAGAAACACCCTCTGCACCTCCGTGTCGAGGATCATCCCCAGGAAAGACAGCCTCCTTGTCGGCTCCAGTTGAGACTTTGTAAGGTTCAGAATCCAACCGTGCTCCTTGAGCAGATGCGTCGTGAGAGCAATGGATCTTAACAACTTCTCCTTGGACGATGCCTTGATCAGCAGATCGTCCAGATACGGAATTATGTTCACCCCCTGCATTCGGAGGAGAACCATCATCTCTGCCATCACCTTGGTGAAGACCCTCGGTGCCGTGGAGAGACCGAACGGCAGTGCCTGAAACTGATAGTGATCGTCTAACAGTGCAAACTTGAGATAAGCCTGATGCGGCGACCAAATGAGTATATGGAGGTACGCATCCTTGATGTCCAGGGACACCAGGAACTCCATCAGTCCTGAGATAACTGCCCTCAGAGACCCCATCTTGAATTTGAAGTCCCTGAGATAAGGGTTCAAAGATTTCAAGTTAGAATTGGCCTTACTGAACCATCCGGCTTCGGAACCACAAAAAGGTTCGAATAGTAACCTTTGGTCAACTGATGAGGTGGAACTGGAACAATGACCTCGGACACTATACATTTTTGGATAGCGTCCAGTAGAATAGCTCTGTCTGCCGGCAAAGCCTGATTTGAAGAATCTGTGAGGTGGGAGCGTTTGAAACTCCAGCCTGTACCCCCGGGACACAATATCCTGTATCCAGGGGTCCAGGCCAGACGACACCCAGACGTGGCTGAAATGCCGGAGTCTTGCTCCCACTTGACCTTCCTCCAGGCTTTGCGGTCCACCGTCATGCTGAGGATTTTGAGGTATCAGAAGCAGGATTCTGGTCCTGGGAACCTGCGGGAGCAGGCTTTTTGGATTTGGCACGACCACCTCTAAAGAAGGTGTGAGAGTGCTTGTTCTTTCTAGGCCTAGTGGGCCAAAAAAGGACTGTGACGTGTTGAAAGTAAAAGGCTTCTTCGTAGCCGGTGCAGCTGAGGGGAGAAAGGGAGACTTACCCGCTGTAGCCGTGGCAATCCACGCATCCAGCGCCTCCCCAAACAGAGCCTGACCTGTATAGGGTAGGCTCTCCACACTTTTCCTGGATTCCGCGTCCGCAGACCATTGGCGCAGCCAGAGACCCCTGCGAGCCAAGACGGACATGGAGGAGATCCCCGCAGCCATGGAACCCAGATCCTTCATGGATTGTACCAGGAACCCTGCAGAATCCTGTATGTTACGTAAAAACAAATCAACGTCACCTTTATCCATCGTAGTCAAGTCCTCCTGGAGAGAGATTGACCACTTTGCTATAGCTTTTGAAATCCATGCACAGGCATTAGTAGGCCGCAGTATAGCCCCGTGTATATGGATTTGAGCGTAGCATCCACTTTGCGATCTGCTGGGTCTTTCAACGCGGTAGATCCCGGGACTGGTAAGACCACCTTTTTTGACAGCCTAGAGACAGAGGCGTCAACTAGATGCAGAGACTTCAATTTTTTTCTATCATCTTCCGGGAAGGGAAAAATAAGATTTTAAACCTACCGGTAAATCTATTTCTCCTAGTCCGTAGAGGATGCTGGGGACTCCGTAAGGACCATGGGGTATAGACGGGCTCCGCAGGAGATAGGGCACCTAAAAAGAACTTTGACTATGGGTGTGCACTGGCTCCTCCCTCTATACCCCTCCTCCAGACCTCAGTTAGAGAACTGTGCCCAGAGGAGATGGACAATACAAGGCAGGATTTAGAAATCCAAGGGCAAGATTCATACCAGCCCACACCAATCATACCATGTAACCTGGATCATACATAACCAGTTAACCGTATGAACAATAACAGTAACGGTCCAAGACCGATTCCAACTGTAACAGAACCCTTATGTAAGCAACAACTATATACAAGTCTTGCAGAGTTTCCGCACTGGGACGGGAGCCCAGCATCCTCTACGGACTAGGAGAAATAGATTTACCGGTAGGTTTAAAATCTTATTTTCTCTTACGTCCTAGAGGATGCTGGGGACTCCGTAAGGACCATGGGGTTTATACCAAAGCATCCAATTGGGCGGGAGAGTGCGTATGACTCTGCAGCACCGACTGAGCAAACGCTAGGTCCTCATCAGCCAGGGTATCAAACTTGTAGAATTTAGCAAAAGTGTTTGACCCCGACCAAGTCGCCGCTCGGCAAAGCTGTAATGCCGAGACGCCTCGGGCAGCAGCCCAAGAAGAACCCACCTTCCTAGTGGAATGGGCCTTAACCGAATTTGGTACCGGCAATCCAGCCGTAGAATGAGCCTGCTGAATCGTATTACAGATCCAGCGAGCAATAGTCTGCTTCGAAGCAGGTGCGCCAATCTTATTAGCAGCATACAGGACAAACAGAGCCTGTTTTCCTAATTCTAGCCGTCCTGGCTACATAAATCTTTAAGGCCCTGACTACGTCCAGGGATCTGGAATCCTCCAGGTCACTTGTAGCCACAGGCACCACAATAGGTTGATTCATATGGAATGAAGAAACCACTTTAGGCAAAAATTGCGGACGTGTCCTCAATTCAGCTCGATCCACATGAAAAATCAAGTAGGGGCTCTTGTGTGACAAAGCCGCCAATTCTGACACTCGCCTTGCTGATGCTAAGGCCAACAACATGACCACCTTCCAGGTAAGAAATTTCAACTCAACCTTGTTAAGCGGTTCAACTTCAAACCAGTGTGATTTTAGGAACTGCAACACCACGTTCAGGTCCCATGGTGCCACTGGAGGCACAAAAGGGGGCTGGATGTGCAGCACTCCCTTTACAAACATCTGGACTTCTGGAAGAGAAGCCAATTCCTTCTGAAAGAAAATCGAGAGGGCCGAAATCTGTACCTTAACAGAGCCTAATTTCAGGCCCATATCCACTCCTGTCTGTAGGAAGTGGAGAAAACGACCCAGATGAAAATCTTCCGTAGGTGCATTCTTGGTCTCACACCAAGACACATACTTTCGCCAGATACGGTGATAATGTTTTACCGTCACCTCCTTCCTAGCCTTTATTAAAGTAGGGATGACCTCTTCCGGAATCCCCTTTTTCGCTAGGATTCAGCGTTCAACCGCCATGCCGTCAAACGTAACCGCGGTAAGTCTTGAAATACACAGGGCCCCTGTTGCAACAGGTCTTCCCTCAGAGGAAGAGGCCAGAGATCTCCTGTGAGCATCTCTTGTAGATCCGAGTACCAGGCCCTTCAAGGCCAGTCTGGGACAACGAGTATCATCTGTACTCTTATTCGTCTTATGATCCTCAACACTTTTGTGATGAGAGGAAGAGGAGGAAACACGTAGACCGATTTGAACACCCACGGTGTTACCAGAGTGTCTACTGCTACTGCCTGAGGGTCCCGAGAACTGGCACAATACCTCTGAAGCTTTTTGTTGAGGCGTGACGCCATCATGTCTATTTGAGGAGTTCCCCAAAGACGCGTTACGTCTGCAAAGACTTCTTGATGAAGTCCCCACTCTCCTGGATGGAGATCGTGTCTGCTGAGAAAGTCTGCTTCCCAGTTGTCCACTCCCGGAATGAAGACAGCCGACAGAGCGCTTACGTGATTTTCCGCCCAGCGAAGAATCCTGGTGGCTTCCGCCATCGCGACTCTGCTTCTTGTCCCGCCTTGGCGGTTCACATGAGCCACTGCTGTGACATTGTCTGATTGAATCAGAACCGATAGTTTTCGAAGAAGACTCTCCGCTTGTCGAAGGCCGTTGTAAATGGCCCTGAGTTCCAACACATTGATGTGTAGACAGGACTCCTGGTCTGACCACAGTCCCTGAATTTGTTTTCCTTGTGTGACTGCTCCCCATCCTCGGATGCTCGCGTCCGTGGTAACCAGGATCCAATCCTGAATTCCGAACCTGCGACCCTCCAGCAGGTGAGTACTTTGCAACCACCACAGGAGAGACACCCTGGCCCCTGGGGACAGAGTTATTTTCCGATGTAAGTGCAGATAGGACCCGGACCACTTGTCCAGAAGGTCCCATTGAAAAGTCCTTGCATGGAACCTTCCGAAGGGAATGGCCTCGTAGACCGCCACCATTTTTCCCAGAACTCGAGTGCATTGGTGAACTGACACCCTTTTCGTTTTTAGCAGGTCTCTGACCATGTTCTGGATGTCCTGGGCTTTCTCCAGTGGGAGAAAGACCTTCATTTGTTCTGTATCCAGTATCATACCTAGGAACGTTAGCCGAGTTGTCGGAATCAACTGTGACTTCGGTAGATTTAGAGTCCAACCGTGTTGCTGGAGCACTCTCAGAGAGAGCGCCACGCTGCTCAGCAATTTCTCTCTGGATCTCGCTTTTATTAGGAGATCGTCCAAGTATGGGATAATTGTGACTCCATGCTTGCGCAGGACCACCAACATTTCCGCCATTATCTTGGTGAAAATCCTCGGGGCCGTGGAAAGCCCAAACGGCAACGTCTGAAATTGGTAATGACAATCCTGTACAGCGAATCTCAGGTATTCCTGATGGGGGGAATATATATGGACATGAAGGTAAGCACAGAGACACCATAAACTCCCCCTCCTCCATGTTGGCTATTATCGCTCTGAGTGATTCCATTTTGAATTTGAATCTTTTTATGTACAGGTTTAGGGACTTCAGATTCAAAATAGGTCTGACCAAACCGTCCGGTTTCGGGACCACAAATAGGGTTGAGTAGTAACCTCTTCCCTGCTGGTTCAGGGGAACCCTGATTATCACTTGCTGTAGACACAGCGTTTGAATTGCAGCTAAGACTACATACCGTTCCGATGTGGAAGCTGGTAGGGCCGATTTGAAAAATCGGCGCGGGGGGCACCTCCTCGAATTCCAGTTTGTAACCCTGGGAAACTATTTCCAACACCCAAGGATTCAGGCCTGAGGTGACCCAAGCCTGGCTGAAAAGTCGAAGACGTGCCCCCACCGGTGCGGACTCCCTCAGGGGAGCCCCAGCGTCATGCTGTGGGCTTTGGAGTAGCCGGGGAGGACTTTTGTTCCTGGGCACCTGCCGAAGCAGGTGCTCTTTTGCCTCTGCCCTTACCTCTGGCGAGGAAGGAGGATCCCCGACCTCTTCTGGACTTGTGCGACCGAAAGGACTCCATCTGATAGGGTGGTACTTTCGTTTGCTGTTGGGAAATAAATGGTAAAAAGTTTGATTTACCTGCTGTAGCTGTGGAAACCAGGTCCGTCAGCCCATCCCCAAACAATACATCTCCCTTATAGGGTAGAACTTCCATATGTTTTTTGGAATCTGCATCACCCGTCCATTGGCGAGTCCATAAGGATCTTCTCGCAGAGATAGACATGGCATTGGCCCTAGAAGCCAGCAATCCAATGTCCCTTTGAGCATCCCTCATAAATAAGACTGCGTCTTTAATATGGGCTATAGTTAGGAATATAGTATCCTTATCCATCTTATCAAAATCAGCTGTCAGCTCATCTGTCCAAGCTGAAATCGCGCTACACACCTATGCCGACGCAATTGTCGGTCTAAGGACTGCTCCAGTATGAGAATAAATACACTTTAAGGTAGTCTCTTGCCTGCGATCTGCAGGGTCCCTAAGGACAGCTGTGTCAGGAGACGGTAGCGCCACTTTCTTGGACAAGCGCGTCAGGGCCTTGTCCACAGTGGGGGGTGATTCCCAAATCTCCCTGTCCTGTTTAGGGAAGGGGTATGCCATATAAATTCTTTTGGGTATCTGCTGTCTCTTTTCCGGAGTCTCCCAAGCTTTTTCAAAGAAATCATTTAGTTCATGAGATGTGGGAAAATTTATAACCTGTTTCTTTCCCTTAAACATGTGCACCCTTGTGTCGGGGACCGAGGGTTCATCCGCAATATGCAACACATCACTTATTGCCACAATAATACACTGAATGCTTTTTGTCACCCTAGGGTGCAATTTCACTTCGTCATAGTCGACACTGGAATCAGAGTCCGTGTCGGTAGTAGTGTCTTGTGTTAAGGGACGCTTTTGAGACCCCGACGGGCTCTGTGAGTCGGTCCAATCCGAGGATTGACCCCCTGATGTCCCCCCTAATTCAGCCTTATCAAGCCTTTTATGTAAAGATGCCACACTTGCATTCAACATATGCCACATGTCCATCCATTCCTGAGTCGGCACAACCGACGGGGACACACCACTCATTTGCTCCACCTCCTCCTTGGAAAAGCCTTCCGCTTCAGACATGTCGACACCACGTACCGACACCCCACACACACAGAGATTAACCTATAAGGGGACAAAACCCCAACCAGGCCCTTAGGAGAGACAGAGAGAGAGTATGCCAGCACACACCCAGCGCTTAATAACAGTGGAAAGACATGACCAGATAGCGCTTTTATATATATAAAATTACCAGATTCCCACTCACTGCGCTCAAAATGCCCCCCTACTCTTTTTTCCAGCCTGAATGTTCAGCAGGGGAGAGACCAGGGAGCCAGCATTTTCCTCATGCAGCTTCTGTGGAGAAAATGGCGCTGGTTAGTGCTGAGGATCAAGCTCCGCCCACCCGACGGCGGGCTTCGGTCCCGGTGATTTTTTAAATAGAAAATGGCGGGGGATCGTAGAATTACTGCCCAGCAGCCTAATCTACCTTGTCAGAGCCCAAATGTGAGGTTTATTGCTGCCCAGGGCGCACCCCCCTGCGCCCTGCACCCTTCAGTGCTGCTCTGTGTGTGTGAATGGGAGCAATAGCGCACAGCTTACCGCTGCGCGCCTTACCTCATGAAGATCTGATGTCTTCTGCCGCCTATGATGTCTTCTGCCTTCTCATTCTATCTTGGGCATCTGTGAGGAGGACGGCGGCGCGGCTCCGGGACGAACCCCAGGTGAGACCTGTGTTCCGACTCCCTCTGGAGCTAATGGTGTCCAGTAGCCTTAGAAACAGAGCCCAACCGTTAAGCCAGTCCTGCTTCTCTCCCCTCAGTCCCACGATGCAGGGAGCCTGTTGCCAACAGGACTCCCTGAAAATAAAAAACCTAACAAAATTCTTTTTCAACAGAAAACTCTGGAGAGCTCTCTGCAGTGCACCCATTCTCCTCTGGGCACAAGATCTAACTGAGGTTTGGAGGAGGGGCATAGAGGGAGGAGCCAGTGCACACCCATAGTAAAAGTTCTTTTTAGGTGCCCTATCTCCTGCGGAGCCCGTCTATACCCCATGGTCCTTACGGAGTCCCCAGCATCCTCTAGGACGTAAGAGAAAGCAACCAGAACCCTTTAAGGGATCTGGAATTTTTCTCCGGGTTTTCCCAGGCTTTTTCAAATATAGCATTTAATTCCTTAGATGCCGGGAAGGTGAGAGGGGCTTTCTTACTGTCTGTGAAAAAGGCCTCCTCAACCTGCTCAGGAGGTGTGTCAGAATTATATAACACAGCCTGCATGGCCTCAATCATCAACTGCACCCCCTTAGCAAGTGATGCCGACCCCCTCGACACACCCCCATCACCGTCTGCTGTGTCAGAATCGGTATCCGTGTCATCCTGCATAATCTGGGCAAGAGCACATTTGTGAGAATGTACCGCAGGGGACCCAGAGGGAGAAGTATCGGACCATACTGCCATAGAGGACTGCAATACCCGAGTAGCATGCTCAGTCCTTGCAACCCTTTCAGAAATCTGAGAAATAGTTCCCCTAAGAGAGGTTAACCACTCCGGTTCTCTAGCTGGGATCTGCGCTACAGCAGTGCAATCCTGATTACATGGGATGGGATCTTCCTGAGAAGATAAATCCTCTGCAGCATATGAGACAGAGTCTCTAGACATTGTTGCTTGTACACCCCACACACCCCACATCAGGGCCGGCAACAGAAATCTTGGGGCCCATTACACTGATATCTCTGCGGGCCCCCCCTCTTGCCCCCTGACCCATACACAACCCTCCCGGCATGTGCCAATAAATATGCATGCAGATACATCCATATGTGCCTGCCCGCAGCCCGCCCCGAACCCAAAAGCCCAAACCAAACCCAAATACACAAACATGCTGGAGTTGGAGAGATCCTTACCAGCAGCACACAACCGCTGGTGCCGCTAATTAACCAGCTCCTCCGAGTGACAATCTGCCAGCAGTCCCAGTCCTGCAGTACTGTCCGAGTCTGTCCTGTGCCGCTCCTGCTTGGCGCTCCGGCTCCTCACACACAGCAGAGACACAGGGCGGAGTGCGGTGAGGAGGACTTGAAGAGGAGAGGACGGTCTGGACCAGCGTCCTGCTGTGTGACTAGTGGTGCAACGTCAGTGCACTGCACATGGCACGGCCGGGGACTGGCTCAGGCTGACAGCTGACTTGGGGCTAGGGGCAGTGCACTGAGGGGTGACCACAGGGCTCGGGCGGCCTGCAGCTTGCGAGATGCCGTGAGTTATATAATTATTTTACATTTATGATTACATGCTGCCGCCGCTGGACCTTGGGGCCCCTCACAATGACGGGGCCCGGGACGAGTGTCCCCTTTGACCCCCCCTGTCGCCGGGCCTGCCCCACATACACACAGGGTACAGGGCAGACAGAGTTTCCCCCCCAAGAATGGCAGAGAGACACAGAGATTGGAGCCAACCCACACACAGCGCTATACAGCTATAGGGAGACCCTTAACCAGCGCTGACTGTGTCCCCTTATAGGCGACACAGTCTTTACGCACCCTCCCCTCCCATCTACAACCCCCTGGTACCTTACAGATAGCTGGAGGTGCTCTGGAGGGACTGCTCTTCCACTGGCAGCGTGTCTGCAGGCAGGAAAATGGCGTTGAACGCTGCTGGGTCCGCTCTGAGAAGAAGCTCCGCCCTCTTAATGGCGCTGTCTTCCCACTTTTCCTAGATTATAATGGGCTGAGGATTTTGTGCTGGCTGAGATCCGCGGACCCTGACAGGCTTTCTGGTCAGTGTAGGGTTAAGGCGCCGACTCAGGGCGCCCATCACAGCGCCGCACCTAAGTACCGCTGAGCTCCCCGGAGCGCAGTTAGTACTGCGATCCCTACCATGTAGCCGCCATCTTCACCTCGGCTCCCTGCTTGCCAGGGAGCCGATGACTCACTCGTCACCGTTCTTTAGCTCTGCAAGGGGGTGGCGGCATGCTGCCGGGGTGAGCGTTCCCCTGCGGCGGGGAGCGATATATCCCCTCTGGAGCTCAGTGTCCTGTCAGCGGAGACGGTAGCTCAGACCCCACAGGGCGGACACTGCTCTCCCCCTCAGTCCCTCGATGCAGGGAGGCAAGGGCAGCAGCCTCCCTGTAAAAAACATAAACTCTGAAATAAACTTTTCTAAAGAAGCTCTGTAGAGCTCCCCTAGCTGTGACCAGCTCCTCTGGGCACATTTTCTTAACTGAGTCTGGTAGGAGGGGCATAGAGGGAGGAGCCAGCCCACACTGTTAAACTCTTAAAGTGCCAGTGGCTCCTGATGGACCCATCTATACCCCATGGTACTAATATGGACCCCAGCATCCTCTATGACGTAAGAGAAACACACCGCAGTGTGGCACTATACACTATAAGGGTGATACTACACATGGCAGGGTGACGCTATACAGCACAGGGTGGCACTATACACTATAAAGGCGATACTACACACGGCAGGGTGGCACTGTACAGTACAGGGTGACACTATACACGGCTGGGCGGCACTATGCACGGCACGGTGGCACTATACACTATAAGGGTGATACTACACACGGCAGGGTGGCATTATACACTATAAGGGTGACACTATACACTATAAGTTTGATACTATACACGGCAGGGTGATACTATACAGCACAGGGTGGCACTATACACTATAAGGGTGATACTACACACGGCAGGGTGGCACTATACACTATAAGTTTGATACTATACACGGCAGGGTGACACTATACAGCACAGGGTGGCACTATACACTATAAGGGTGTTACTTCAAACAGCTGGGTGGCACTGTACAGCACAGGGTGACACTATACACGGCAGGGTGACACTATACATGGCAGGGTGGCACTGTACACTATAAGGGTGGCACTATACACAACAGAGTGACACTATACACTTTAAGGGTGATACTATACAGCACAGGGTGACGAGGCTGAAGTTAGCTTCTTATTCGGCCAGCTTCTTATTCACTTCTTATTCGGCTCCAGCTTCTTATTCACTTCTTATTCGGCTCCAGCTTCTTATTCAGAAATTATTATATTAAAATAAATTAAATAAGGATAGATCACTAAGTTAACATTGCAGAAACTTCAAATAGTGTCCCTTACACCAATTTACATGACATTTTGCAATAAACAAAAATTATTTAGGCATGACAATGGTGGTAAAGCGGGCACAGACACCAGATATCATCATTTGAATAAGAAGCTGTAGCTGTGCAAGGGTTAAACAGCGTTGGTCAAAAGATTTGACACTTGAATCTCACACAGGGTGGTCACTTACATATCACCCACCTGCAATTTTCCTTGACCAACAAGCATTTGGGCATGAAAATGGTGGTAAAGCGGGCACAGACACCAGATTTCATCATTTTGAATAAGAAGCTGTAGTTGTGCATAGTGATGTGCACCGGACATTTTTCGGGTTTTGTGTTTTGGCTTTGAATTCGGTTCCGCGTCCGTGTTTTGGAATCGGACGCGTTTTGGCAAAACCTCCCTGAAAATTTTTTGTCGGATTCGGGTGTGTTTTAGATTCGTGTTTTTTTTTTTTACAAAAAACCCCCTGAAAAACAGCTGAAATCATAAAATTTGGGGGTAATTTCGATCCCATAGTATTATTAACCTCAATAACCATAATTTCCACTCATTTCCAGTCTATTCTGAACACCTCACACCTCACAATATTATTTTTAGTCCTAAAATTTGCACCGAGGTCGCTGGATGACTAAGCTAAGCGACCCAAGTGGCCGACACAAACACCTGGCCCATCTAGGAGTGGAACTGCAGTGTCAGACAGGATGGCAGATTAAAAAAATTGTCCCCAAACAGCACATGATGCAAAGAAAAAAAGAGGCGCAATGAGGTAGCTGTGTGACTAAGCTAAACGACCCAAGTGGCTGACACAAACACCTGGCCCATCTAGGAGTGGCACTGCAGTGTCAGACAGGATGGCACTTAAAAAAATAGTCCCCAAACAGCACATGATGCAAAGAAAAAAAGAGGTGCACCAAGGTCGCTGGATGGCTAAGCTAAGCGACCCAAGTGGCCGACACAAACACCTGGCCCATCTAGGAGTGGCACTGCAGTGTCAGACAGGATGGCAGATTATAAAAATTGTCCCCAAACAGCACATGATGCAAAAAAAAAAAGAGGCGCAATGAGGTAGCTGTGTGACTAAGCTAAGCGACCCAAGTGGCCGACATAAACACCTGGCCCATCTAGGAGTGGCACTGCAGTGTCAGACAGGATGGCAGATTAAAAAAATTGTCCCCAAACAGCACATGATACAAAGAAAAAAAGAGGTGCACCAAGGTCGCTGGATGGCTAAGCTAAGCGACCCAAGTGGCCGACACAAACACCTGGCCCATCTAGGAGTGGCACTGCAGTTTTCTAGCGAGAGGATGAGTGCTTCCATCCTCATGTGAAGTTGAACCACTAGCCATGAACATAAGCCAGGCCCTCAGCCGTTCCTTGCCACTCCGTGTCGTAAATGGCACATTGGCAAGTTTACGCTTCTCCTCAGACGATTTTGATTTAGATTTTTGGGTCATTTTACTGAACTTTATTTTTTTGGATGTTACATGCTCTCTACCATGACATTGGTCATCGGCCTTGGCAGACGACGTTGATGGCATTTCATCGTCTCGGCCATGACTAGTGGCAGCAGCTTCAGCACGAGGTAGAAGTGGATCTTGATCTTTCCCTATTTTACCCTCCACATTTTTGTTCTCCAATTTTTAATGTGTGGAATTATATGCCAGTAATATATCAATAGCAATGGCCTACTACTATATATACTGCGCACAAAAACTTAAATGCACCACAGGTATGGATGGCTAGTATACTTGACGACACAGAGGTAGGTAGAGCAGTGGCCTACTGTACCGTACTGCTATATATTATATACTGGTGGTCAGCAAAATTATGCACTGTCCTACTACTATATATATACTGCGCACAAAAACTTAAATGCACCACAGATATGGATGGATAGTATACTTGATGACACAGAGGTAGGTAGAGCAGTGGCCTATTGTACCGTACTGCTATATATTATATACTGGTGGTTAGCAAAATTATGCACTGTCCTACTACTATATATATACTGCGCACAAAAACTTAAATGCACCACAGGTATGGATGGATAGTATACTTGACGACACAGAGGTAGGTAGAGCAGTGGCCTACTGTACCGTACTGCTATGTATTATATACTGGTGGTCAGCAAAATGATGCACTGTCCTACTACTATATATATACTGCGCACAAAAACTTAAATGCACCACAGGTATGGATGGATAGTATACTTGACGACACAGAGGTAGGTAGAGCAGTGGCCTACTGTACCGTACTGCTATTATATACTGGTGGTCAGCAAAATTAGGCACTGTACTCCTATATACTACAATGCAGCACAGATATGGAGCGTTTTTCAGGCAGAGAACGTATAACACTGGTGGTCACTGGTCAGCAAAACTCTGCACTATCCTCCTCCTATATAATACTGGTGGTCCCAGTCCCCACAATAAAGCACACTGAGCACAGATATGGAGCGTTTTTCAGGCAGAGAACGTAGATATTTGCAGCACACTGAGCACAGATATCTGCAGCACACTGAGCACAGATATTTGCAGCTCACTGAGCACAGATATTTGCAGCACACTGAACAAACTGAGAGAACGCCAGCCACGTCCTCTCCCTATCATCTCCAATGCACGCGTGAAAATGGCGGCAACGCGCGGCTCCTTATATAGAATACGAATCTCGCGAGAATCCGACAGCGGGATGATGACGTTCGGGCGCGCTCGGGTTAACCGAGCAAGGCGGGAGGATCCGAGTTTGCCTCGGAACCGTGTAAAATGGGTGAAGTTCGGGGGGCTTCGGATTCCGAGGAACCGAACCCGCTCATCACTATGCAGAACTACAGCTTCTTATTCAAAATGATGAAATCTGGTGTCTGTGCCCGCTTTACCACCATTTTCATGCCCAAATGCTTGTTGGTCAAGGCAACTTGCAAGTGGGTGATATGTAAGTGACCACCCTGTGTGAGTTTCAAGTGTCAAATCTGTTGACCAACGCTGTTTAACCCTTGCACAACTACAGCTTCTTATTCAAAATGATGAAATCTGGTGCCTGTGCCCGCTTTACCACCATTTTCATGCCCAAATGCCTGTTGGTCAAGGCAAATTGCAAGTGGGTGATATGTAAGTGACCACCCTGTGTAAGTTTCAAGTGTCAAATCTGTTGACCAACGCTGTTTAACCCTTGCACAACTACAGCTTCTTATTCAAAATGATGAAATCTGGTGCCTGTGCCCGCTTTACCACCATTTTCATGCCCAAATGCTTGTTGGTCAAGGCAAATTGCAAGTGGGTGATATGTAAGTGTCCACCCTGTGTGAGTTTCAAGTGTCAAATCTTTTGACCAACGCTGTTTAACCCTTGCACAGCTACAGCTTCTTATTCAAAATGATGAAATCTGGTGTCTGTGCCCGCTTTACCACCATTTTCATGCCCAAATGCTTGTTGGTCAAGACAAACTGCAAGTGGGTGATATGTAAGTGACCACCCTGTGTGAGTTTCAAGTGTCAAATCTTTTGACCAACGCTGTTTAACCCTTGCACAGCTACAGCTTCTTATTCATAATGATGAAATCTGGTATCTGTGCCCGCTTTACCACCATTTTCATGCCCAAATGCCTGTTGGTCAAGGCAAATTGCAAGTGGGTTATATGTAAGTGACCACCCTGTGTGAGTTTCAAGTGTCAAATCTGTTAACCAACACTGTTTAACCCTTGCACAGCTACAGCTTCTTATTCAAAATTATGAAATCTGGTGTCTGTGCCCGCTTTACCACCATTTTCATGCCCAAATGCCTGTTGGTCAAGGCAAATTGCAAGTGGGTGATATGTAAGTGACCACCCTGTGTAAGTTTCAAGTGTCAAATCTGTTGACCAACGCTGTTTAACCCTTACACAACTACAGCTTCTTATTCAAAATGATGAAATCTGGTGTGTGTGCCCGCTTTACCACCATTTTCATGCCCAAATGCCTGTTGGTCAAGGCAACTTGCAAGTGTGTGATATGTAAGTGACCACCCTGTGTGGGAT
This sequence comes from Pseudophryne corroboree, assembly GCF_028390025.1. Classification (NCBI taxonomy): domain Eukaryota; kingdom Metazoa; phylum Chordata; class Amphibia; order Anura; family Myobatrachidae; genus Pseudophryne; species Pseudophryne corroboree. The sequence continues at coordinate 336,187,274 of NC_086454.1, forward strand.
TCAAGTGTCAAATCTGTTGACAAACGCTGTTTAACCCTTGCAGAACTACAGCTTCTTATTCAAAATGATGAAATCTGGTGTCTGTGCCCGCCTTGCCACCATTTTCATGCCCAAATGCATGTTGGTCAAGGCAAATTGCAAGTGGGTGATATGTAAGTGACCACCCTGTGTGAGTTTCAAGTGTCAAATCTTTTGACCAACGCTGTTTAACCCTTGCACAGCTACAGCTTCTTATTCAAAATGATGAAATCTGGTGTCTGTGCCCGCTTTACCACCATTTTCATGCCCAAATGCTTGTTGGTCAAGGCAAATTGCAAGTGGGTGATATGTAAGTGACCACCCTGTGTGAGTTTCAAGTGTCAAATCTTTTGACCAACGCTGTTTAACCCTTGCACAGCTACAGCTTCTTATTCAAAATGATGAAATCTGGTGTCTGTGCCACTTTACCATCATTTTCATGCCCAAATGCTTGTTGGTCAAAGCAAATTGCAAGTGGGTGATATGTAAGTGACCACCCTGTGTAAGGTTCAAGTGTCAAATCTGTTGACCAACGCTGTTTAACCCTTGCATAGCTACAGCTTCTTATTCATAATGATGAAATCTGGTGTCTGTGCCCGCTTTACCACCATTTTCATGCCCAAATGCCTGTTGGTCAAGGCAAATTGAAAGTGGGTGATATGTAAGTGACCACCCTGTGTAAGTTTCAAGTGTCAAATCTGTTGACCAACGCTGTTTAACCCTTGCACAACTACAGCTTCTTATTCAAAATGATGAAATCTGGTGTCTGTGCCCGCTTTACCACCATTTTCATGCCCAAATGCTTGTTGGTCAAGGCAACTTGCAAGTGGCTGATATGTAAGTGACCACCCTGTGTAAGTTTCAAGTGTCAAATGTTTTGACCAACGCTGTTTAACCCTTGCACAGCTACAGCTTCTTATTCAAAATGATGAAATCTGGTATCTGTGCCCGCTTTACCACCATTTTCATGCCCAAATGCCTGTTGGTCAAGGCAAATTGCAAGTGGGTGATATGTAAGTGACCACCCTGTGTAAGTTTCAAGTGTCAAATCTGTTGACCAACGCTGTTTAACCCTTGCACAACTACAGCTTCTTATTCAAAATGATGAAATCTGGTGTCTGTGCCCGCTTTACCACCATTTTCATGCCCAAATGCCTGTTGGTCAAGGCAAATTGCAAGTGGGTGATATGTAAGTGACCACCCTGTGTAAGTTTCAAGTGTCAAATCTGTTGACCAACGCTGTTTAACCCTTGCACAACTACAGCTTCTTATTAAAAATGATGAAATCTGGTGTCTGTGCCCGCTTTACCACCATTTTCATGCCCAAATGCTTGTTGGTCAAGGCAACTTGCAAGTGGGTGATATGTAAGTGACCACCCTGTGTGAGTTTCAAGTGTCAAATCTGTTGACCAACGCTGTTTAACCCTTGCAGAACTACAGCTTCTTATTCAAAATGATGAAATCTGGTGTCTGTGCCCGCCTTGCCACCATTTTCATGCCCAAATGCTTGTTGGTCAAGGCAAATTGCAAGTGGGTGATATGTAAGTGACCACCCTGTGTGAGTTTAAAGTGTCAAATCTTTTGACCAACGCTGTTTAACCCTTGCACAGCTACAGCTTCTTATTCAAAATGATGAAATCTGGTGTCTGTGCCCGCTTCACCACCATTTTCATGCCCAAATGCTTGTTGTTCAAGGCAAATTGCAAGTGGGTGATATGTAAGTGACCACCCTGTGTGGGTTTCAAGTGTCAAATCTTTTGACCAACGCTGTTTAACCCTTGCACAGCTACAGTTTCTTATTCAAAATTATGAAATCTGGTGTCTGTGCCACTTTACCACCATTTTCATGCCCAAATGCTTGTTGGTCAAAGCAAATTGCAAGTGGGTAATATGTAAGTGACCACCCTGTGTAAGTTTCAAGTGTCAAATCTGTTGACCAACGCTGTTTAACCCTTGCACAGCTACAGCTTCTTATTCATAATGATGAAATCTGGTGTCTGTGCCCGCTTTACCACCATTTTCATGCCCAAATGCCTGTTGGTCAAGGCAAATTGAAAGTGGGTGATATGTAAGTGACCACCCTGTGTGAGTTTCAAGTGTCAAATCTTTTGACCAACGCTGTTTAACCCTTGCACAGCTACAGCTTCTTATTCAAAATGATTAAATCTGGTGTCTGTGCCCGCTTTACCACCATTTTCATGCCCAAATGCTTGTTGGTCAAGGCAACTTGCAAGTGGGTGATATGTAAGTGACCACCCTGTGTGGGTTTCAAGTGTCAAATGTTTTGACCAACGCTGTTTAACCCTTGCACAGCTACAGCTTCTTATTCAAAATGATGAAATCTGGTATCTGTGCCCGCTTTACCACCATTTTCATGCCCAAATGCCTGTTGGTCAAGGCAAATTGCAAGTGGGTGATATGTAAGTGACCACCCTGTGTGAGATTCAAGTGTCAAATCTGTTGACCAACGCTGTTTAACCCTTGCACAGCTACAGCTTCTTATTCAAAATGATGAAATCTGGTGTCTGTGCCCGCTTTACCACCATTTTCATGCCCAAATGCTTGTTGGTCAAGACAAACTGCAAGTGGGTGATATGTAAGTGACCACCCTGTGTGAGTTTCAAGTGTCAAATCTGTTGACCAACGCTGTTTAACCCTTGCACAACTACAGCTTCTTATTCAAAATGATGAAATCTGGTGTCTGTGCACGCCTTGCCACCATTTTCATGCCCAAATGCTTGTTGGTCAAGGCAACTTGCAAGTGGGTGATATGTAAGTGACCACCCTGTGTGAGTTTCAAGTGTCAAATCTTTTGACCAACGCTGTTTAACCCTTGCACAGCTACAGCTTCTTATTCATAATGATGAAATCTGGTGTCTGTGCCCGCTTTACCACCATTTTCATGCCCAAATGCCTGTTGGTCAAGGCAAATTGCAAGTGGGTGATATGTAAGTGACCACCCTGTGTAAGTTTCAAGTGTCAAATCTGTTGACCAACGCTGTTTAACCCTTGCACAACTACAGCTTCTTATTCAAAATGATGAAATCTGGTGTCTGTGCCCGCTTTACCACCATTTTCATGCCCAAATGCTTGTTGGTCAAGGCAACTTGCAAGTGGGTGATATGTAAGTGTCCACCCTGTGTGAGATTCAAGTGTCAAATCTGTTGACCAACGCTGTTTAACCCTTGCACAGCTACAGCTTCTTATTCAAAATGATGAAATCTGGTGTCTGTGCCCGCTTTACCACCATTTTCATGCCCAAATGCCTGTTGGTCAAGGCAAATTGCAAGTGGGTGATATGTAAGTTACCACCCTGTGTAAGTTTCAAGTGTCAAATCTGTTGACCAAACGCTTTTTAAACCTTGCACAACTACAGCTTCTTATTCAAAATGATGAAATCTGGTGTCTGTGCCCGCTTTACCACCATTTTCATGCCCAAATGCTTGTTGGTCAAGGCAACTTGCAAGTGGGTGATATGTAAGTGTCCACCTTGTGTGAGTTTCAAGTGTCAAATCTTTTGACCAACGCTGTTTAACCCTTGCACAGCTACAGCTTCTTATTCAAAATGATGAAATCTGGTATCTGTGCCCGCTTTACCACCATTGTCATGCCCAAATGCTTGTTGGTCAAGACAAATTGCAAGTGGGTGATATGTAAGTGTCCACCCTGTGTGAGATTCAAGTGTCAAATCTGTTGACCAACGCTGTTTAACCCTTGCACAGCTACAGCTTCTTATTCAAAATGATGAAATCTGGTGTCTGTGCCCGCTTTACCACCATTTTCATGCCCAAATGCCTGTTGGTCAAGGCAAATTGCAAGTGGGTGATATGTAAGTTACCACCCTGTGTAAGTTTCAAGTGTCAAATCTGTTGACCAAACGCTTTTTAAACCTTGCACAACTACAGCTTCTTATTCAAAATGATGAAATCTGGTGTCTGTGCCCGCTTTACCACCATTTTCATGCCCAAATGCCTGTTGGTCAAGGCAAATTGCAAGTGGGTGATATGTAAGTGACCACCCTGTGTGAGATTCAAGTGTCAAATCTGTTGACCAACGCTGTTTAACCCTTGCACAACTACAGCTTCTTATTCAAAATGATGAAATCTGGTGTCTGTGCCCGCTTTTCAACTATTTTCATGCCCAAATGCTAGTTGGTCAAGGCAACTTGCAAGTGGGTGATATGTAAGTGACCACCCTGTGTGAGTTTCAAGTGTCAAATGTTTTGACCAACGCTGTTTAACCCTTGCACAGCTACAGCTTCTTATTCAAAATGATGAAATCTGGTATCTGTCCCCGCTTTACCATTATTTTCATGCCCAAATGCTTGTTGGTCAAGGCAAATTGCAAGTGGGTGATATGTAAGTGACCACCCTGTGTGAGTTTCAAGTGTCAAATCTTTTGACCAACGCTGTTTAACCCTTGCACAACTACAGCTTCTTATTCAAAATGATGAAATCTGGTGTCTGTGCCCGCTTTACCACCATTTTCATGCCCAAATGCTTGTTGGTCAAGACAAACTGCAAGTGGGTGATATGTAAGTGACCACCCTGTGTGAGTTTAAAGTGTCAAATCTTTTGACCAACGCTGTTTAACCCTTGCACAGCTACAGCTTCTTATTCAAAATGATGAAATCTGGTGTCTGTGCCCGCTTTACCACCATTTTCATGCCCAAATGCTTGTTGGTCAAAGCAAATTGCAAGTGGGTGATATGTAAGTGACCACCCTGTGTAAGTTTCAAGTGTCAAATCTGTTGACCAATGCTGTTTAACCCTTGCATAGCTACAGCTTCTTATTCAAAATGATGAAATCTGGTGTCTGTGCCCGCTTTACCACCATTTTCATGCCCAAATGCTTGTTGGTCAAGACAAACTGCAAGTGGGTGATATGTAAGTGACCACCCTGTGTGGGTTTCAAGTGTCAAATCTGTTGACCAACGCTGTTTAACCCTTGCACAGCTACAGCTTCTTATTCAAAATGATGAAATCTGGTGTCTGTGCCCGCTTTACCACCATTTTCATGCCCAAATGCCTGTTGGTCAAGGCAAATTGCAAGTGGGTGATATGTAAGTGACCACCCTGTGTAAGTTTCAAGTGTCAAATCTGTTGACCAACGCTGTTTAACCCTTGCACAACTACAGCTTCTTATTCAAAATGATGAAATCTGGTGTCTGTGCCCGCCTTGCCACCATTTTCATGCCCAAATGCTTGTTGGTCAAGGCAACTTGCAAGTGGGTGATATGTAAGTGACCACCCTGTGTGAGTTTCAAGTGTCAAATCTTTTGACCAACGCTGTTTAACCCTTGCACAGCTACAGCTTCTTATTCAAAATGATGAAATCTGGTGTCTGTGCCCGCTTTACCACCATTTTCATGCCCAAATGCCTGTTGGTCAAGGCAAATTGCAAGTGGGTGATATGTAAGTGACCACCCTGTGTAAGTTTCAAGTGTCAAATCTGTTGACCAACGCTGTTTAACCCTTGCACAACTACAGCTTCTTATTCAAAATGATGAAATCTGGTGTCTGTGCCCGCTTTACCACCATTTTCATGCCCAAATGTTTGTTGGTCAAGGCAACTTGCAAGTGGGTGATATGTAAGTGACCACCCTGTGTGAGTTTCAAGTGTCAAATCTGTTAACTAACGCTGTTTAACCCTTGCACAACTACAGCTTCTTATTCAAAATGATGAAATCGGTGTCTGTGCCCGCTTTACCACCATTTTCATGCCCAAATGCTTGTTGGTCAAGGCAAATTGCAAGTGGGTGATATGTAAGTGTCCACCTTGTGTGAGTTTCAAGTGTCAAATCTTTTGACCAACGCTGTTAACCCTTGCACAGCTACAGCTTCTTATTCAAAATGATGAAATCTGGTATCTGTGCCCGCTTTACCACCATTGTCATGCCCAAATGCTTGTTGGTCAAGGCAAATTGCAAGTGGGTGATATGTAAGTGTGCACCCTGTGTGAGATTCAAGTGTCAAATCTGTTGACCAACGCTGTTTAACCCTTGCACAGCTACAGCTTCTTATTCAAAATGATGAAATCTGGTGTCTGTGCCCGCTTTACCACCATTTTCATGCCCAAATGCCTGTTGGTCAAGGCAAATTGAAAGTGGGTGATATGTAAGTGACCACCCTGTGTAAGTTTCAAGTGTCAAATCTGTTGACCAACGCTGTTTAACCCTTGCACAACTACAGCTTCTTATTCAAAATGATGAAATCTGGTGTCTGTGCCCGCTTTACCACCATTTTCATGCCCAAATGCTTGTTGGTCAAGGCAACTTGCAAGTGGGTGATATGTAAGTGACCACCCTGTGTGAGTTTCAAGTGTCAAATCTGTTGACCAACGCTGTTTAACCCTTGCAGAACTACAGCTTCTTATTCAAAATGATGAAATCTGGTGTCTGTGCCCGCCTTGCCACCATTTTCATGCCCAAATGCTTGTTGGTCAAGGCAAATTGCAAGTGGGTGATATGTAAGTGACCACCCTGTGTGAGTTTAAAGTGTCAAATCTTTTGACCAACGCTGTTTAACCCTTGCACAGCTACAGCTTCTTATTCAAAATGATGAAATCTGGTGTCTGTGCCCGCTTCACCACCATTTTCATGCCCAAATGCTTGTTGGTCAAGGCAAATTGCAAGTGGGTGATATGTAAGTGACCACCCTGTGTGAGTTTCAAGTGTCAAATCTTTTGACCAACGCTGTTTAACCCTTGCACAACTACAGCTTCTTATTCAAAATGATGAAATCTGGTGTCTGTGCCCGCCTTGCCACCATTTTCATGCCCAAATGCTTGTTGGTCAAGGCAAATTGCAAGTGGGTGATATGTAAGTGACCACCCTGTGTAAGTTTCAAGTGTCAAATCTGTTGACCAACGCTGTTTAACCCTTCCACAGCTACAGCTTCTTATTCATAATGATGAAATCTGGTGTCTGTGCCCGCTTTACCACCATTTTCATGCCCAAATGCCTGTTGGTCAAGGCAAATTGAAAGTGGGTGATATGTAAGTGACCACCCTGTGTGGGTTTCAAGTGTCAAATGTTTTGACCAACGCTGTTTAACCCTTGCACAGCTACAGCTTCTTATTCAAAATGATGAAATCTGGTATCTGTGCCCGCTTTACCACCATTTTCATGCCCAAATGCCTGTTGGTCAAGGCAAATTGCAAGTGGGTGATATGTAAGTGACCACCCTGTGTGAGATTCAAGTGTCAAATCTGTTGACCAACGCTGTTTAACCCTTGCACAGCTACAGCTTCTTATTCAAAATGATGAAATCTGGTGTCTGTGCCCGCTTTACCACCATTTACATGCCCAAATGCCTGTTGATCAAGGCAAATTGCAAGTGGGTGATATGTAAGTGACCACCCTGTGTAAGTTTCAAGTGTCAAATCTGTTGACCAACGCTGTTTAACCCTTGCACAACTACAGCTTCTTATTCAAAATGATGAAATCTGGTGTCTGTGCCCGCTTTACCACCATTTTCATGCCCAAATGCTTGTTGGTCAAGGCAACTTGCAAGTGGGTGATATGTAAGTGACCACCCTGTGTGAGTTTCAAGTGTCAAATCTGTTAACCAACGCTGTTTAACCCTTGCACAACTACAGCTTCTTATTCAAAATGATGAAATCGGTGTCTGTGCCCGCTTTACCACCATTTTCATGCCCAAATGCTTGTTGGTCAAGGCAAATTGCAAGTGGGTGATATGTAAGTGTCCACCTTGTGTGAGTTTCAAGTGTCAAATCTTTTGACCAACGCTGTTTAACCCTTGCACAGCTACAGCTTCTTATTCAAAATGATGAAATCTGGTATCTGTGCCCGCTTTACCACCATTGTCATGCCCAAATGCTTGTTGGTCAAGACAAATTGCAAGTGGGTGATATGTAAGTGTCCACCCTGTGTGAGATTCAAGTGTCAAATCTGTTGACCAACGCTGTTTAACCCTTGCACAGCTACAGCTTCTTATTCATAATGATGAAATCTGGTGTCTGTGCCCGCTTTACCACCATTTTCATGCCCAAATGCCTGTTGGTCAAGGCAAATTGCAAGTGGGTGATATGTAAGTGACCACCCTGTGTAAGTTTCAAGTGTCAAATCTGTTGACCAAACGCTTTTTAAACCTTGCACAACTACAGCTTCTTATTCAAAATGATGAAATCTGGTGTCTGTGCCCGCTTTACCACCATTTTCATGCCCAAATGCTTGTTGGTCAAGGCAAATTGCAAGTGGGTGATATGTAAGTGACCACCCTGTGTGAGATTCAAGTGTCAAATCTGTTGACCAACGCTGTTTAACCCTTGCACAGCTACAGCTTCTTATTCAAAATGATGAAATCTGGTGTCTGTGCCCACTTTACCACCATTTTCATGCCCAAATGCCTGTTGGTCATGGCAAATTGCAAGTGGGTGATATGTAAGTTACCACCCTGTGTAAGTTTCAAGTGTCAAATCTGTTGACCAAACGCTTTTTAAACCTTGCACAACTACAGCTTCTTATTCAAAATGATGAAATCTGGTGTCTGTGCCCGCTTTACCACCATTTTCATGCCCAAATGCTTGTTGGTCAAGGCAACTTGCAAGTGGGTGATATGTAAGTGTCCACCTTGTGTGAGTTTCAAGTGTCAAATCTTTTGACCAACGCTGTTTAACCCTTGCACAGCTACAGCTTCTTATTCAAAATGATGAAATCTGGTATCTGTGCCCGCTTTACCACCATTGTCATGCCCAAATGCTTGTTGGTCAAGACAAATTGCAAGTGGGTGATATGTAAGTGTCCACCCTGTGTGAGATTCAAGTGTCAAATCTGTTGACCAACGCTGTTTAACCCTTGCACAGCTACAGCTTCTTATTCAAAATGATGAAATCTGGTGTCTGTGCCCGCTTTACCACCATTTTCATGCCCAAATGCCTGTTGGTCAAGGCAAATTGCAAGTGGGTGATATGTAAGTTACCACCCTGTGTAAGTTTCAAGTGTCAAATCTGTTGACCAAACGCTTTTTAAACCTTGCACAACTACAGCTTCTTATTCAAAATGATGAAATCTGGTGTCTGTGCCCGCTTTACCACCATTTTCATGCCCAAATGCCTGTTGGTCAAGGCAAATTGCAAGTGGGTGATATGTAAGTGACCACCCTGTGTGAGTTTCAAGTGTCAAATGTTTTGACCAACGCTGTTTAACCCTTGCACAGCTACAGCTTCTTATTCAAAATGATGAAATCTGGTATCTGTCCCCGCTTTACCATTATTTTCATGCCCAAATGCTTGTTGGTCAAGGCAAATTGCAAGTGGATGATATGTAAGTGACCACCCTGTGTGAGTTTCAAGTGTCAAATCTTTTGACCAACGCTGTTTAACCCTTGCACAACTACAGCTTCTTATTCAAAATGATGAAATCTGGTGTCTGTGCCCGCTTTACCACCATTTTCATGCCCAAATGCTTGTTGGTCAAGACAAACTGCAAGTGGGTGATATGTAAGTGACCACCCTGTGTGAGTTTCAAGTGTCAAATCTTTTGACCAACGCTGTTTAACCCTTGCACAGCTACAGCTTCTTATTCAAAATGATGAAATCTGGTGTCTGTGCCCGCTTTACCACCATTTTCATGCCCAAATGCTTGTTGGTCAAAGCAAATTGCAAGTGGGTGATATGTAAGTGACCACCCTGTGTAAGTTTCAAGTGTCAAATCTGTTGACCAACGCTGTTTAACCCTTGCATAGCTACAGCTTCTTATTCAAAATGATGAAATCTGGTGTCTGTGCCCGCTTTACCACCATTTTCATGCCCAAATGCTTGTTGGTCAAGACAAACTGCAAGTGGGTGATATGTAAGTGACCACCCTGTGTGGGTTTCAAGTGTCAAATCTGTTGACCAACGCTGTTTAACCCTTGCACAGCTACAGCTTCTTATTCAAAATGATGAAATCTGGTGTCTGTGCCCGCTTTACCACCATTTTCATGCCCAAATGCCTGTTGGTCAAGGCAAATTGCAAGTGGGTGATATGTAAGTGACCACCCTGTGTAAGTTTCAAGTGTCAAATCTGTTGACCAACGCTGTTTAACCCTTGCACAACTACAGCTTCTTATTCAAAATGATGAAATCTGGTGTCTGTGCCCGCCTTGCCACCATTTTCATGCCCAAATGCTTGTTGGTCAAGGCAACTTGCAAGTGGGTGATATGTAAGTGACCACCCTGTGTGAGTTTCAAGTGTCAAATCTTGTGACCAACGCTGTTTAACCCTTGCACAGCTACAGCTTCTTATTCATAATGATGAAATCTGGTGTCTGTGCCCGCTTTACCACCATTTTCATGCCCAAATGCCTGTTGGTCAAGGCAAATTGCAAGTGGGTGATATGTAAGTGACCACCCTGTGTAAGTTTCAAGTGTCAAATCTGTTGACCAACGCTGTTTAACCCTTGCACAACTACAGCTTCTTATTCAAAATGATGAAATCTGGTGTCTGTGCCCGCTTTACCACCATTTTCATGCCCAAATGTTTGTTGGTCAAGGCAACTTGCAAGTGGGTGATATGTAAGTGACCACCCTGTGTGAGTTTCAAGTGTCAAATCTGTTAACTAACGCTGTTTAACCCTTGCACAACTACAGCTTCTTATTCAAAATGATGAAATCGGTGTCTGTGCCCGCTTTACCACCATTTTCATGCCCAAATGCTTGTTGGTCAAGGCAAATTGCAAGTGGGTGATATGTAAGTGTCCACCTTGTGTGAGTTTCAAGTGTCAAATCTTTTGACCAACGCTGTTAACCCTTGCACAGCTACAGCTTCTTATTCAAAATGATGAAATCTGGTATCTGTGCCCGCTTTACCACCATTGTCATGCCCAAATGCTTGTTGGTCAAGGCAAATTGCAAGTGGGTGATATGTAAGTGTGCACCCTGTGTGAGATTCAAGTGTCAAATCTGTTGACCAACGCTGTTTAACCCTTGCACAGCTACAGCTTCTTATTCAAAATGATGAAATCTGGTGTCTGTGCCCGCTTTACCACCATTTTCATGCCCAAATGCCTGTTGGTCAAGGCAAATTGAAAGTGGGTGATATGTAAGTGACCACCCTGTGTAAGTTTCAAGTGTCAAATCTGTTGACCAACGCTGTTTAACCCTTGCACAACTACAGCTTCTTATTCAAAATGATGAAATCTGGTGTCTGTGCCCGCTTTACCACCATTTTCATGCACAAATGCTTGTTGGTCAAGGCAACTTGCAAGTGGCTGATATGTAAGTGACCACCCTGTGTGGGTTTCAAGTGTCAAATGTTTTGACCAACGCTGTTTAACCCTTGCACAGCTACAGCTTCTTATTCAAAATGATGAAATCTGGTATCTGTGCCCGCTTTACCACCATTTTCATGCCCAAATGCCTGTTGGTCAAGGCAAATTGCAAGTGGGTGATATGTAAGTGACCACCCTGTGTGAGATTCAAGTGTCAAATCTGTTGACCAACGCTGTTTAACCCTTGCACAGCTACAGCTTCTTATTCAAAATGATGAAATCTGGTGTCTGTGCCCGCTTTACCACCATTTTCATGCCCAAATGCCTGTTGGTCAAGGCAAATTGCAAGTGGGTGATATGTAAGTGACCACCCTGTGTAAGTTTCAAGTGTCAAATCTGTTGACCAACGCTGTTTAACCCTTGCACAACTACAGCTTCTTATTCAAAATGATGAAATCTGGTGTCTGTGCCCGCTTTACCACCATTTTCATGCCCAAATGCTTGTTGGTCAAGGCAACTTGCAAGTGGTTGATATGTAAGTGACCACCCTGTGTGAGTTTCAAGTGTCAAATCTGTTGACCAACGCTGTTTAACCCTTGCAGAACTACAGCTTCTTATTCAAAATGATGAAATCTGGTGTCTGTGCCCGCCTTGCCACCATTTTCATGCCCAAATGCTTGTTGGTCAAGGCAAATTGCAAGTGGGTGATATGTAAGTGACCACCCTGTGTGAGTTTAAAGTGTCAAATCTTTTGACCAACGCTGTTTAACCCTTGCACAGCTACAGCTTCTTATTCAAAATGATGAAATCTGGTGTCTGTGCCCGCTTCACCACCATTTTCATGCCCAAATGCTTGTTGGTCAAGGCAAATTGCAAGTGGGTGATATGTAAGTGACCACCCTGTGTGAGTTTCAAGTGTCAAATCTTTTGACCAACGCTGTTTAACCCTTGCACAACTACAGCTTCTTATTCAAAATGATGAAATCTGGTGTCTGTGCCCGCCTTGCCACCATTTTCATGCCCAAATGCTTGTTGGTCAAGGCAAATTGCAAGTGGGTGATATGTAAGTGACCACCCTGTGTAAGTTTCAAGTGTCAAATCTGTTGACCAACGCTGTTTAACCCTTGCACAGCTACAGCTTCTTATTCATAATGATGAAATCTGGTGTCTGTGCCCGCTTTACCACCATTTTCATGCCCAAATGCCTGTTGGTCAAGGCAAATTGAAAGTGGGTGATATGTAAGTGACCACCCTGTGTGGGTTTCAAGTGTCAAATGTTTTGACCAACGCTGTTTAACCCTTGCACAGCTACAGCTTCTTATTCAAAATGATGAAATCTGGTATCTGTGCCCGCTTTACCACCATTTTCATGCCCAAATGCCTGTTGGTCAAGGCAAATTGCAAGTGGGTGATATGTAAGTGACCACCCTGTGTGAGATTCAAGTGTCAAATCTGTTGACCAACGCTGTTTAACCCTTGCACAGCTACAGCTTCTTATTCAAAATGATGAAATCTGGTGTCTGTGCCCGCTTTACCACCATTTACATGCCCAAATGCCTGTTGATCAAGGCAAATTGCAAGTGGGTGATATGTAAGTGACCACCCTGTGTAAGTTTCAAGTGTCAAATCTGTTGACCAACGCTGTTTAACCCTTGCACAACTACAGCTTCTTATTCAAAATGATGAAATCTGGTGTCTGTGCCCGCTTTACCACCATTTTCATGCCCAAATGCTTGTTGGTCAAGGCAACTTGCAAGTGGGTGATATGTAAGTGACCACCCTGTGTGAGTTTCAAGTGTCAAATCTGTTAACCAACGCTGTTTAACCCTTGCACAACTACAGCTTCTTATTCAAAATGATTAAATCGGTGTCTGTGCCCGCTTTACCACCATTTTCATGCCCAAATGCTTGTTGGTCAAGGCAAATTGCAAGTGGGTGATATGTAAGTGTCCACCTTGTGTGAGTTTCAAGTGTCAAATCTTTTGACCAACGCTGTTTAACCCTTGCACAGCTACAGCTTCTTATTCAAAATGATGAAATCTGGTATCTGTGCCCGCTTTACCACCATTGTCATGCCCAAATGCTTGTTGGTCAAGACAAATTGCAAGTGGGTGATATGTAAGTGTCCACCCTGTGTGAGATTCAAGTGTCAAATCTGTTGACCAACGCTGTTTAACCCTTGCACAGCTACAGCTTCTTATTCATAATGATGAAATCTGGTGTCTGTGCCCGCTTTACCACCATTTTCATGCCCAAATGCCTGTTGGTCAAGGCAAATTGCAAGTGGGTGATATGTAAGTGACCACCCTGTGTAAGTTTCAAGTGTCAAATCTGTTGACCAAACGCTTTTTAAACCTTGCACAACTACAGCTTCTTATTCAAAATGATGAAATCTGGTGTCTGTGCCCGCTTTACCACCATTTTCATGCCCAAATGCTTGTTGGTCAAGGCAAATTGCAAGTGGGTGATATGTAAGTGACCACCCTGTGTGAGATTCAAGTGTCAAATCTGTTGACCAACGCTGTTTAACCCTTGCACAACTACAGCTTCTTATTCAAAATGATGAAATCTGGTGTCTGTGCCCGCTTTTCCACTATTTTCATGCCCAAATGCTTGTTGGTCAAGGCAAATTGCAAGTGGGTGATATGTAAGTGACCACCCTGTGTGAGTTTCAAGTGTCAAATCTGTTGACCAACGCTGTTTAACCCTTGCACAACTACAGCTTCTTATTCAAAATGATGAAATCTGGTGTCTGTGCCCGCTTTTCCACTATTTTCATGCCCAAATGCTTGTTGGTCAAGGCAAATTGCAAGTGGGTGATATGTAAGTGACCACCCTGTGTGAGTTTCAAGTGTCAAATCTGTTGACCAACGCTGTTTAACCCTTGCACAACTACAGCTTCTTATTCAAAATGATGAAATCTGGTGTCTGTGCCCGCTTTTCCACTATTTTCATGCCCAAATGCTTGTTGGTCAAAGCAAATTGCAAGTGGGTGATATGTAAGTGACCACCCTGTGTAAGTTTCAAGTGTCAAATCTGTTGACCAACGCTGTTTAACCCTTGCATAGCTACAGCTTCTTATTCAAAATGATGAAATCTGGTGTCTGTGCCCGCTTTACCACCATTTTCATGCCCAAATGCTTGTTGGTCAAGACAAACTGCAAGTGGGTGATATGTAAGTGACCACCCTGTGTGAGTTTCAAGTGTCAAATCTGTTGACCAACGCTGTTTAACCCTTGCACAACTACAGCTTCTTATTCAAAATGATGAAATCTGGTGTCTGTGCCCGCTTTACCACCATTTTCATGCCCAAATGCCTGTTGGTCAAGGCAAATTGCAAGTGGGTGATATGTAAGTGACCACCCTGTGTAAGTTTCAAGTGTCAAATCTGTTGACCAACGCTTTTTAACCGTTGCACAACTACAGCTTCTTATTCAAAATGATGAAATCTGGTGTCTGTGCCCGCTTTACCACCATTTTCATGCCCAAATGCTTGTTGGTCAAGGCAACTTGCAAGTGGGTGATATGTAAGTGACCACCCTGTGTGAGTTTCAAGTGTCAAATCTGTTAACCAACGCTGTTTAACCCTTGCACAACTACAGCTTCTTATTCAAAATGATGAAATCGGTGTCTGTGCCCGCTTTACCACCATTTTCATGCCCAAATGCTTGTTGGTCAAGGCAAATTGCAAGTGGGTGATATGTAAGTGTCCACCTTGTGTGAGTTTCAAGTGTCAAATCTTTTGACCAACGCTGTTTAACCCTTGCACAGCTACAGCTTCTTATTCAAAATGATGAAATCTGGTATCTGTGCCCGCTTTACCACCATTGTCATGCCCAAATGCTTGTTGGTCAAGGCAAATTGCAAGTGGGTGATATGTAAGTGTGCACCCTGTGTGAGATTCAAGTGTCAAATCTGTTGACCAACGCTGTTTAACCCTTGCACAGCTACAGCTTCTTATTCAAAATGATGAAATCTGGTGTCTGTGCCCGCTTTACCACCATTTTCATGCCCAAATGCCTGTTGGTCAAGGCAAATTGCAAGTGGGTGATATGTAAGTGACCACCCTGTGTAAGTTTCAAGTGTCAAATCTGTTGACCAAACGCTTTTTAAACCTTGCACAACTACAGCTTCTTATTCATAATGATGAAATCTGGTGTCTGTGCCCGCTTTTCCACTATTTTCATGCCCAAATGCTTGTTGGTCAAGGCAAATTGCAAGTGGGTGATATGTAAGTGACCACCCTGTGTGAGTTTCAAGTGTCAAATCTGTTGACCAACGCTGTTTAACCCTTGCACAACTACAGCTTCTTATTCAAAATGATGAAATCTGGTGTCTGTACCCGCTTTACCACCATTTTCATGCCCAAATGCTAGTTGGTCAAGGCAACTTGCAAGTGGGTGATATGTAAGTGACCACCCTGTGTAAGTTTCAAGTGTCAAATCTGTTGACCAAACGCTTTTTAAACCTTGCACAACTACAGCTTCTTATTCATAATGATGAAATCTGGTGTCTGTGCCCGCTTTTCCACTATTTTCATGCCCAAATGCTTGTTGGTCAAGGCAAATTGCAAGTGGGTGATATGTAAGTGACCACCCTGTGTGAGTTTCAAGTGTCAAATCTGTTGACCAACGCTGTTTAACCCTTGCACAGCTACAGCTTCTTATTCATAATGATGAAATCTGGTGTCTGTGCCCGCTTTACCACCATTTTCATGCCCAAATGCCTGTTGGTCAAGGCAAATTGCAAGTGGGTGATATGTAAGTGACCACCCTGTGTAAGTTTCAAGTGTCAAATCTGTTGACCAACGCTGTTTTACCCTTGCACAACTACAGCTTCTTATTCAAAATGATGAAATCTGGTGTCTGTGCCCGCTTTACCACCATTTTCATGCCCAAATGTTTGTTGGTCAAGGCAACTTGCAAGTGGGTGATATGTAAGTGACCACCCTGTGTGAGTTTCAAGTGTCAAATCTGTTAACTAACGCTGTTTAACCCTTGCACAACTACAGCTTCTTATTCAAAATGATGAAATCGGTGTCTGTGCCCGCTTTACCACCATTTTCATGCCCAAATGCTTGTTGGTCAAGGCAAATTGCAAGTGGGTGATATGTAAGTGTCCACCTTGTGTGAGTTTCAAGTGTCAAATCTTTTGACCAACGCTGTTAACCCTTGCACAGCTACAGCTTCTTATTCAAAATGATGAAATCTGGTATCTGTGCCCGCTTTACCACCATTGTCATGCCCAAATGCTTGTTGGTCAAGGCAAATTGCAAGTGGGTGATATGTAAGTGTGCACCCTGTGTGAGATTCAAGTGTCAAATCTGTTGACCAACGCTGTTTAACCCTTGCACAGCTACAGCTTCTTATTCAAAATGATGAAATCTGGTGTCTGTGCCCGCTTTACCACCATTTTCATGCCCAAATGCCTGTTGGTCAAGGCAAATTGAAAGTGGGTGATATGTAAGTGACCACCCTGTGTAAGTTTCAAGTGTCAAATCTGTTGACCAACGCTGTTTAACCCTTGCACAACTACAGCTTCTTATTCAAAATGATGAAATCTGGTGTCTGTGCCCGCTTTACCACCATTTTCATGCACAAATGCTTGTTGGTCAAGGCAACTTGCAAGTGGCTGATATGTAAGTGACCACCCTGTGTGGGTTTCAAGTGTCAAATGTTTTGACCAACGCTGTTTAACCCTTGCACAGCTACAGCTTCTTATTCAAAATGATGAAATCTGGTATCTGTGCCCGCTTTACCACCATTTTCATGCCCAAATGCCTGTTGGTCAAGGCAAATTGCAAGTGGGTGATATGTAAGTGACCACCCTGTGTGAGATTCAAGTGTCAAATCTGTTGACCAACGCTGTTTAACCCTTGCACAGCTACAGCTTCTTATTCAAAATGATGAAATCTGGTGTCTGTGCCCGCTTTACCACCATTTTCATGCCCAAATGCCTGTTGGTCAAGGCAAATTGCAAGTGGGTGATATGTAAGTGACCACCCTGTGTAAGTTTCAAGTGTCAAATCTGTTGACCAACGCTGTTTAACCCTTGCACAACTACAGCTTCTTATTCAAAATGATGAAATCTGGTGTCTGTGCCCGCTTTACCACCATTTTCATGCCCAAATGCTTGTTGGTCAAGGCAACTTGCAAGTGGTTGATATGTAAGTGACCACCCTGTGTGAGTTTCAAGTGTCAAATCTGTTGACCAACGCTGTTTAACCCTTGCAGAACTACAGCTTCTTATTCAAAATGATGAAATCTGGTGTCTGTGCCCGCCTTGCCACCATTTTCATGCCCAAATGCTTGTTGGTCAAGGCAAATTGCAAGTGGGTGATATGTAAGTGACCACCCTGTGTGAGTTTAAAGTGTCAAATCTTTTGACCAACGCTGTTTAACCCTTGCACAGCTACAGCTTCTTATTCAAAATGATGAAATCTGGTGTCTGTGCCCGCTTCACCACCATTTTCATGCCCAAATGCTTGTTGGTCAAGGCAAATTGCAAGTGGGTGATATGTAAGTGACCACCCTGTGTGAGTTTCAAGTGTCAAATCTTTTGACCAACGCTGTTTAACCCTTGCACAACTACAGCTTCTTATTCAAAATGATGAAATCTGGTGTCTGTGCCCGCCTTGCCACCATTTTCATGCCCAAATGCTTGTTGGTCAAGGCAAATTGCAAGTGGGTGATATGTAAGTGACCACCCTGTGTAAGTTTCAAGTGTCAAATCTGTTGACCAACGCTGTTTAACCCTTGCACAGCTACAGCTTCTTATTCATAATGATGAAATCTGGTGTCTGTGCCCGCTTTACCACCATTTTCATGCCCAAATGCCTGTTGGTCAAGGCAAATTGAAAGTGGGTGATATGTAAGTGACCACCCTGTGTGGGTTTCAAGTGTCAAATGTTTTGACCAACGCTGTTTAACCCTTGCACAGCTACAGCTTCTTATTCAAAATGATGAAATCTGGTATCTGTGCCCGCTTTACCACCATTTTCATGCCCAAATGCCTGTTGGTCAAGGCAAATTGCAAGTGGGTGATATGTAAGTGACCACCCTGTGTGAGATTCAAGTGTCAAATCTGTTGACCAACGCTGTTTAACCGTTGCACAGCTACAGCTTCTTATTCAAAATGATGAAATCTGGTGTCTGTGCCCGCTTTACCACCATTTACATGCCCAAATGCCTGTTGATCAAGGCAAATTGCAAGTGGGTGATATGTAAGTGACCACCCTGTGTAAGTTTCAAGTGTCAAATCTGTTGACCAACGCTGTTTAACCCTTGCACAACTACAGCTTCTTATTCAAAATGATGAAATCTGGTGTCTGTGCCCGCTTTACCACCATTTTCATGCCCAAATGCTTGTTGGTCAAGGCAACTTGCAAGTGGGTGATATGTAAGTGACCACCCTGTGTGAGTTTCAAGTGTCAAATCTGTTAACCAACGCTGTTTAACCCTTGCACAACTACAGCTTCTTATTCAAAATGATGAAATCGGTGTCTGTGCCCGCTTTACCACCATTTTCATGCCCAAATGCTTGTTGGTCAAGGCAAATTGCAAGTGGGTGATATGTAAGTGTCCACCTTGTGTGAGTTTCAAGTGTCAAATCTTTTGACCAACGCTGTTTAACCCTTGCACAGCTACAGCTTCTTATTCAAAATGATGAAATCTGGTATCTGTGCCCGCTTTACCACCATTGTCATGCCCAAATGCTTGTTGGTCAAGACAAATTGCAAGTGGGTGATATGTAAGTGTCCACCCTGTGTGAGATTCAAGTGTCAAATCTGTTGACCAACGCTGTTTAACCCTTGCACAGCTGCAGCTTCTTATTCATAATGATGAAATCTGGTGTCTGTGCCCGCTTTACCACCATTTTCATGCCCAAATGCCTGTTGGTCAAGGCAAATTGCAAGTGGGTGATATGTAAGTGACCACCCTGTGTAAGTTTCAAGTGTCAAATCTGTTGACCAAACGCTTTTTAAACCTTGCACAACTACAGCTTCTTATTCAAAATGATGAAATCTGGTGTCTGTGCCCGCTTTACCACCATTTTCATGCCCAAATGCTTGTTGGTCAAGGCAAATTGCAAGTGGGTGATATGTAAGTGACCACCCTGTGTGAGATTCAAGTGTCAAATCTGTTGACCAACGCTGTTTAACCCTTGCACAACTACAGCTTCTTATTCAAAATGATGAAATCTGGTGTCTGTGCCCGCTTTTCCACTATTTTCATGCCCAAATGCTTGTTGGTCAAGGCAAATTGCAAGTGGGTGATATGTAAGTGACCACCCTGTGTGAGTTTCAAGTGTCAAATCTGTTGACCAACGCTGTTTAACCCTTGCACAACTACAGCTTCTTATTCAAAATGATGAAATCTGGTGTCTGTGCCCGCTTTTCCACTATTTTCATGCCCAAATGCTTGTTGGTCAAGGCAAATTGCAAGTGGGTGATATGTAAGTGACCACCCTGTGTGAGTTTCAAGTGTCAAATCTGTTGACCAACGCTGTTTAACCCTTGCACAACTACAGCTTCTTATTCAAAATGATGAAATCTGGTGTCTGTGCCCGCTTTTCCACTATTTTCATGCCCAAATGCTTGTTGGTCAAAGCAAATTGCAAGTGGGTGATATGTAAGTGACCACCCTGTGTAAGTTTCAAGTGTCAAATCTGTTGACCAACGCTGTTTAACCCTTGCATAGCTACAGCTTCTTATTCAAAATGATGAAATCTGGTGTCTGTGCCCGCTTTACCACCATTTTCATGCCCAAATGCTTGTTGGTCAAGACAAACTGCAAGTGGGTGATATGTAAGTGACCACCCTGTGTGAGTTTCAAGTGTCAAATCTGTTGACCAACGCTGTTTAACCCTTGCACAACTACAGCTTCTTATTCAAAATGATGAAATCTGGTGTCTGTGCCCGCTTTACCACCATTTTCATGCCCAAATGCCTGTTGGTCAAGGCAAATTGCAAGTGGGTGATATGTAAGTGACCACCCTGTGTAAGTTTCAAGTGTCAAATCTGTTGACCAACGCTTTTTAACCCTTGCACAACTACAGCTTCTTATTCAAAATGATGAAATCTGGTGTCTGTGCCCGCTTTACCACCATTTTCATGCCCAAATGCTTGTTGGTCAAGGCAACTTGCAAGTGGGTGATATGTAAGTGACCACCCTGTGTGAGTTTCAAGTGTCAAATCTGTTAACCAACGCTGTTTAACCCTTGCACAACTACAGCTTCTTATTCAAAATGATGAAATCGGTGTCTGTGCCCGCTTTACCACCATTTTCATGCCCAAATGCTTGTTGGTCAAGGCAAATTGCAAGTGGGTGATATGTAAGTGTCCACCTTGTGTGAGTTTCAAGTGTCAAATCTTTTGACCAACGCTGTTTAACCCTTGCACAGCTACAGCTTCTTATTCAAAATGATGAAATCTGGTATCTGTGCCCGCTTTACCACCATTGTCATGCCCAAATGCTTGTTGGTCAAGGCAAATTGCAAGTGGGTGATATGTAAGTGTGCACCCTGTGTGAGATTCAAGTGTCAAATCTGTTGACCAACGCTGTTTAACCCTTGCACAGCTACAGCTTCTTATTCAAAATGATGAAATCTGGTGTCTGTGCCCGCTTTACCACCATTTTCATGCCCAAATGCCTGTTGGTCAAGGCAAATTGCAAGTGGGTGATATGTAAGTGACCACCCTGTGTAAGTTTCAAGTGTCAAATCTGTTGACCAAACGCTTTTTAAACCTTGCACAACTACAGCTTCTTATTCATAATGATGAAATCTGGTGTCTGTGCCCGCTTTTCCACTATTTTCATGCCCAAATGCTTGTTGGTCAAGGCAAATTGCAAGTGGGTGATATGTAAGTGACCACCCTGTGTGAGTTTCAAGTGTCAAATCTGTTGACCAACGCTGTTTAACCCTTGCACAACTACAGCTTCTTATTCAAAATGATGAAATCTGGTGTCTGTACCCGCTTTACCACCATTTTCATGCCCAAATGCTAGTTGGTCAAGGCAACTTGCAAGTGGGTGATATGTAAGTGACCACCCTGTGTGAGTTTCAAGTGTCAAATGTTTTGACCAACGCTGTTTAACCCTTGCACAGCTACAGCTTCTTATTCAAAATGATGAAATCTGGTGTCTGTGCCCGCTTTACCACCATTTTCATGCCCAAATGCCTGTTGGTCAAGGCAAATTGCAAGTGGGTGATATGTAAGTGACCACCCTGTGTAAGTTTCAAGTGTCAAATCTGTTGACCAACGCTGTTTAACCCTTGCACAACTACAGCTTCTTATTCAAAATGATGAAATCGGTGTCTGTGCCCGCTTTACCACCATTTTCATGCCCAAATGCCTGTTGGTCAAGGCAAATTGCAAGTGGGTGATATGTAAGTGACCACCCTGTGTAAGTTTCAAGTGTCAAATCTGTTGACCAACGCTGTTTAACCCTTGCACAGCTACAGCTTCTTATTCAAAATGATGAAATCTGGTGTCTGTCCCCGCTTTACCACCATTGTCATGCCCAAATGCTTGTTGGTCAAGGCAAATTGCAAGTGGGTGATATGTAAGTGACCACCCTGTGTGAGATTCAAGTGTCAAATCTGTTGACCAACGCTGTTTAACCCTTGCACAACTACAGCTTCTTATTCAAAATGATATCTGGTGTCTGTGCCCGCTTTACCACCATTTTCATGCCTAAATCATTTTTGTTTATTGCAAAATGTCATGTAAATTGGTGTAAGGGACACTATTTGAAGTTTCTGCAATGTTAACTTAGTGATCTATCCTTATTTAATTTATTTTAATATAATAATTTCTGAATAAGAAGCTGGAGCCGAATAAGAAGTGAATAAGAAGCTGGAGCCGAATAAGAAGCTAACTTCAGCCTCGTCACAGGGTTGCACTATACAGTATAAGGGTGATGCTACACAAAGCAGGGTGGCACTGTACATCACAGGGTGACACTATACACGGCAGGGTGACACTGTACACTATAAGGGTGATACTATACACGGCAGGGTGGCACTGTACAGCACAAGGTGACACTGTACACTATAAGGGTGGCACTATACACAGCAGGGTGACACTATACACCGCTGGGTGGCACTATACACAGCAGGGTGACACTATACACCGCTGGGTGGCACTATACACTATAAGAGCGACACTATACACGGCAGGGTGACACTATACACCGCTGGTTGGCACTATACACGTCAGGGTGACACTATACAGCACAGGGTGGCACTATACACTATAAGAGCGACACTATACACGGCAGGGTGGCACTATAAGGGTGATGCTATACACAGGTGATACTATGTACAGCACAGTTACACCACAGAGCAGCATTAGTCCCCTGTGTCCTGCTCCCGGGCACTATGAGGACTCCGAGGAGCGATGTGAGGTGACAGATACCCCGGGGCCGCTGCTGGACTCTGCCAGGAAGCGTCATGGCCGCTGCACGCTTGCTGCGTATGACGCCATGGCGCCTGACGCACGCTCGAGCAGTTTGGGGCGGGGCTATGGTTTGTGTTGCTAACTTGCTCCGGTTGTTAGGAAACAGCGAATTGGAGAGCAGCTTATACACAGGTGCTGCTTCCCGGTGCCCGGCTGCAGGAGGTGAGCGGGGTACGGGGGTAACAGAGGTGTGAGGTGGTGGTAGAGGTGGTAAAAGGGGTGTGAGGTGGTGGTAGAGGGGGTAAAAGTGGTGTGAGGTGGTGGTAGAGGGGGTAACGGGTGTGAGGTGGTGATGGGGGGAGGGGTTAACAGGGGTGTGAGGTGGTGGTAGTGGGGTAACAGAGGTGCAGGGGGTTGGTAACTGGGGTGTGGGGTGGTGGTAGGGGGTAACAGGAGAGTGAGGTGGTGGTAGGGGGGGTAACGGGTGTGAGGTGGTGGAAGGGGGTGTAACGGGTGTGAGGTAGTGGAAGGGGGTGTAACAGGGGAGTGAGGTGGTGGAAGGGGGTGTAACAGGGGTGTGTGGTGGTGGTAAGGGGGGTAACAGGGGTGTGATTGGGTGAGGGGTAACCAGGGTGTGAGGTGGTGGTAGGGGGGGGTAACGGGTGTGAGGTGGTGAAAGGGGGAGTAACGGGTGTGAGGCGGTGGAAGGGGGGGTAACAGGGGTGTGAGGTGGTGGAAGGGGGTGTGAGGTGGTGGAAGGGGGTGTAACGGGTGTGAGGTTGTGGAAGGGGGTGTAACAGGGGTGTGAGGTGGTGGAAGGGGGTGTAACAGGGGTGTGAGGTGGTGGAAGGGGGTGTAACGGGTGTGTGGTGGTGGAAGGGGGTGTAACGGGTGTGAGGTGGTGGAAGGGGGTGTAACGGGTGTGAGGTGGTGGAAGGGGGTGTAACGGGTGTGAGGTGGTGGAAGGGGGTGTAACAGGGGTGTGAGGTGGTGGAAGGGGGTGTAACAGGGGTGTGAGGTGGTGGAAGGGGGTGTAACGGGTGTGTGGTGGTGGAAGGGGGTGTAACGGGTGTGAGGTGGTGGTAGGGAGGGTAACGGGTGTGTGGTGGTGGTGGTAGGGGGGGTAACGGGGGTGTAAGGGGGTGGTAGGGGGGGTAACAGGGGTGTGAGGTGGTGGTGAAGGGGGGTAACGGGTGTGAGGTGGTCAGAGTGAGAGTGGAGGGTCCAGGGTCGCTGGGACGGTTCAGAGCGGGACGTGGAGGGTCCTGGGTGGCTGGGCCGGTTCAGAGCGGGACGTGGAGGGTCCAGGGTGGCTGGGCCGGTTCAGAGTGGGACGTGGAGGGTCCAGGGTGGCTGTGCCAGTTCAGAGCGGGACGTGGAGGGTCCAGGGTGGCTGGGACGGTTGTGGAGGGTCCAGTGGGGACACAGGTTCTATTCTTCATTAACGTGTGTATTTTCAGCTTGTGGTCTCTGGCCGCCCGTTGTATAAGGAAGCCCTGAGGTGGGCCTACTGCCAGATCCCAGAGACACATCACATTCCAGGCTATCCTGTGAGACTGCGGGCTGGGGGGTGTAACCCCTCCAGACACCGTGCTGTATTCCTCACCACACAAACATGGCGACATCTGCCACAACCAAACCAGCATGGAAACTGCGTGAGTAGCACTCCATTGTAGTGTAGCATCTCCCTGTCTCACCACCGTGTTCTCATGCTCCTCATTCATCTCTCATAGAGGAAATCGTGGCCCACGCCAGTAATGTGTCTGCGGTGGCCCTTGGGAAGAGTTCCGGACGTCTCCTGGCCACAGGGGGGGACGACTGTCATGTCAACCTGTGGTCTGTTAACAAACCCAACTGCATTATGGTGAGAGCCAGTTACCTCCCCCCTGTCTCAGGCTGTCTCTCTCACAGCTGTCTCTCTCCCATGCAGAGCCTGACGGGACACAATGCCCCTGTCTCAGGCTGTCTCTCTCTCATGCAGAGGCTGACGGACACAATTCCCCTGTCTCAGGCTGTCTCTCTCACCGCTGTCTCTCTCTCATGCAGAGCCTGACGGGACACAATTCCCCGGTGGAGAGCGTGCGTTTCAGCACCTCGGAGAAGCTGGTGGTGGCCGGCTCTCAGTCGGGGTCTATACGCGTCTGGAACATGGAAGAAGCTAAAAGTAAGTTTCCGTCTCTTCTCGCCTTCTGACCTCTGCTTACTGGGAAATGTTTCCGCGCTGATCTTTGTATGGAGCCAGGATTCTGTCTGCGCTGCTCTGTTACAGGGTCACATCCAGGTGATGGCAGTCTCTTTCCGCACACTCTCCCTCCTTTAAGCATTTAGCCCATGGAGAGGCGTTGCGCAGCGCAGTGCTTGGAGAGCGTTGCGCAGCGCGGTGCTTGGAGAGGCGTTGCGCAGCGCGGTGCTTGGAGAGGCGTTGCGCAGCGCGGTGCTTGGAGAGGCGTTGCGCAGCGCGGTGCTTGGAGAGGCGTTGCGCAGCGCGGTGCTTGGAGAGGCGTTGCGCAGCGCGGTGCTTGGAGAGGCGTTGCGCAGCGCGGTGCTTGGAGAGGCGTTGCGCAGCGCGGTGCTTGGAGAGGCGTTGCGCAGCGCGGTGCTTGGAGAGGCGTTGCGCTGTGCTGGGAGAGGCGCGGCCCAGCGCAGTGCTGGGAGAGGCGCAGCGCAATGCTGGGAGAGGCGCTGCTCAGCGCAGTAAGTAGCCAAAAGATAGTATTAATACAAAAGCGCTCAACTGACAAAGTAGCATGCATAAAAACAGATAATAATCACCATAGGATCCGAGGAGTAACAGGTACGGGACTCGGGACCAGAGATCCAGATGCAGTGGTCCAACCAGGTCCGATTTCAGCGCAGTCAGTGGGTCAAAACGGGGGAACACTTAACGCGCTTCGGACATTCCTGTCCTTCATCAGAAGTGACACTCGGGATTACCAGGAAGGATATTTGAGCCGAGCAGTTTGCCGGTGGGATTGTCCGTTTTACTGTCTGTTACGTCTGTCTACTGGAAGTGCAGTGTCTGAATTACAAAGTTCCAGTTTTAAGGGATCTCTGCACTATCTTTTCTTTATACCCGTATGAACCAGGGCACTGCAAAGTCCACTGGGGGAAGTGTTTTTTTTTTAGATTCACCTCTGATATCCAAGAGGATTTGAGGTTACTGCAATAAAATACCTCGGATCCTATGGTAATTATTTTTTTGTTTTTTATGCATAGTACTTTGTCACTTGAGCGCTTTTGTATTAATACTATCTTTTGGCTACTTATTGTGTTGTAAGTGTCTTTTGGATGTACACGTCTGTATTTTATACATCAGCTGCACTTGTCTTAATTGCGCACTTTACCAGCTAAAATCACTCTAACACTGTTGCACGGCGCAGTGCAGGGAGAGGCGTTGTGCTGTGCAGGGAGAGGCATTGCGCAGCGCAGAGCATGGGGAGGCGTTGCACGGAGAGGCATTGCACGGAGAGGCGTTGGGCAGCGCACGGAGAGGCATTGCACGGCCCAGCTCATTGAGAGGTGTTGCGCAGCACATGGATCGCAGTAGATTGTTGGGTTCTAGAGAGCGGGTATGAGTATGGGTACTATAAATGTAAAACCTGGGTAGCGTTTCTCCATCTCTCGATGCGCCCTCCTCAGTTTGCGCTGTGTGCCCTGGCGTGCTGCAGCTCTTGTGTTAATGTTGGGTAGCATTAGTGTTATTTTACAAGGGGGGATGTATAGTATATGTGTATGTACGGGGGGGGGGGGGGGGGGGGTACACAGTACCTCCCGGCAGCTGATACAACACCACTGCCTAGCGGATGTCAGACAAGATAGTATATCCTCTGCCACAGCTCCAGCTGTACCCCAGGTGATCTGAGCGCCGGTCACAATAAGAGCATGGGTACTCTCTAGGTTTCTATTAGTTATATTCTGCCCAGGACCTGTTCTGCAGCGTAGCACCAGGAAGGCACTGCAGTGGTTACAGACACACGTGTGACATCTGCAGCAGAGGTGGCGTCACACTGTGTATCTCTCTCTCAGTACAGAGGACTCTAGTGGGACACAAAGCCAATGTCTGCAGCCTGGACTTCCACCCGTACGGAGAGTTTGTAGCATCTGGTTCTCTGGACACAAACATTAAGGTACGCTGTGATTATCTCACCAGACCCCAGACTGTCACTGTAAGGGGCCCAGAACAGACCATTCCAGACAGGGCAGGCGTGTGATGGGTACTTACAGGTGATAGGAGGAGGGCAGGCGTGTGATGGGTACTTACAGGTGATAGGAGGAGGGCAGGCGTGTGATGGGCAGTTACAGGTGATAGGAGGAGGACAGGCGTGTGATGGGCACTTCCAGGTGATAGGAGGAGGGCAGGCGTGTGATGGGCACTTCCAGGTGATAGGAGGAGGGCAGGCATGTGATGGGTACTTACAGGTGATAGGAGGAGGGCAGGCGTGTGACGGGCACTTACAGGTGATAGGAGGAGGGCAGGCGTGTGATGGGCACTTACTGGTGATAGGAGGAGGAGGGCAGGCGTGTGATGGGTACTTACAGGTGATAGGAGGAGGACAGGCGTGTGATGGGTACTTACAGGTGATAGGAGGGCAGACGTGTGATGGGTACTTAAAGGTGACAGGAGGAGGACAGGCGTGTGATGGGCAGTTACAGGTGACAGGAGGAGGGCAGGCGTGTGATGGGCACTTACAGGTGATAGGAGGAGGGCAGGCGTGTGATGGGCACTTACAGGTGATAGGAGGAGGGCAGGCGTGTGGTGGGTACTTACAGGTGATAGGAGGAGGGCAGGTGTGTGGTGGGTACTTACAGGTGACAGGAGGAGGACAGGCGTGTGATGGGCAGTTACAGGTGATAGGAGGAGGGCAGGCGTGTGATGGGCAGTTACAGGTGATAGGAGGAGGGCAGGCGTGTGATGGGCACTTACAGGTGATAGGAGGAGGGCAGGCGTGTGATGGGCACTTACAGGTGATAGGAGGAGGGCAGGCGTGTGATGGGCAGTTACAGGTGATAGGAGGAGGACAGGCGTGTGATGGGCACTTACAGGTGATAGGAGGGCAGGCGTGTGATGAGCACTTACAGGTGATAGGAGGAGGGCAGGCGTGTGATGGGCAGTTACAGGTGATAGGAGGAGGGCAGGCGTGTGATGGGCACTTACAGGTGATAGGAGGAGGGCAGGCGTGTGATGGGCACTTACAGGTGATAGGAGGAGGGCAGGCGTGTGGTGGGTACTTACAGGTGATAGGAGGAGGGCAGGCGTGTGGTGGGTACTTACAGGTGACAGGAGGAGGACAGGCGTGTGATGGGCAGTTACAGGTGATAGGAGGAGGGCAGGCGTGTGATGGGCAGTTACAGGTGATAGGAGGAGGGCAGGCGTGTGATGGGCACTTACAGGTGATAGGAGGAGGGCAGGCGTGTGATGGGCACTTACAGGTGATAGGAGGAGGGCAGGCGTGTGATGGGCAGTTACAGGTGATAGGAGGAGGACAGGCGTGTGATGGGCACTTACAGGTGATAGGAGGAGGGCAGGCGTGTGATGGGCACTTACAGGTGATAGGAGGAGGGCAGGCGTGTGGTGGGTACTTACAGGTGATAGGAGGAGGGCAGGCGTGTGGTGGGTACTTACAGGTGACAGGAGGAGGACAGGCGTGTGATGGGCAGTTACAGGTGATAGGAGGAGGGCAGGCGTGTGATGGGCAGTTACAGGTGATAGGAGGAGGGCAGGCGTGTGATGGGCACTTACAGGTGATAGGAGGAGGGCAGGCGTGTGATGGGCACTTACAGGTGATAGGAGGAGGGCAGGCGTGTGATGGGCAGTTACAGGTGATAGGAGGGCAGGCGTGTGATGAGCACTTACAGGTGATAGGAGGAGGGCAGGCGTGTGATGGGCAGTTACAGGTGATAGGAGGAGGGCAGGCGTGTGATGGGCAGTTACAGGTGATAGGAGGAGGGCAGGCGTGTGATGGGCAGTTACAGGTGATAGGAGGAGGACAGGCGTGTGATGAGCACTTACAGGTGATAGGAGGAGGGCAGGCGTGTGATGGGCACTTACAGGTGATAGGAGGAGGGCAGGCGTGTGGTGGGCACTTACAGGTGATAGGAGGAGGGCAGGCGTGTGATGGGCACTTACAGGTGATAGGAGGAGGGCAGGCGTGTGATGGGCACTTACAGGTGATAGGAGGAGGGCAGGCGTGTGATGGGCACTTACAGGTGATAGGAGGAGGGCAGGCGTGTGATGGGCACTTACAGGTGATAGGAGGAGGGCAGGCGTGTGATGGGCACTTACAGGTGATAGGAGGAGGGCAGGCGTGTGATGGGTACTTACAGGTGATAGGAGGAGGGCAGGCGTGTGATGGGCAGTTACAGGTGATAGGAGGAGGGCAGGCGTGTGATGGGCACTTACAGGTGATAGGAGGAGGGCAGGTGTGTGATGGGCAGTTACAGGTGATAGGAGGAGGGCAGGCGTGTGATGGGCACTTACAGGTGATAGGAGGAGGGCAGGCGTGTGATGGGCAGTTACAGGTGATAGGAGGAGGACAGGCGTGTGATGGGCACTTACAGGTGATAGGAGGAGGGCAGGCGTGTGATGGGCACTTACAGGTGATAGGAGGAGGGCAGGCGTGTGGTGGGTACTTACAGGTGATAGGAGGAGGGCAGGCGTGTGGTGGGTACTTACAGGTGACAGGAGGAGGACAGGCGTGTGATGGGCAGTTACAGGTGATAGGAGGAGGGCAGGCGTGTGATGGACAGTTACAGGTGATAGGAGGAGGGCAGGCGTGTGATGGGCACTTACAGGTGATAGGAGGAGGGCAGGCGTGTGATGGGCACTTACAGGTGATAGGAGGAGGGCAGGCGTGTGATGGGCAGTTACAGGTGATAGGAGGGCAGGCGTGTGATGAGCACTTACAGGTGATAGGAGGAGGGCAGGCGTGTGATGGGCAGTTACAGGTGATAGGAGGAGGGCAGGCGTGTGATGGGCAGTTACAGGTGATAGGAGGAGGGCAGGCGTGTGATGGGCAGTTACAGGTGATAGGAGGAGGACAGGCGTGTGATGAGCACTTACAGGTGATAGGAGGAGGGCAGGCGTGTGATGGGCACTTACAGGTGATAGGAGGAGGGCAGGCGTGTGGTGGGCACTTACAGGTGATAGGAGGAGGGCAGGCGTGTGGTGGGCACTTACAGGTGATAGGAGGAGGGCAGGCGTGTGATGGGCACTTACAGGTGATAGGAGGAGGGCAGGCGTGTGATGGGCACTTACAGGTGATAGGAGGAGGGCAGGCGTGTGATGGGCACTTACAGGTGATAGGAGGAGGGCAGGCGTGTGATGGGCACTTACAGGTGATAGGAGGAGGGCAGGCGTGTGATGGGTACTTACAGGTGATAGGAGGAGGGCAGGCGTGTGATGGGCACTTACAGGTGATAGGAGGAGGGCAGGCGTGTGATGGGCAGTTACAGGTGATAGGAGGGCAGGCGTGTGATGAGCACTTACAGGTGATAGGAGGAGGGCAGGCGTGTGATGGGCAGTTACAGGTGATAGGAGGAGGACAGGCGTGTGATGGGCACTTCCAGGTGATAGGAGGAGGGCAGGCGTGTGATGGGCACTTCCAGGTGATAGGAGGAGGGCAGGCGTGTGATGGGTACTTACAGGTGATAGGAGGAGGGCAGGCGTGTGACGGGCACTTACAGGTGATAGGAGGAGGGCAGGCGTGTGATGGGCACTTACTGGTGATAGGAGGAGGAGGGCAGGCGTGTGATGGGTACTTACAGGTGATAGGAGGAGGACAGGCGTGTGATGGGTACTTACAGGTGATAGGAGGGCAGACGTGTGATGGGTACTTAAAGGTGACAGGAGGAGGACAGGCGTGTGATGGGCAGTTACAGGTGACAGGAGGAGGGCAGGCGTGTGATGGGCACTTACAGGTGATAGGAGGAGGGCAGGCGTGTGATGGGCACTTACAGGTGATAGGAGGAGGGCAGGCGTGTGGTGGGTACTTACAGGTGATAGGAGGAGGGCAGGTGTGTGGTGGGTACTTACAGGTGACAGGAGGAGGACAGGCGTGTGATGGGCAGTTACAGGTGATAGGAGGAGGGCAGGCGTGTGATGGGCAGTTACAGGTGATAGGAGGAGGGCAGGCGTGTGATGGGCACTTACAGGTGATAGGAGGAGGGCAGGCGTGTGATGGGCACTTACAGGTGATAGGAGGAGGGCAGGCGTGTGATGGGCAGTTACAGGTGATAGGAGGAGGACAGGCGTGTGATGGGCACTTACAGGTGATAGGAGGGCAGGCGTGTGATGAGCACTTACAGGTGATAGGAGGAGGGCAGGCGTGTGATGGGCAGTTACAGGTGATAGGAGGAGGGCAGGCGTGTGATGGGCACTTACAGGTGATAGGAGGAGGGCAGGCGTGTGATGGGCACTTACAGGTGATAGGAGGAGGGCAGGCGTGTGGTGGGTACTTACAGGTGATAGGAGGAGGGCAGGCGTGTGGTGGGTACTTACAGGTGACAGGAGGAGGACAGGCGTGTGATGGGCAGTTACAGGTGATAGGAGGAGGGCAGGCGTGTGATGGGCAGTTACAGGTGATAGGAGGAGGGCAGGCGTGTGATGGGCACTTACAGGTGATAGGAGGAGGGCAGGCGTGTGATGGGCACTTACAGGTGATAGGAGGAGGGCAGGCGTGTGATGGGCAGTTACAGGTGATAGGAGGAGGACAGGCGTGTGATGGGCACTTACAGGTGATAGGAGGAGGGCAGGCGTGTGATGGGCACTTACAGGTGATAGGAGGAGGGCAGGCGTGTGGTGGGTACTTACAGGTGATAGGAGGAGGGCAGGCGTGTGGTGGGTACTTACAGGTGACAGGAGGAGGACAGGCGTGTGATGGGCAGTTACAGGTGATAGGAGGAGGGCAGGCGTGTGATGGGCAGTTACAGGTGATAGGAGGAGGGCAGGCGTGTGATGGGCACTTACAGGTGATAGGAGGAGGGCAGGCGTGTGATGGGCACTTACAGGTGATAGGAGGAGGGCAGGCGTGTGATGGGCAGTTACAGGTGATAGGAGGGCAGGCGTGTGATGAGCACTTACAGGTGATAGGAGGAGGGCAGGCGTGTGATGGGCAGTTACAGGTGATAGGAGGAGGGCAGGCGTGTGATGGGCAGTTACAGGTGATAGGAGAAGGGCAGGCGTGTGATGGGCAGTTACAGGTGATAGGAGGAGGACAGGCGTGTGATGAGCACTTACAGGTGATAGGAGGAGGGCAGGCGTGTGATGGGCACTTACAGGTGATAGGAGGAGGGCAGGCGTGTGGTGGGCACTTACAGGTGATAGGAGGAGGGCAGGCGTGTGATGGGCACTTACAGGTGATAGGAGGAGGGCAGGCGTGTGATGGGCACTTACAGGTGATAGGAGGAGGGCAGGCGTGTGATGGGCACTTACAGGTGATAGGAGGAGGGCAGGCGTGTGATGGGCACTTACAGGTGATAGGAGGAGGGCAGGCGTGTGATGGGCACTTACAGGTGATAGGAGGAGGGCAGGCGTGTGATGGGTACTTACAGGTGATAGGAGGAGGGCAGGCGTGTGATGGGCAGTTACAGGTGATAGGACGAGGGCAGGCGTGTGATGGGCACTTACAGGTGATAGGAGGAGGGCAGGTGTGTGATGGGCAGTTACAGGTGATAGGAGGAGGGCAGGCGTGTGATGGGCACTTACAGGTGATAGGAGGAGGGCAGGTGTGTGATGGGCAGTTACAGGTGATAGGAGGAGGGCAGGCGTGTGATGGGTACTTACAGGTGATAGGAGGAGGGCAGGCGTGTGATGGGCAGTTACAGGTGATAGGAGGAGGGCAGGTGTGTGATGGGTACTTACAGGTGATAGGAGGAGGGCAGGCGTGTGATGGGTACTTACAGGTGATAGGAGGAGGAGGAAGACAGGCGTGTGATGGGCACTTACAGGTGATAGGAGGAGGACAGGCGTGTGATGGGCGCTTACAGGTTATAGGAGGAGGACAGGCGTGTGATGGGCAGTTACAGGTGATAGGAGGAGGGCAGGCGTGTGATGGGCAGTTACAGGTGATAGGAGGGCAGGCGTGTGATGGGCACTTACAGGTGATTGGAGGAGGGCAGGCGTGTGATGGGCACTTACAGGTGATAGGAGGAGGGCAGGCGTGTGATGGGCAGTTACAGGTGATAGGAGGGCAGGCGTGTGATGAGCACTTACAGGTGATAGGAGGAGGGCAGGCGTGTGATGGGCAGTTACAGGTGATAGGAGGAGGGCAGGCGTGTGATGGGCAGTTACAGGTGATAGGAGGAGGGCAGGCGTGTGATGGGCAGTTACAGGTGATAGGAGGAGGACAGGCGTGTGATGAGCACTTACAGGTGATAGGAGGAGGGCAGGCGTGTGATGGGCACTTACAGGTGATAGGAGGAGGGCAGGCGTGTGGTGGGCACTTACAGGTGATAGGAGGAGGGCAGGCGTGTGATGGGCACTTACAGGTGATAGGAGGAGGGCAGGCGTGTGATGGGCACTTACAGGTGATAGGAGGAGGGCAGGCGTGTGATGGGCATTTACAGGTGATAGGAGGAGGGCAGGCGTGTGATGGGCAGTTACAGGTGATAGGAGGAGGGCAGGCGTGTGATGGGCACTTACAGGTGATAGGAGGAGGGCAGGCGTGTGATGGGCACTTACAGGTGATAGGAGGAGGGCAGGCGTGTGATGGGTACTTACAGGTGATAGGAGGAGGGCAGGCGTGTGATGGGCAGTTACAGGTGATAGGAGGAGGGCAGGCGTGTGATGGGCACTTACAGGTGATAGGAGGAGGGCAGGTGTGTGATGGGCAGTTACAGGTGATAGGAGGAGGGCAGGCGTGTGATGGGTACTTACAGGTGATAGGAGGAGGGCAGGCGTGTGATGGGCACTTACAGGTGATAGGAGGAGGACAGGCGTGTGATGGGCACTTACAGGTTATAGGAGGAGGGCAGGCGTGTGATGGGCACTTACAGGTGATAGGAGGAGGGCAGGCGTGTGATGAGCACTTGCAGGTGATAGGAGGAGGGCAGGCGTGTGATGGGCACTTACAGGTGATAGGAGGAGGGCAGGCGTGTGACGGGTACTTACAGGTGATAGGAGGAGGGCAGGCGTGTGACGGGTACTTACAGGTGATAGGAGGAGGGCAGGCGTGTGACGGGTACTTACAGGTGATAGGAGGAGGGCAGGCGTGTGATGGGTACTTACAGGTGATAGGAGGAGGGCAGGCGTGTGATGGGCAGTTACAGGTGATAGGAGGAGGGCAGGCGTGTGATGGGCAGTTACAGGTGATAGGAGGAGGGCAGGCGTGTGATGGGCAGTTACAGGTGATAGGAGGAGGCCAGGCGTGTGATGGGCAGTTACAGGTGATAGGAGGAGGGCAGGCGTGTGATGGGCAGTTACAGGTGATAGGAGGAGGGCAGGCGTGTGACGGGTACTTACAGGTGATAGGAGGAGGGCAGGCGTGTGATGGGCACTTACAGGTGACACGGGCTGTTATGGAAGGTGTCATCCCTCTGTAATGCGTGTCACTGGGCTCGTTAAGGCGACCCGTCCTGCGGGTAATGTGTGACTATGGAGAGAATGAGTCAGATGTCCCTGTATGCACTATTATGTACCATGGGCCTGATCGCTCCTCTGTGAATTTGCAGGTTTTGCGATCGGATAGTCGTCGCCCAGACAGAGTGAATACCCGCCTCATGCATGTCTGCGCACACTGCGAAAATCTGTGCGAACGGCGGTCACCTGCAAATCCGTTCCCAACTCCCTCACCAGCTAATGATTTTCCAGTGTGTGCGTAGCCCAGGACTTACTCCTACAGTGCGATACATACAGGCCGACCGGGGCCGGAGCTGACGTCACACACCCGCCCTGACAACACTTGGGCACGCCTGCGTTTTCACTGACACTTCCAGAAAACGGCCAATTACCACCCACATACGCCCACTTCCTGTCAATCAGCCTGCGTTCTCCTAGCGATAAAAAAAAACCCCGCTGGATTTGTTCACAGTGTGGCCTCATGCGCAGTCGTTCGATAATTGCCCGCCTTGCGAGTACACACCGCAGCGGTCAGGTCTGAATTAGGCCCCATGTACAGGGTGGGCAGCGGCTCCTGTACCCTATGTCTGTGTGTATTGCAGTACTGCCAGTTGCAGGAAGCGGCGTAATTCCAGGTTGGTTTTGCCTGTGAATTATTGCCGCGTTACTCTTCAGGCTACGTAGCTGGAATTGCTGCGGTTCCTGCACTATATGGGCCTCAGCCTGAGACTGATGGGGAGATGGGGCAGTAATCTCCTGGATCAATGCAGAATAACAGGTTTCTCTTCCTCTGTTCTAGCTGTGGGACGTGCGCAGGAAAGGCTGCGTGTTTCGCTACAAGGTGAGTGTCCTCTGCACCCATATACACTATCTGTAAGTACCCCTGTATGACTCTTCACTTCTGACCCTGCTGGGTGTTTCCATTCAGGGCCACACTCAGGCTGTGCGCTGCCTACGCTTCAGTCCAGATGGCAAGTGGCTGGCATCTTCTTCAGATGATCACACCGTAAAGGTAAGTGAGGAGGGTGATTGGCTGCAGCAGACTGAGAGTTATATAGTGGCAGGAGCAGAGTCCCTAGCAGCACAGAGTAGGGATGTCAGGCTGCTGTCACACTGATACAGGAAGCCACAGGCTGAGAGTTATATAGTGACAGGAGCAGAGTCCCTAGCAGCACAGAGTAGGGATGTCGGGCTGCTGTCACACTCATACAGGAAGCCACAGACATAGTTATATAGTGGCAGGAGCAGGGTCCTCAGCAGCACAGAGTAGGGATGTCAGGCTGCTGTCACACTCATACAGGAAGCCACAGACTGAGAGTTATATAGTGGTAGGAGCAGGGTCCCCAGCAGCACAGAGTAGGGAGGTCAGGCTGCTGTCACACTGATACAGGAAGCCACAGGCTGAGAGTTATATAGTGGTAGGAGCAGGGTCCCCAGCAGCACAGAGTAGTGATGTCAGGCTCCTGTCACACTGATACAGGAAGCTACAGGCTGAGAGTTATATAGTGGTAGGAGCAGGGTCCCCAGCAGCACAGAGTAGTGATGTCAGGCTCCTGTCACACTGATACAGGAAGCCACAGACTGAGAGTTATATAGTGGTAGGAGCAGGGTCCCCAGCAGCACAGAGTAGTGATGTCAGGCTCCTGTCACACTGATACAGGAAGCCACAGGCTGAGAGTTATATAGTGGTAGGAGCAGGGTCCCCAGCAGCACAGAGTAGTGATGTCAGGCTCCTGTCACACTGATACAGGAAGCCACAGGCTGAGAGTTATATAGTGGTAGGAGCAGGGTCCCCAGCAGCACAGAGTAGGGATGTCAGGCTGCTGTCACACTGATACAGGAAGCTACAGGCTGAGAGTTATATAGTGGTAGGAGCAGGGTCCCCAGCAGCACAGAGTAGTGATGTCAGGCTGCTGTCACACTGATACAGGAAGCCACAGGCTGAGAGTTATATAGTGGTAGGAGCAGGGTCCCCAGCAGCACAGAGTAGTGATGTCAGGCTCCTGTCACACTGATACAGGAAGCCACAGACTGAGAGTTATATAGTGGCAGGAGCAGGGTCCCCAGCAGCACAGAGTAGTGATGTCAGGCTGCTGTCACACTGATACAGGAAGCTACAGGCTGAGAGTTATATAGTGGTAGGAGCAGGGTCCCCAGCAGCACAGAGTAGTGATGTCAGGCTGCTGTCACACTGATACAGGAAGCCACAGGCTGAGAGTTATATAGTGGTAGGAGCAGGGTCCCCAGCAGCACAGAGTAGTGATGTCAGGCTGCTGTCACACTGATACAGGAAGCCACAGGCTGAGAGTTATATAGTGGCAGGAGCAGGGTCCCCAGCAGCACAGAGTAGTGATGTCAGGCTCCTGTCACACTGATACAGGAAGCCACAGACTGAGAGTTATACAGTGGCAGGAGCAGGGTCCCCAGCAGCACAGAGTAGTGATGTCAGGCTGCTGTCACACTGATACAGGAAGCCACAGACTGAGAGTTATATAGTGGCAGGAGCAGGGTCCCCAGCAGCACAGAGTAGTGATGTCAGGCTGCTGTCACACTGATACAGGAAGCCACAGACTGAGAGTTATATAGTGGTAGGAGCAGGGTCCCCAGCAGCACAGAGTAGGGATGTCAGGCTGCTGTCACACTGATACAGGAAGCCACAGACTGAGAGTTATATAGTGGTAGGAGCAGGGTCCCCAGCAGCACAGAGTAGGGATGTCAGGCTGCTGTCACACTGATACAGGAAGCCACAGACTGAGAGTTATATAGTGGTAGGAGCAGGATCCCCAGCAGCACAGAGTATGGATGTCAGGCTGCTGTCACACTGATACAGGAAGCCACAGGCTGAGAGTTATATAGTGGTAGGAGCAGGGTCCCCAGCAGCACAGAGTAGGGATGTCAGGCTGCTGTCACACTGATACAGGAAGCCACAGGCTGAGAGATATATAGTGGTAGGAGCAGGGTCCCCAGCAGCACAGAGTAGGGATGTCAGGCTGCTGTCACACATACATGAAGCCACAGACTGAGAGTTATATAGTGGTAGGAGCAGGGTCCCCAGCAGCACAGAGTAGTGATGTCAGGCTGCTGTCACACTGATACAGGAAGCCACAGGCTGAGAGTTATATAGTGGCAGGAGCAGGGTACCCAGCAGCACAGAGTAGGGATGTCAGGCTGCTGTCACACTGATACAGGTAGCCACAGACTGAGAGTTATATAGTGGCAGGAGCAGGGTCCCCAGCAGCACAGAGTAGTGATGTCAGGCTGCTGTCACACTGATACAGGAAGCCACAGACTGAGAGTTATATAGTGGTAGGAGCAGGGTCCCCAGCAGCACAGAGTAGGGATGTCAGGCTGCTGTCACACTGATACAGGAAGCCACAGACTGAGAGTTATATAGTGGTAGGAGCAGGATCCCCAGCAGCACAGAGTAGTGATGTCAGGCTGCTGTCACACTGATACAGGAAGTCACAGGCTGAGAGTTATATAGTGGTAGGAGCAGGGTCCCCAGCAGCACAGAGTAGGGATGTCAGGCTGCTGTCACACTGATACAGGAAGCCACAGGCTGAGAGTTATATAGTGGTAGGAGCAGAGTCCCCAGCAGCACAGAGTAGTGATGTCAGGCTGCTGTCACACTGATACAGGAAGCCACAGACTGAGAGTTATATAGTGGTAGGAGCAGGGTCCCCAGCAGCACAGAGTAGGGATGTCAGGCTG
Organism: Pseudophryne corroboree; assembly: GCF_028390025.1. Lineage (NCBI taxonomy): Eukaryota > Metazoa > Chordata > Amphibia > Anura > Myobatrachidae > Pseudophryne > Pseudophryne corroboree. The sequence goes on from NC_086454.1 coordinate 336,225,171, forward strand.
CTGTCACACATACATGAAGCCACAGGCTGAGAGTTATATAGTGGCAGGAGCAATGTGCTTTTGTAAGGAAAACACGTGAAGTTCTGATTTGGATGGTCTAGATCATGGGTCTTCAACCTGCGACCCTCCAGCTGCTGTGGAACTACACATCCCAGCATGCCCTGCCTCAGTTTTAGCATACCTTAATAGCAAAATTGTGGCAGGGCATGCTGGGATGTGTAGTTTCACAGCAGCTGGAGGGCCACAGGTTGAAGACCCATGGTCTAGATGCATGATATTATTAGGGTAAACGTGTGATGTGTTGTGAGTTACTTTTCTTGTTTCCTCTCCTAGCTCTGGGACCTGGTTGGTGGAAAATTGATGGCAGAGTTCACGGACCACATTGGACCAGTCCAGATTGTTGAGTTTCACCCCAATGAGTATCTGCTGGCGTCTTCAAGTGCGGACAGGTGAGAGGATGTCTGTCACTGTCCTGGCAGCTCTGCATTTCTCATGTGTCTGTACCAACATGTGTTGTCTTTTTGTAGGACGGTGCGTTTCTGGGACCTGGAGAAGTTCCATCCTGTGGGCTGTGTGGAGGGAGAAGCGACACCTTTCAGGTAACATGTCAGGCTGCGCTCTGTCTGAAGTGTTCTCAACCTGTAACGCGAACCGCCGCTGCCGCGTTCCTCTGCAATGAGGCGAGCGCCTGATTCTTTGCTTCTCCGGACAAGATGACGGTGCACAGCTCATATTGCCCTGACTGGCTGTGGCCCGTACAGGAGGAACGGGTAGATCCAGCTCCTATTGCCCTGACTGGCTGTGGCCCGTACAGGAGGAACGGGGTAGATCCAGCTCATATTGCCCTGACTGGCTGTGACCCGTACAGGAGGAATGGGGGATAGATCCAGCTCATATTGCCCTGACTGGCTGTGGCCCGTACAGGAGGAACGGGGTAGATCCAGCTCATATTGCCCTGACTGGCTGTGGCCCGTACAGGAGGAACGGGGTAGATCCAGCTCATATTGCCCTGACTGGCTGTGGCCCGTACAGGAGGAACGGGGTAGATCCAGCTCATATTGCCCTGACTGGCTGTGGCCCGTACAGGAGGAACGGGGGGAGATCCAGCTCATATTGCCCTCACTGGCTGTGGCCCGTACAGGAGGAACGGGGGGAGATCCAGCTCATATTGCCCTCACTGGCTGTGGCCCGTACAGGAGGAACGGGGTAGATCCAGCTCATATTGCCCTGACTGGCTGTGGCCCGTACAGGAGGAACGGGGTAGATCCAGCTCATATTGCCCTGACTGGCTGTGGCCCGTACAGGAGGAACGGGGGGAGATCCAGCTCGTATTGCCCTGACTGGCTGTGGCCCGTACAGGAGGAACGGGGGGAGATCCAGCTCATATTGCCCTCACTGGCTGTGGCCCGTACAGGAGGAACGGGGGGAGATCCAGCTCATATTGCCCTCACTGGCTGTGGCCCGTACAGGAGGAACGGGGGGAGATCCAGCTCATATTGCCCTGACTGGCTGTGGCCCGTACAGGAGGAACGGGGTAGATCCAGCTCATATTGCCCTGACTGGCTGTGGCCCGTACAGGAGGAACGGGGGGAGATCCAGCTCATATTGCCCTGACTGGCTGTGAGCCGTACAGGTGGAATGGGGGAGATCCAGCTCATATTGCCCTGACTGGCTGTGACCCGTACAGGAGGAACGGGGGGAGATCCAGCTCATATTGCCCTGACTGGCTGTGACCCGTACAGGAGGAACGGGGATAGATCCAGCTCATATTGCCCTGACTGGCTGTGACCCGTACGGGAGGAATGGGGTGTAGATCCAGCTCATATTGCCCTGACTGGTTGTGGCCCATACAGGAGGAACGGGGTGTGTGGGAGGGGGGGGTGGGGGGGGTGATTAGACCCTTAAGCTGTTTCTATGGCATAGCGTTGTTTGTTGTAATTGTCGTACATTAATTGATGTAATTGCTAATGGTGACATTCGATGAACAAAGCGATTGTAACAGAGCAATTGTCTGCAGGTCCATCCTATTTAGTGGTGACGGGTGTTGCCTGTTCTGTGGGGGTCGTGATGCTTTACGTGTCTATGGCTGGGAACCAGAACGCTGCTTTGATACAGTCCCTGTGGCGTGGGGACGAGTGTCAGACCTCTCCATCTGCAACAGTCAGCTGGTGAGTGACACATCTGAGCAGGAATGACTGGGCTGTGCTGGTCAGTGCGTAGGGCTGTGCTGGTCAGTGCATTGCTGGTCGGTGTGTAGGACTCTGCTGGTCTGTGTGTTGTTGGGATGTGTGTTGGGCTCCGCTGGTCTGTGTGTTGCTGGTCAGTGTGTAGGGCTGTGCTGGTCTGTGTTGCTGGTCTGTGTGTAGGGCTGTGCCGGTCTGTGTGTAGGGCTGTGCCAGTCTGTGTGTAGGGCTGTGCCGGTCGGTGTGTAGGGCTGTGCCGGTCGGTGTGTAGGGCTGTGCCGGTCGGTGTGTAGGGCTGTGCCGGTCGGTGTGTAGGGCTGTGCCGGTCGGTGTGTAGGGCTGTGCCGGTCGGTGTGTAGGGTTGTGCCGGTCTGTGTGTAGGGCTGTGCCGGTCTGTGTGTAGGGCTGTGCCGGTCTGTGTGTAGGGCTGTGCCGGTCTGTGTGTAGGGCTCTGCCGGTCTGTGTGTTGCTGGGATGTGTGTTGGGCTCTGCTGGTCTGTGTGTTGATGGTCAGTGTGTAGGGCTGTGCTGGTCTGTGTTGCTAGTCTGTGTGTAGGGCTGTGCTGGTCTGTGTGTTGTTGGTCAGTGTGTAGGGATGTACCGGTCAGTGTGTTGCTGGTCGATGTGTAGGGATGTGCTTGGTCAGTTTGTTGATGGTCTGTGTGTAGGGCTGTGCTGGCCGGTGTGTTGCTGGTTTGGTTGTAGGGATGTGCTGGTCTGTGTGTTGCTGGTCTGTGTGTAGGGATGTGCTGGTCTGTGTGTTGCTGGTCTGTGTGTAGGGATGTGCTGGTCTGTGTGTTGCTGGTCGGTGTGTAGGGTTGTGCCGGCCGGTGTGTTGCTGGTTTGGTTGTAGGGATGTGCTGGTCTGTGTGTTGCTGGTCTGTGTGTAGGGATGTGCTGGTCTGTGTGTTGCTGGTCGGTGTGTAGGGCTGTGCTGGCCGGTGTGTTGCTGGTTTGGTTGTAGGGATGTGCTGGTCTGTGTGTTGCTGGTTGATGTGTAGGGATGTGCTGGTCTGTGTTGGGATGTGCTTGGTCAGTGTGTTGATGGTCTGTGTGTTGGGATGTGCTGGTCTGTGTGTTGTCGGTCAGTGTACGCGGTTGTGTCATTGGTTATTATTTGGCTTGTAGATCGGCGTCTCCACTGTCCAGTCCAATGTCTCGTCTTTTGTGGTTGACTTAAGCCGTGTGAAAATGACTGGATCAGGGTCACCGGGACATCTTCCAGAGGATTCGCCAGCCAGCAAGCCCACCACAACGGCGTCCTCTGTGAGACGTAACTACGAGCGCCCACCAACCACCTGTAGCAAGCCAAAGAGGTGAGCGAGGCCCTGGTTTCCCTCCTTATCCCTACTCCCAAATATGTGCCCGATACTGGCGTCTCACCGGCCGTTGCCTTGTCACTAGTCTGCTGTATTATTTAGACGGGATGTTCATCTATTTATACTCGTATAACCTCTATCTTGTGTGCTTTCTGTGTCACGTGTCCTGTGTGCTTGTGCAGAGCGGAAGCGTTTTCTGTGACACGTGTCTCATGTGCTTGTGCAGAGTGGATGTGGTTTCTGTGATGTGTCCCGTGTGCTTGGGCGGAGTTAGTGCGGTTTATGTGACACGTGTCCCATGTGCTTGGGTGGAGTGGATGTGGTTTATGTGACACGTGTCCCATGTGCGGAGTGGATGCGGTTTATGTGACACGTGTCCCGTGTGCTTGGGTGGAGCGGATGCGGTTTATGTGACACGTGTCCCATGTGTTTGGGTTGAGTGGATGTGGTTTCTCTCTGTGACACGTGTCCCATGTGCTTGGGCAGAGTGGATGCGGTTTCTGTGACACCTGTCCCGTGTGCTTGGGCGGAGTGGATGCGGTTTTTGTGACACGTGTCCCATGTGCGGAGTGGATGCGGTTTATGTGACACGTGTCCCATGTGCTTGGGTTGAGTGAATGTGGTTTCTTTCTGTGACACGTGTCCCATGTGCTTGGGCGGAGTGGATGCGGTTTATGTGACACCTGTCCCGTGTGCTTGGGCGGAGTGGATGCGGTTTATGTGACACGTGTACCATGTGCGGAGTGGATGCGGTTTATGTGACACGTGTCCCATTTTCAGAGTGGATGCGGTTTATGTGACACGTGTCCCATTTTCGGAGTGGATGCTGTTTATGTGACACGTGTCCCATTTTCGGAGTGGATGCGGTTTATGTGACACGTGTCCTGTGTGCTTGGGCGGAGTGGATGCTGTTTATGTGACATGTGTCCTGTGCGCCTTTTCTGTGCCGTCAGGACATGAGCCGGTCACTCAGGCATAAAGTGACATAATAATGCAAAACCTTTGTGCCAGAAACCAGCAGCTGTACTGTCTGTGTATAGTAACGGTGTAATACTGGGGTGTAACACCCCCCCCCCCCTCCCTCCCCCTTCCCAGGGTAAGTCCCACCAGCGATGAGGAGGAGAAAGAGTCACGAGCTGAGATTCAGAATCCGGAGGAATACAAGGAGCTTTTCCAGCCCAAGAGCGCTATCTGTAAGTATGAATCTGCCGTCCCCGGCTCCTGTTTTTCCTCTGCCCTGCCCCTGCTCATGGGCCACTCCTTTGCTACCCCTGTGCCTACCGTGCTGTTCCTGTCCTCCTTCTCATGTGCTTCATTTATCCTCCTCCTGGGCAGCTTCTGCTGTCTGCCCCCGCCCCTGTGCTCCCGAACCGATTATGCCCCTGTGCTCCCAAACTGCCCCTGCCCCTGTGTTCCCAGCCCCCAAGCCCTCGTGCTCCCAAACCGATTACGCCCCCTTGCTCCTGCCCTCTGTGTTCCCAAACTGCCCCCGCCCCTGTGCTCCCAAACTGCTCCTGCCCCTGTGGTCCCAAACCGATTACGTCCCCATCCTCTGTTCTCCCCATGCTCCCAAACTGCCCCTGTGCTCCCAAACTGCCCCCGCCCCTGTGCTCCCAAACTGCTCCTGCCCCTGTGCTCCAGAATCGAATATGTCCCCAGCCTCTGTGCCCTATGCTCCCGGCCCTTGTGCCCCCTGCTCCCAGCCCTTGTGCTCCTTGCCCCCTGCTCCCAGCCCTTGTGCTCCTTGCCCCCTGCTTCCAGCCCTTGTGCTCCCTGCTTCCAGCCCTTGTGCTCCCTGCTTCCAGCCCTTGTGCCCCCTTCTCCCTGCCCTTGTGCTCCCTGCCCTTGTGCCCCCTGCTCCCAGCCCTTGTGCCCCCTGCTCCCAGCCCTTGTGCCCCCTGCTCCCTGCTCCCAGTCCTTGTGCCCCCTGCTCCCTGCTCCCAGTCCTTGTGCCCCCTGCTCCCTGCTCCCTGCCCTTGTGCCCCCTGCTCCCTGCTCCCAGCCCTTGTGCCCCCTGCTCCCAGCCCTTGTGCTCCTTGCCCCCTGCTCCCAGCCCTTGTGCCCCCTGCTCCCAGCCCTTGTGCCCCCTGCTCCCAGCCCTTGTGCTCCTTGCTCCCTGCTCCCAGCCCTTGTGCTCCCTGCTCCCAGCTCCCAGCCCTTGTGCTCCTTGCCCCCTGCTCCCAGCCCTTGTGCTCCTTGCCCCCTGCTCCCAGCCCTTGTGCTCCTTGCCCCCTGCTCCCAGCCCTTGTGCTCCTTGCCCCCTGCTCCCAGCCCTTGTGCTCCTTGCCCCCTGCTCCCAGCCCTTGTGCTCCGTGCCCCCTGCTCCCAGCCCTTGTGCCCCCTGCTCCCAGCCCTTGTGCCCCCTGCTCCCAGCCCTTGTGCCCCCTGCTCCCAGCCCTTGTGCCCCCTGCTCCCAGCCCTTGTGCCCCCTGCTCCCAGCCCTTGTGCTCCTTGCTCCCTGCTCCCAGCCCTTGTGCCCCCTGCTCCCAGCCCTTGTGCTCCTTGCCCCCTGCTCCCAGCCCTTGTGCCCCCTGCTTCCAGCCCTTGTGCTCCTTGCTCCCTGCTCCCAGCCCTGGTGCTCCTTGCTCCCTGCCCGTGTGCTCCTTGCTCACTGCTCCCAGCCCTTGTGCCCCCTGCTCCCAGCCCTTGTGCTCCTTGCCCCCTGCTCCCAGCCCTTGTGCTCCTTGCCCCCTGCTCCCAGCCCTTGTGCTCCTTGCCCCCTGCTCCCAGCCCTTGTGCTCCTTGCCCCCTGCTCCCAGCCCTTGTGCCCCCTGCTCCCAGCCCTTGTGCTCCTTGCTCCCTGCTCCCAGCCCTTGTGCTCCTTGCCCCCTGCTCCCAGCCCTTGTGCTCCGTGCCCCCTGCTCCCAGCCCTTGTGCCCCCTGCTCCCAGCCCTTGTGCCCCCTGCTCCCAGCCCTTGTGCCCCCTGCTCCCAGCCCTTGTGCCCCCTGCTCCCAGCCCTTGTGCCCCCTGCTCCCAGCCCTTGTGCCCCCTGCTCCCAGCCCTTGTGCTCCTTGCTCCCTGCTCCCAGCCCTTGTGCCCCCTGCTCCCAGCCCTTGTGCTCCTTGCCCCCTGCTCCCAGCCCTTGTGCCCCCTGCTTCCAGCCCTTGTGCTCCTTGCTCCCTGCTCCCAGCCCTGGTGCTCCTTGCTCCCTGCCCGTGTGCTCCTTGCTCACTGCTCCCAGCCCTTGTGCCCCCTGCTCCCAGCCCTTGTGCTCCTTGCCCCCTGCTCCCAGCCCTTGTGCTCCTTGCCCCCTGCTCCCAGCCCTTGTGCTCCTTGCCCCCTGCTCCCAGCCCTTGTGCTCCTTGCCCCCTGCTCCCAGCCCTTGTGCCCCCTGCTCCCAGCCCTTGTGCTCCTTGCTCCCTGCTCCCAGCCCTTGTGCTCCTTGCTCCCAGCCCTTGTGCTCCCTGCTCCCAGCCCTTGTGCTCCCTGCTCCCAGCCCTTGTGCTCCCTGCTCCCGGCAATTGTGCTCCCTGCTCCCAGCCCTTGTGCCCCCTGCTCCCAGCCCTTGTGCTCCTTGCCCCCTGCTCCCAGCCCTTGTGCTCCTTGCCCCTTGCTCCCAGCCCTTGTGCTCCTTGCCCCCTGCTCCCAGCCCTTGTGCTCCCAGCCCTTGTGCCCCCTGCTCCCAGCCCTTGTGCCCTTGTGCTCCCAGCCCTTGTGCCCCCTGCTCCCAGCCCTTGTGCCCCCTGCTCCCTGCTCCCAGCCCTTGTGCCCCCTGCTCCCAGCCCTTGTGCTCCTTGCTCCCTGCTCCCAGCCCTTGTGCTCCTTGCTCCCTGCTCCCAGCCCTTGTGCCCCCTGCTCCCATCCCTTGTGCTCATTGCTCCCAGCCCGTGTGCTCCTTGCTCCCTGCTCCCAGCCCTTGTGCCCCCTGCTCCCAGCCCTTGTGCCCCCTGCTCCCAGCCCTTGTGCCCCCTGCTCCCAGCCCTTGTGCCCCCTGCTCCCAGCCCTTGTGCTCCTTGCTCCCAGCCCTTGTGCTCCTTGCTCCCAGCCCTTGTGCCCCCTGCTCCCAGCCCTTGTGCCCCCTGCTCCCAGCCCTTGTGCCCCCTGCTCCCAGCCCTTGTGCCCCCTGCTCCCAGCTTTTGTGCCCCCTGCTCCCAGCCCTTGTGCCCCTTGCTCCCAGCCCTTGTGCCCCTTGCTCCCAGCCCTTGTGCCCCCTGCTCCCAGCCCTTGTGCCCCCTGCTCCCAGCCCTTGTGCTCCTTGCTCCCAGCCCTTGTGCCCCTTGCTCCCAGCCCTTGTGCCCCTTGCTCCCAGCCCTTGTGCCCCTTGCTCCCAGCCCTTGTGCCCCCTGCTCCCAGCCCTTGTGCCCCCTGCTCCCAGCCCTTGTGCCCCCTGCTCCCAGCCCTTGTGCCCCCTGCTCCCAGCCCTTGTGCTCCTTGCTCCCTGCTCCCAGCCCTTGTGCCCCCTGCTCCCAGCCCTTGTGCTCCTTGCCCCCTGCTCCCAGCCCTTGTGCTCCCTGCTCCCAGCCCGTGTGCTCCTTGCTCCCTGCTCCCAGCCCTTGTGCTCCTTGCTCCCTGCTCACAGCCCTTGTGCTCCCTGCTCCCAGCCCTTGTGCTCCTTGCCCCCTGCTCCCAGCCCTTGTGCCCCCTGCTCCCAGCCCTTGTGCTCCTTGCTCCCTGCTCCCAGCCCTTGTGCCCCCTGCTCCCAGCCCTGGTGCTCCTTGCTCCCTGCTCCCAGCCCTTGTGCTCCTTGCCCCCTGCTCCCAGCCCTTGTGCTCCTTGCTCCCTGCTCCCAGCCCTTGTGCTCCCTGCTCCCAGCCCTTGTGCTCCTTGCCCCCTGCTCCCAGCCCTTGTGCCCCCTGCTCCCAGCCCTTGTGCTCCTTGCTCCCTGCTCCCAGCCCTTGTGCCCCCTGCTCCCAGCCCTGGTGCTCCTTGCTCCCTGCCCTTGTGCTCCTTGCACCCTGCTCCCAGCCCTTGTGCCCCCTGCTCCCAGCCCTTGTGCCCCCTGCTCCCAGCCCTTGTGCCCCCTGCTCCCAGCCCTTGTGCCCCCTGCTCCCAGCCCTTGTGCCCCCTGCTCCCAGCCCTTGTGCCCCCTGCTCCCAGCCCTTGTGCTCCCAGCCCTTGTGCCCCCTGCTCCCTGCTCCCAGCCCTTGTGCTCCTTGCTCCCTGCTCCCAGCCCGTGTGCTCCTTGCTCCCAGCCCGTGTGCTCCTTGCTCCCAGCCCGTGTGCTCCTTGCTCCCAGCCCGTGTGCTCCTTGCTCCCAGCCCGTGTGCTCCTTGCTCCCAGCCCGTGTGCTCCTTGCTCCCAGCCCGTGTGCTCCTTGCTCCCAGCCCGTGTGCTCCTTGCTCCCAGCCCGTGTGCTCCTTGCTCCCAGCCCGTGTGCTCCTTGCTCCCAGCCCTTGTGCCCCCTGCTCCCAGCCCTTGTGCTCCTTGCTCCCTGCTCCCAGCCCTTGTGCCCCCTGCTCCCAGCCCTTGTGCCCCCTGCTCCCAGCCCTTGTGCCCCCTGCTCCCTGCCCTTGTGCCCCCTGCTCCCAGCCCTTGTGCCCCCTGCTCCCAGCCCTTGTGCCCCCTGCTCCCAGCCCTTGTGCCCCCTGCTCCCAGCCCTTGTGCCCCCTGCTCCCAGCCCTTGTGCCCCCTGCTCCCAGCCCTTGTGCCCCCTGCTCCCAGCCCTTGTGCTCCTTGCCCCCTGCTCCCAGCCCTTGTGCTCCTTGCCCCCTGCTCCCAGCCCTTGTGCTCCGTGCCCCCTGCTCCCAGCCCTTGTGCCCCCTGCTCCCAGCCCTTGTGCCCCCTGCTCCCAGCCCTTGTGCCCCCTGCTCCCAGCCCTTGTGCCCCCTGCTCCCAGCCCTTGTGCCCCCTGCTCCCAGCCCTTGTGCCCCCTGCTCCCAGCCCTTGTGCTCCTTGCTCCCAGCCCTTGTGCTCCTTGCTCCCAGCCCTTGTGCTCCTTGCTCCCAGCCCTTGTGCTCCTTGCTCCCAGCCCTTGTGCTCCTTGCTCCCAGCCCTTGTGCTCCTTGCCCCCTGCTCCCAGCCCTTGTGCCCCCTGCTCCCAGCCCTTGTGCCCCCTGCTCCCAGCCCTTGTGCCCCCTGCTCCCAGCCCTTGTGCCCCCTGCTCCCAGCCCTTGTGCCCCCTGCTCCCAGCCCTTGTGCCCCCTGCTCCCAGCCCTTGTGCTCCTTGCCCCCTGCTCCCAGCCCTTGTGCTCCTTGCCCCCTGCTCCCAGCCCTTGTGCCCCCTGCTCCCAGCCCTTGTGCTCCTTGCTCCCTGCTTCCAGCCCTTGTGCTCCCTGCTCCCAGCCCTTGTGCCCCCTGCTCCCAGCCCTTGTGCCCCCTGCTCCCAGCCCTTGTGCTCCCTGCTCCCAGCCCTTGTGCTCCCTGCTCCCAGCCCTTGTGCTCCCTGCTCCCAGCAATTGTGCTCCCTGCTCCCAGCCCTTCTGCCCCCTGCTCCCAGCCCTTGTGCTCCTTGCCCCCTGCTCCCAGCCCTTGTGCTCCTTGCCCCCTGCTCCCAGCCCTTGTGCTCCCAGCCCTTGTGCCCCCTGCTCCCAGCCCTTGTGCCCCCTGCTCCCAGCCCTTGTGCCCCCTGCTCCCTGCTCCCAGCCCTTGTGCCCCCTGATCCCAGCCCTTGTGCTCCTTGCTCCCTGCTCCCAGCCCTTGTGCTCCTTGCTCCCTGCTCCCAGCCCTTGTGCCCCCTGCTCCCATCCCTTGTGCTCATTGCTCCCAGCCCGTGTGCTCCTTGCTCCCTGCTCCCAGCCCTTGTGCCCCCTGCTCCCAGCCCTTGTGCCCCCTGCTCCCAGCCCTTGTGCCCCCTGCTCCCAGCCCTTGTGCTCCCTGCTCCCAGCCCTTGTGCTCCTTGCTCCTTGCTCCCAGCCCTTGTGCCCCCTGCTCCCAGCCCTTGTGCCCCCTGCTCCCAGCCCTTGTGCCCCCTGCTCCCAGCCCTTGTGCCCCTTGCTCCCAGCCCTTGTGCCCCCTGCTCCCAGCCCTTGTGCTCCTTGCTCCCTGCTCCCAGCCCTTGTACCCCCTGCTCCCAGCCCTTGTGCTCCTTGCCCCCTGCTCCCAGCCCTTGTGCTCCTTGCCCCCTGCTCCCAGCCCTTGTGCTCCTTGCCCCCTGCTCCCAGCCCTTGTGCTCCTTGCCCCCTGCTCCCAGCCCTTGTGCCCCCTGCTCCCAGCCCTTGTGCCCCCTGCTCCCAGCCCTTGTGCTCCTTGCTCCCAGCCCTTGTGCCCCCTGCTCCCAGCCCTTGTGCTCCTTGCTCCCTGCTCCCAGCCCTTGTGCCCCCTGCTCCCAGCCCTTGTGCTCCTTGCCCCCTGCTCCCTGCCCTTGTGCCCCCTGCTTCCAGCCCTGGTGCTCCTTGCTCCCTGCTCCCAGCCCTGGTGCTCCTTGCTCCCTGCTCCCAGCCCTTGTGCTCCCTGCTCCCAGCCCTTGTGCTCCCTGCTCCCAGCCCTTGTGCCCCCTGCTCCCAGCCCTTGTGCTCCTTGCCCCCTGCTCCCAGCCCTTGTGCTCCTTGCTCCCTGCTCCCAGCCCTTGTGCCCCCTGCTCCCAGCCCTTGTGCCCCCTGCTCCCAGCCCTTGTGCCCCCTGCTCCCAGCCCTTGTGCCCCCTGCTCCCAGCCCTTGTGCCCCCTGCTCCCAGCACTTGTGCCCCCTGCTCCCAGCACTTGTGCCCCCTGCTCCCAGCCCTTGTGCCCCCTGCTCCCAGCCCTTGTGCCCCCTGCTCCCAGCCCTTGTGCCCCCTGCTCCCAGCCCTTGTGCCCCCTGCTCCCAGCCCTTGTGCCCCCTGATCCCAGCCCTTGTGCTCCTTGCTCCCTGCTCCCAGCCCGTGTGCTCCTTGCTCCCAGCCCGTGTGCTCCTTGCTCCCAGCCCGTGTGCTCCGTGCTCCCAGCCCGTGTGCCCCCTGCTCCCAGCCCGTGTGCCCCCTGCTCCCAGCCCGTGTGCCCCCTGCTCCCAGCCCGTGTGCCCCCTGCTCCCAGCCCGTGTGCCCCCTGCTCCCAGCCCGTGTGCCCCCTGCTCCCAGCCCGTGTGCCCCCTGCTCCCAGCCCGTGTGCCCCCTGCTCCCAGCCCGTGTGCCCCCTGCTCCCAGCCCTTGTGCCCCCTGCTCCCAGCCCTTGTGCCCCCTGCTCCCAGCCCTTGTGCCCCCTGCTCCCAGCCCTTGTGCCCCCTGCTCCCAGCCCTTGTGCCCCCTGCTCCCAGCTCCCAGGCCTTGTGCTCCTTGCTCCCTGCTCCCAGCCCTTGTGCTCCTTGCTCCCTGCTCCCAGCCCTTGTGCCCCCTGCTCCCAGCCCTTGTGCCCCCTGCTCCCAGCCCTTGTGCCCCCTGCTCCCAGCCCTTGTGCCCCCTGCTCCCTGCTCCCAGCCCTTGTGCCCCTTGCCCCCTGCTCCCGGCCCTTGTGCTCCTTGCCCCCTGCTCCCGGCCCTTGTGCTCCTTGCCCCCTGCTCCCGGCCCTTGTGCTCCTTGCCCCCTGCTCCCGGCCCTTGTGCTCCTTGCCCCCTGCTCCCGGCCCTTGTGCTCCTTGCCCCCTGCTCCCAGCCCTTGTGCTCCTTGCCCCCTGCTCCCAGCCCTTGTGCTCCTTGCCCCCTGCTCCCAGCCCTTGTGCTCCTTGCCCCCTGCTCCCAGCCCTTGTGCCTCCTGCTCCCAGCCCTGGTGCTCCTTGCTCCCTTCCCCCAGCCCTGGTGCTCCTTGCTCCCTGCTCCCAGCCCTTGTGCTCCCTGCTCCCAGCCCTTGTGCTCCCTGCTCCCAGCCCTTGTGCTCCCTGCTCCCAGCCCTTGTGCTCCTTGCTCCCTGCTCCAAGCCCTTGTGCTCCTTGCCCCCTGCTCCCAGCCCTTGTGCTCCTTGCCCCCTGCTCCCAGCCCTTGTGCTCCTTGCCCCCTGCTCCCAGCCCTTGTGCTCCTTGCTCCCTGCTCCCAGCCCTTGTGCCCCCTGCTCCCAGCCCTTGTGCTCCTTGCTCCCTGCTCCCAGCCCTTGTGCCCCCTGCTCCCAGCCCTGGTGCTCCTTGCTCCCTGCCCTTGTGCTCCTTGCACCCTGCTCCCAGCCCTTGTGCCCCCTGCTCCCAGCCCTTGTGCCCCCTGCTCCCAGCCCTTGTGCCCCCTGCTCCCAGCCCTTGTGCCCCCTGCTCCCAGCCCTTGTGCCCCCTGCTCCCTGCTCCCAGCCCTTGTGCTCCTTGCCCCCTGCTCCCAGCCCTTGTGCTCCTTGCCCCCTGCTCCCAGCCCTTGTGCTCCCTGCTCCCAGCCCTTGTGCTCCTTGCTCCTTGCTCCCAGCCCGTGTGCTCCTTGCTCCCAGCCCGTGTGCTCCTTGCTCCCAGCCCGTGTGCTCCTTGCTCCCAGCCCGTGTGCTCCTTGCTCCCAGCCCGTGTGCTCCTTGCTCCCAGCCCGTGTGCTCCTTGCTCCCAGCCCGTGTGCTCCTTGCTCCCAGCCCGTGTGCTCCTTGCTCCCAGCCCGTGTGCTCCTTGCTCTCAGCCCGTGTGCTCCTTGCTCTCAGCCCGTGTGCTCCTTGCTCCCAGCCCGTGTGCTCCTTGCTCCCAGCCCTTGTGCCCCCTGCTCCCAGCCCTTGTGCCCCCTGCTCCCAGCCCTTGTGCTCCTTGCCCCCTGCTCCCAGCCCTTGTGCTCCTTGCTCCCTGCTCCCAGCCCTTGTGCCCCCTGCTCCCAGCCCTTGTGCCCCCTGCTCCCAGCCCTTGTGCCCCCTGCTCCCAGCCCTTGTGCCCCCTGCTCCCAGCCCTTGTGCCCCTTGCCCCCTGCTCCCAGCCCTTGTGCCCCCTGCTCCCAGCCCTTGTGCTCCTTGCTCCCTGCTCCCAGCCCTTGTGCTCCCTGCTCCCAGCCCTTGTGCCCCCTGCTCCCAGCCCTTGTGCTCCTTGCTCCCTGCTCCCAGCCCTTGTGCCCCCTGCTCCCAGCCCTTGTGCTCCTTGCCCCCTGCTCCCAGCCCTTGTGCCCCCTGCTTCCAGCCCTGGTGCTCCTTGCTCCCTGCTCCCAGCCCTGGTGCTCCTTGCTCCCTGCTCCCAGCCCTTGTGCTCCCTGCTCCCAGCCCTTGTGCTCCCTGCTCCCAGCCCTTGTGCTCCCTGCTCCCAGCCCTTGTGCCTCCTGCTCCCAGCCCTTGTGCTCCTTGCCCCCTGCTCCCAGCCCTTGTGCTCCTTGCCCCCTGCTCCCAGCCCTTGTGCTCCTTGCTCCCTGCTCCCAGCCCTTGTGCCCCCTGCTCCCAGACCTTGTGCCCCCTGCTCCCAGCCCTTGTGCCCCCTGCTCCCAGCCCTTGTGCCCCCTGCTCCCAGCACTTGTGCCCCCTGCTCCCAGCACTTGTGCCCCCTGCTCCCAGCACTTGTGCCCCCTGCTCCCAGCCCTTGTGCCCCCTGCTCCCAGCCCTTGTGCCCCCTGCTCCCAGCCCTTGTGCCCCCTGCTCCCAGCCCTTGTGCCCCCTGCTCCCAGCCCTTGTGCCCCCTGCTCCCAGCCCTTGTGCCCCCTGATCCCAGCCCTTGTGCTCCTTGCTCCCTGCTCCCAGCCCGTGTGCTCCTTGCTCCCAGCCCGTGTGCTCCTTGCTCCCAGCCCGTGTGCTCCTTGCTCCCAGCCCGTGTGCTCCTTGCTCCCAGCCCGTGTGCTCCTTGCTCCCAGCCCGTGTGCCCCCTGCTCCCAGCCCGTGTGCCCCCTGCTCCCAGCCCGTGTGCCCCCTGCTCCCAGCCCGTGTGCCCCCTGCTCCCAGCCCGTGTGCCCCCTGCTCCCAGCCCGTGTGCCCCCTGCTCCCAGCCCGTGTGCCCCCTGCTCCCAGCCCGTGTGCCCCCTGCTCCCAGCCCGTGTGCCCCCTGCTCCCAGCCCGTGTGCCCCCTGCTCCCAGCCCGTGTGCCCCCTGCTCCCAGCCCGTGTGCCCCCTGCTCCCAGCCCGTGTGCCCCCTGCTCCCAGCCCGTGTGCCCCCTGCTCCCAGCCCTTGTGCTCCTTGCTCCCTGCTCCCAGGCCTTGTGCCCCCTGCTCCCAGCCCTGGTGCTCCTTGCTCCCTGCTCCCAGCCCTTGTGCTCCTTGCCCCCTGCTCCCAGCCCTTGTGCTCCTTGCCCCCTGCTCCCAGCCCTTGTGCTCCTTGCCCCCTGCTCCCAGCCCTTGTGCCCCCTGCTCCCAGCCCTTGTGCCCCCTGCTCCCAGCCCTTGTGCCCCCTGCTCCCAGCCCTTGTGCCCCCTGCTCCCTGCTCCCAGCCCTTGTGCTCCTTGCCCCCTGCTCCCAGCCCTTGTGCTCCTTGCCCCCTGCTCCCAGCCCTTGTGCTCCTTGCCCCCTGCTCCCAGCCCTTGTGCTCCTTGCCCCCTGCTCCCAGCCCTTGTGCTCCTTGCCCCCTGCTCCCAGCCCTGGTGCTCCTTGCCCCCTGCTCCCAGCCCTGGTGCTCCTTGCTCCCTGCCCCCAGCCCTTGTGCTCCTTGCTCCCTGCTCCCAGCCCTTGTGCTCCCTGCTCCCTGCTCCCAGCCCTTGTGCTCCTTGCCCCCTGCTCCCAGCCCTTGTGCTCCTTGCCCCCTGCTCCCAGCCCTTGTGCTCCTTGCCCCCTGCTCCCAGCCCTTGTGCTCCTTGCCCCCTGCTCCCAGCCCTTGTGCTCCTTGCCCCCTGCTCCCAGCCCTTGTGCCCCCTGCTCCCAGCCCTGGTGCTCCTTGCTCCCTGCTCCCAGCCCTTGTGCTCCTTGCTCCCTGCTCCCAGCCCTTGTGCTCCTTGCTCCCAGCCCGTGTGCTCCTTGCTCCCTGCTCCCAGCCCTTGTGCTCCCTGCTCCCAGCCCTTGTGCTCATTGCCCCCTGCTCCCAGCCCTTGTGCCCCCTGCTCCCAGCCCTTGTGCTCCTTGCACCCTGCTCCCAGCCCTTGTGCCCCCTGCTCCCAGCCCTTGTGCCCCCTGCTCCCAGCCCTTGTGCCCCCTGCTCCCAGCCCGTGTGCTCCTTGCTCCCAGCCCGTGTGCTCCTTGCTCCCAGCCCGTGTGCTCCTTGCTCCCTGCTCCCAGCCCTTGTGCCCCCTGCTCCCAGCCCTTGTGCCCCTTGCTCCCAGCCCGTGTGCTCCTTGCTCCCAGCCCGTGTGCTCCTTGCTCCCAGCCCTTGTGCCCCTTGCTCCCAGCCCTTGTGCCCCTTGCTCCCAGCCCTTGTGCCCCCTGCTCCCAGCCCTTGTGCCCCCTGCTCCCAGCCCTTGTGCCCCCTGCTCCCAGCCCTTGTGCCCCCTGCTCCCAGCCCTTGTGCCCCCTGCTCCCAGCCCTTGTGCCCCCTGCTCCCAGCCCTTGTGCTCCGTGCCCCCTGCTCCCAGCCCTTGTGCTCCGTGCCCCCTGCTCCCAGCCCTTGTGCCCCCTGCTCCCAGCCCTTGTGCCCCCTGCTCCCAGCCCTTGTGCTCCTTGCTCCCTGCTCCCAGCCCTTGTGCCCCCTGCTCCCAGCCCTTGTGCTCCTTGCCCCCTGCTCCCAGCCCTTGTGCTCCTTGCCCCCTGCTCCCAGCCCTTGTGCTCCTTGCCCCCTGCTCCCAGCCCTTGTGCCCCCTGCTCCCAGCCCTGGTGCTCCTTGCTCCCTGCTCCCAGCCCTGGTGCTCCTTGCTCCCAGCCCGTGTGCTCCTTGCTCCCTGCTCCCAGCCCTTGTGCTCCCTGCTCCCAGCCCTTGTGCTCCCTGCTCCCAGCCCTTGTGCCCCCTGCTCCCAGCCCTTGTGCCCCCTGCTCCCAGCCCTTGTGCTCCTTGCTCCCTGCTCCCAGCCCTTGCGCCCCCTGCTCCCAGCCCTTGTGCTCCTTGCCCCCTGCTCCCAGCCCTTGTGCTCCTTGCCCCCTGCTCCCAGCCCTTGTGCTCCTTGCCCCCTGCTCCCAGCCCTTGTGCTCCTTGCCCCCTGCTCCCAGCCCTTGTGCTCCTTGCCCCCTGCTCCCAGCCCTTGTGCCCCCTGCTCCCAGCCCTGGTGCTCCTTGCTCCCTGCTCCCAGCCCTTGTGCTCCTTGCTCCCAGCCCGTGTGCTCCTTGCTCCCTGCTCCCAGCTCCCAGCCCTTGTGCTCCCTGCTCCCAGCCCTTGTGCTCCTTGCCCCGTGCTCCCAGCCCTTGTGCCCCCTGCTCCCAGCCCTTGTGCTCCTTGCTCCCTGCTCCCAGCCCTTGTGCCCCTGCTCCCAGCCCTGGTGCTCCTTGCACCCTGCTCCCAGCACTTGTGCCCCCTGCTCCCAGCACTTGTGCCCCCTGCTCCCAGCACTTGTGCCCCCTGCTCCCAGCACTTGTGCCCCCTGCTCCCAGCACTTGTGCCCCCTGCTCCCAGCACTTGTGCCCCCTGCTCCCAGCACTTGTGCCCCCTGCTCCCAGCACTTGTGCCCCCTGCTCCCAGCACTTGTGCCCCCTGCTCCCTGCTCCCAGCCCTTGTGCCCCCTGCTCCCAGCCCTTGTGCCCCCTGCTCCCAGCCCTTGTGCCCCCTGCTCCCAGTCCTTGTGCTCCTTGCTCCCTGCTCCCAGCCCTTGTGCCCCCTGCTCCCTGCTCCCAGCCCTTGTGCCCCCTGCTCCCTGCTCCCAGCCCGTGTGCTCCTTGCTCCCAGCCCGTGTGCTCCTTGCTCCCAGCCCGTGTGCTCCTTGCTCCCAGCCCGTGTGCTCCTTGCTCCCAGCCCGTGTGCCCCCTGCTCCCAGCCCGTGTGCCCCCTGCTCCCAGCCCGTGTGCCCCCTGCTCCCAGCCCTTGTGCCCCCTGCTCCCAGCCCTTGTGCCCCCTGCTCCCAGCCCTTGTGCCCCCTGCTCCCAGCCCTTGTGCCCCCTGCTCCCAGCCCTTGTGCCCCCTGCTCCCAGCCCTTGTGCTCCTTGCTCCCTGCTCCCAGCCCTTGTGCCCCCTGCTCCCAGCCCTTGTGCTCCTTGCTCCCTGCTCCCAGCCCTTGTGCCCCCTGCTCCCAGCCCTTGTGCTCCTTGCTCCCAGCCCGTGTGCTCCTTGCTCCCAGCCCTTGTGCCCCCTGCTCCCAGCCCTTGTGCCCCCTGCTCCCAGCCCTTGTGCCCCCTGCTCCCAGCCCTTGTGCCCCCTGCTCCCAGCCCTTGTGCTCCCTGCTCCCAGCCCTTGTGCTCCCTGCTCCCAGCCCTTGTGCTCCCTGCTCCCAGCCCTTGTGCTCCCTGCTCCCAGCCCTTGTGCTCCCTGCTCCCAGCCCTTGTGCCCCCTGCTCCCAGGCCTTGTGCTCCTTGCTCCCTGCTCCCAGCCCTTGTGCCCCCTGCTCCCAGCCCTTGTGCTCCTTGCTCCCTGCTCCCAGCCCTTGTGCTCCTTGCTCCCAGCCCTTGTGCTCCTTGCCCCCTGCTCCCAGCCCTTGTGCCCCCTGCTCCCAGCCCTTGTGCTCCTTGCCCCCTGCTCCCAGCCCTTGTGCTCCTTGCTCCCTGCTCCCAGCCCTTGTGCTCCTTGCTCCCTGCTCCCAGCCCTGGTGCTCCTTGCTCCCTGCTCCCAGCCCTTGTGCCCCCTGCTCCCAGCCCTGGTGCTCCTTGCTCCCTGCTCCCAGCCCTTGTGCTCCTTGCTCCCTGCTCCCAGCCCTTGTGCTCCCTGCTCCCAGCCCTTGTGCTCCCTGCTCCCAGCCCTTGTGCTCCCAGCTCCCAGCCCTTGTGCTCCCTGCTCCCAGCCCTTGTGCCCCCTGCTCCCAGCCCTTGTGCCCCTTGCCCCCTGCTCCCAGCCCTTGTGCTCCTTGCTCCCTGCTCCCAGCCCTTGTGCCCCCTGCTCCCAGCCCTTGTGCCCCCTGCTCCCAGCCCTTGTGCTCCTTGCTCCCTGCTCCCAGCCCTTGTGCTCCTTGCTCCCTGCTCCCAGCCCTTGTGCCCCCTGCTCCCAGCCCTTGTGCTCCTTGCCCCCTGCTCCCAGCCCTTGTGCCCCCTGCTCCCAGCCCTTGTGCCCCCTGCTCCCAGCCCTTGTGCCCCCTGCTCCCAGCCCTTGTGCCCCCTGCTCCCAGCCCTTGTGCCCCCTGCTCCCAGCCCTTGTGCCCCCTGCTCCCAGCCCTTGTGCCCCCTGCTCCCAGCCCTTGTGCTCCTTGCTCCCTGCTCCCAGCCCTTGTGCCCCCTGCTCCCAGCCCTGGTGCTCCTTGTTCCCTGCTCCCAGCCCTTGTGATCCTTGCTCCCTGCTCCCAGCCCTTGTGCTCCCTGCTCCCAGCCCTTGTGCTCCCTGCTCCCAGCCCTTGTGCTCCCTGCTCCCAGCCCTTGTGCCCCCTGCTCCCAGCCCTTGTGCCCCCTGCTCCCAGCCCTTGTGCCCCCTGCTCCCAGCCCTTGTGCCCCCTGCTCCCAGCCCTTGTGCCCCCTGCTCCCAGCCCTTGTGCTCCTTGCTCCCTGCTCCCAGCCCTTGTGCCCCCTGCTCCCAGCCCTTGTGCTCCTTGCCCCCTGCTCCCAGCCCTTGTGCTCCTTGCCCCCTGCTCCCAGCCCTTTTGCTCCTTGCCCCCTGCTCCCAGCCCTTGTGCTCCCAGCCCTTGTGCCCCCTGCTCCCAGCCCTTGTGCCCCCTGCTCCCAGCCCTGGTGCTCCTTGATCCCTGCTCCCAGCCCTTGTGCTCCTTGATCCCTGCTCCCAGCCCTTGTGCTCCTTGCTCCCTGCTCCCAGCCCGTGTGCTCCTTGCTCCCTGCTCCCAGCCCTTGTGCTCCCTGCTCCCAGCCCTTGTGCTCCTTGCCCCCTGCTCCCAGCCCTTGTGCTCCTTGCTCCCAGCCCTTGTGCTCCTTGCTCCCAGCCCTTGTGCTCCTTGCTCCCAGCCCTTGTGCTCCTTGCTCCCAGCCCTTGTGCTCCTTGCTCCCAGCCCTTGTGCTCCTTGCTCCCAGCCCTTGTGCTCCTTGCTCCCAGCCCTTGTGCTCCTTGCTCCCAGCCCTTGTGCCCCCTGCTCCCAGCCCTTGTGCCCCCTGCTCCCAGCCCTGGTGCTCCTTGCTCCCTGCCCTTGTGCTCCTTGCACCCTGCTCCCAGCACTTGTGCCCCCTGCTCCCAGCACTTGTGCCCCCTGCTCCCAGCCCTTGTGCCCCCTGCTCCCAGCCCTTGTGCCCCCTGCTCCCAGCCCTTGTGCCCCCTGCTCCCAGCCCTTGTGCCCCCTGCTCCCAGCCCTTGTGCCCCCTGCTCCCAGCCCTTGTGCCCCCTGCTCCCAGCCCTTGTGCCCCTTGCTCCCTGCTCCCAGCCCTTGTGCTCCTTGCTCCCTGCTCCCAGCCCTTGTGCTCCCTGCTCCCAGCCCTTGTGCCCCCTGCTCCCAGCCCTTGTGCCCCCTGCTCCCAGCCCTTGTGCCCCCTGCTCCCAGCCCTTGTGCCCCCTGCTCCCAGCCCTTGTGCCCCCTTGCTCCCAGCCCTTGTGCCCCCTTGCTCCCAGCCCTTGTGCCCCCTGCTCCCAGCCCTTGTGCCCCCTGCTCCCAGCCCTTGTGCCCCCTGCTCCCAGCCCTTGTGCCCCTTGCTCCCTGCTCCCAGCCCTTGTGCTCCTTGCTCCCTGCTCCCAGCCCTTGTGCTCCCTGCTCCCAGCCCTTGTGCTCCCTGCTCCCAGCCCGTGTGCTCCCTGCTCCCAGCCCGTGTGCTCCCTGCTCCCAGCCCGTGTGCTCCCTGCTCCCAGCCCGTGTGCTCCCTGCTCCCAGCCCGTGTGCTCCCTGCTCCCAGCCCGTGTGCTCCCTGCTCCCAGCCCGTGTGCTCCCTGCTCCCAGCCCGTGTGCTCCCTGCTCCCAGCCCGTGTGCTCCCTGCTCCCAGCCCTTGTGCTCCCTGCTCCCAGCCCTTGTGCTCCCTGCTCCCAGCCCTTGTGCTCCCTGCTCCCAGCCCTTGTGCCCCCTGCTCCCAGGCCTTGTGCTCCTTGCTCCCTGCTCCCAGCCCTTGTGCCCCCTGCTCCCAGCCCTTGTGCTCCTTGCTCCCTGCTCCCAGCCCTTGTGCTCCTTGCTCCCAGCCCTTGTGCTCCTTGCCCCCTGCTCCCAGCCCTTGTGCCCCCTGCTCCCAGCCCTTGTGCTCCTTGCTCCCTGCTCCCAGCCCTTGTGCTCCTTGCTCCCTGCTCCCAGCCCTTGTGCTCCTTGCTCCCTGCTCCCAGCCCTTGTGCCCCCTGCTCCCAGCCCTGGTGCTCCTTGCTCCCTGCTCCCAGCCCTTGTGCTCCTTGCTCCCTGCTCCCAGCCCTTGTGCTCCCTGCTCCCAGCCCTTGTGCTCCCTGCTCCCAGCCCTTGTGCTCCCAGCTCCCAGCCCTTGTGCTCCCAGCTCCCAGCCCTTGTGCCCCCTGCTCCCAGCCCTTGTGCCCCCTGCTCCCAGCCCTTGTGCTCCTTGCCCCCTGCTCCCAGCCCTTGTGCTCCTTGCTCCCTGCTCCCAGCCCTTGTGCCCCCTGCTCCCAGCCCTTGTGCCTCCTGCTCCCAGCCCTTGTGCTCCTTGCTCCCTGCTCCCAGCCCTTGTGCCCCCTGCTCCCTGCTCCCAGCCTTTGTGCTCCTTGCTCCCTGCTCCCAGCCCTTGTGCCCCCTGCTCCCAGCCCTTGTGCTCCTTGCCCCCTGCTCCCAGCCCTTGTGCCCCCTGCTCCCAGCCCTTGTGCCCCCTGCTCCCAGCCCTTGTGCCCCCTGCTCCCAGCCCTTGTGCCCCCTGCTCCCAGCCCTTGTGCTCCTTGCTCCCTGCTCCCAGCCCTTGTGCCCCCTGCTCCCAGCCCTGGTGCTCCTTGTTCCCTGCTCCCAGCCCTTGTGATCCTTGCTCCCTGCTCCCAGCCCTTGTGCTCCCTGCTCCCAGCCCTTGTGCTCCCTGCTCCCAGCCCTTGTGCTCCCTGCTCCCAGCCCTTGTGCTCCCTGCTCCCAGCCCTTGTGCCCCCTGCTCCCAGCCCTTGTGCCCCCTGCTCCCAGCCCTTGTGCCCCCTGCTCCCAGCCCTTGTGCCCCCTGCTCCCAGCCCTTGTGCTCCCTGCTCCCAGCCCTTGTGCCCCCTGCTCCCAGCCCTTGTGCTCCTTGCTCCCTGCTCCCAGCCCTTGTGCCCCCTGCTCCCAGCCCTTGTGCTCCTTGCCCCCTGCTCCCAGCCCTTGTGCTCCTTGCCCCCTGCTCCCAGCCCTTGTGCTCCTTGCCCCCTGCTCCCAGCCCTTTTGCTCCTTGCCCCCTGCTCCCAGCCCTTGTGCTCCCAGCCCTTGTGCCCCCTGCTCCCAGCCCTTGTGCCCCCTGCTCCCAGCCCTTGTGCTCCTTGATCCCTGCTCCCAGCCCTTGTGCTCCTTGCTCCCTGCTCCCAGCCCGTGTGCTCCTTGCTCCCTGCTCCCAGCCCTTGTGCTCCCTGCTCCCAGCCCTTGTGCTCCTTGCCCCCTGCTCCCAGCCCTTGTGCCCCCTGCTCCCAGCCCTTGTGCTCCTTGCTCCCAGCCCTTGTGCTCCTTGCTCCCAGCCCTTGTGCTCCTTGCTCCCAGCCCTTGTGCTCCTTGCTCCCAGCCCTTGTGCTCCTTGCTCCCAGCCCTTGTGCCCCCTGCTCCCAGCCCTTGTGCCCCCTGCTCCCAGCCCTTGTGCCCCCTGCTCCCAGCCCTGGTGCTCCTTGCTCCCTGCCCTTGTGCTCCTTGCACCCTGCTCCCAGCACTTGTGCCCCCTGATCCCAGCCCTTGTGCCCCCTGCTCCCAGCCCTTGTGCCCCCTGCTCCCAGCCCTTGTGCCCCCTGCTCCCAGCTCTTGTGCCCCCTGCTCCCAGCCCTTGTGCCCCCTGCTCCCAGCCCTTGTGCCCCCTGCTCCCAGCCCTTGTGCCCCCTGCTCCCAGCCCTTGTGCCCCCTTGCTCCCAGCCCTTGTGCCCCCTTGCTCCCAGCCCTTGTGCCCCCTGCTCCCAGCCCTTGTGCCCCCTGCTCCCAGCCCTTGTGCCCCCTGCTCCCAGCCCTTGTGCCCCTTGCTCCCTGCTCCCAGCCCTTGTGCTCCTTGCTCCCTGCTCCCAGCCCGTGTGCTCCCTGCTCCCAGCCCGTGTGCTCCCTGCTCCCAGCCCGTGTGCTCCCTGCTCCCAGCCCGTGTGCTCCCTGCTCCCAGCCCGTGTGCTCCCTGCTCCCAGCCCGTGTGCTCCCTGCTCCCAGCCCGTGTGCTCCCTGCTCCCAGCCCGTGTGCTCCCTGCTCCCAGCCCGTGTGCTCCCTGCTCCCAGCCCGTGTGCTCCCTGCTCCCAGCCCGTGTGCTCCCTGCTCCCAGCCCGTGTGCTCCCTGCTCCCAGCCCGTGTGCTCCTTGCTCCCAGCCCGTGTGCTCCTTGCTCCCAGCCCGTGTGCTCCTTGCTCCCAGCCCGTGTGCTCCTTGCTCCCAGCCCGTGTGCTCCTTGCTCCCAGCCCGTGTGCTCCTTGCTCCCAGCCCGTGTGCTCCTTGCTCCCAGCCCGTGTGCTCCTTGCTCCCAGCCCGTGTGCTCCTTGCTCCCAGCCCGTGTGCTCCTTGCTCCCAGCCCGTGTGCTCCTTGCTCCCAGCCCGTGTGCTCCTTGCTCCCAGCCCGTGTGCTCCTTGCTCCCAGCCCGTGTGCTCCTTGCTCCCAGCCCGTGTGCTCCTTGCTCCCAGCCCGTGTGCTCCTTGCTCCCAGCCCGTGTGCCCCCTGCTCCCAGCCCGTGTGCCCCCTGCTCCCAGCCCGTGTGCCCCCTGCTCCCAGCCCGTGTGCCCCCTGCTCCCAGCCCGTGTGCCCCCTGCTCCCAGCCCGTGTGCCCCCTGCTCCCAGCCCGTGTGCCCCCTGCTCCCAGCCCGTGTGCCCCCTGCTCCCAGCCCGTGTGCCCCCTGCTCCCAGCCCGTGTGCCCCCTGCTCCCAGCCCGTGTGCCCCCTGCTCCCAGCCCGTGTGCCCCCTGCTCCCAGCCCTTGTGCTCCTTGCCCCCTGCCCTTGTGCTCCTTGCCCCCTGCCCTTGTGCTCCTTGCCCCCTGCCCTTGTGCTCCTTGCCCCCTGCCCTTGTGCTCCTTGCCCCCTGCTCCCAGCCCTTGTGCCCCCTGCTCCCAGCCCTGGTGCTCCTTGCTCCCTGCTCCCAGCCGTGTGCTCCTTGCCCCCTGCTCCCAGCCCTTTTGCTCCTTGCCCCCTGCTCCCAGCCCTTGTGCTCCCAGCCCTTGTGCTCCTTGATCCCTGCTCCCAGCCCTTGTGCTCCTTGATCCCTGCTCCCAGCCCTTGTGCTCCTTGCTCCCTGCTCCCAGCCCGTGTGCTCCTTGCTCCCTGCTCCCAGCCCTTGTGCTCCCTGCTCCCAGCCCTTGTGCTCCTTGCCCCCTGCTCCCAGCCCTTGTGCCCCCTGCTCCCAGCCCTTGTGCTCCTTGCTCCCAGCCCTTGTGCTCCTTGCTCCCAGCCCTTGTGCCCCCTGCTCCCAGCCCTTGTGCCCCCTGCTCCCAGCCCTTGTGCCCCCTGCTCCCAGCCCTTGTGCCCCCTGCTCCCAGCCCTTGTGCCCCCTGCTCCCAGCCCTTGTGCCCCCTGCTCCCAGCCCTTGTGCCCCTTGCTCCCTGCTCCCAGCCCTTGTGCTCCTTGCTCCCTGCTCCCAGCCCTTGTGCTCCCTGCTCCCAGCCCTTGTGCCCCCTGCTCCCAGCCCTTGTGCCCCCTGCTCCCAGCCCTTGTGCCCCCTGCTCCCAGCCCTTGTGCCCCCTGCTCCCAGCCCTTGTGCCCCCTTGCTCCCAGCCCTTGTGCCCCCTGCTCCCAGCCCTTGTGCCCCCTGCTCCCAGCCCTTGTGCCCCCTGCTCCCAGCCCTTGTGCCCCCTGCTCCCAGCCCTTGTGCCCCCTGCTCCCAGCCCTTGTGCTCCTTGCCCCCTGCTCCCAGCCCTTGTGCCCCCTGCTCCCAGCCCTTGTGCTCCTTGCTCCCAGCCCTTGTGCTCCTTGCTCCCAGCCCTTGTGCCCCCTGCTCCCAGCCCTTGTGCCCCCTGCTCCCAGCCCTTGTGCCCCCTGCTCCCAGCCCTTGTGCCCCCTGCTCCCAGCCCTTGTGCCCCCTGCTCCCAGCCCTTGTGCCCCCTGCTCCCAGCCCTTGTGCCCCTTGCTCCCTGCTCCCAGCCCTTGTGCTCCTTGCTCCCTGCTCCCAGCCCTTGTGCTCCCTGCTCCCAGCCCTTGTGCCCCCTGCTCCCAGCCCTTGTGCCCCCTGCTCCCAGCCCTTGTGCCCCCTGCTCCCAGCCCTTGTGCCCCCTGCTCCCAGCCCTTGTGCCCCCTTGCTCCCAGCCCTTGTGCCCCCTGCTCCCAGCCCTTGTGCCCCCTGCTCCCAGCCCTTGTGCCCCCTGCTCCCAGCCCTTGTGCCCCCTGCTCCCAGCCCTTGTGCCCCCTGCTCCCAGCCCTTGTGCCCCTTGCTCCCTGCTCCCAGCCCTTGTGCTCCTTGCTCCCTGCTCCCAGCCCTTGTGCTCCCTGCTCCCAGCCCTTGTGCTCCCTGCTCCCAGCCCGTGTGCTCCCTGCTCCCAGCCCGTGTGCTCCCTGCTCCCAGCCCGTGTGCTCCCTGCTCCCAGCCCGTGTGCTCCCTGCTCCCAGCCCGTGTGCTCCCTGCTCCCAGCCCGTGTGCTCCCTGCTCCCAGCCCGTGTGCTCCCTGCTCCCAGCCCGTGTGCTCCCTGCTCCCAGCCCGTGTGCTCCCTGCTCCCAGCCCGTGTGCTCCCTGCTCCCAGCCCGTGTGCTCCCTGCTCCCAGCCCTTGTGCTCCCTGCTCCCAGCCCTTGTGCTCCCTGCTCCCAGCCCTTGTGCCCCCTGCTCCCAGCCCTTGTGCCCCCTGCTCCCAGGCCTTGTGCTCCTTGCTCCCTGCTCCCAGCCCTTGTGCCCCCTGCTCCCAGCCCTTGTGCTCCTTGCTCCCTGCTCCCAGCCCTTGTGCTCCTTGCTCCCAGCCCTTGTGCTCCTTGCCCCCTGCTCCCAGCCCTTGTGCCCCCTGCTCCCAGCCCTTGTGCTCCTTGCTCCCTGCTCCCAGCCCTTGTGCTCCTTGCTCCCTGCTCCCAGCCCTTGTGCTCCTTGCTCCCTGCTCCCAGCCCTTGTGCCCCCTGCTCCCAGCCCTGGTGCTCCTTGCTCCCTGCTCCCAGCCCTTGTGCTCCTTGCTCCCTGCTCCCAGCCCTTGTGCTCCCTGCTCCCAGCCCTTGTGCTCCCTGCTCCCAGCCCTTGTGCTCCCAGCTCCCAGCCCTTGTGCCCCCTGCTCCCAGCCCTTGTGCCCCCTGATCCCAGCCCTTGTGCCCCCTGCTCCCAGCCCTTGTGCCCCCTGCTCCCAGC
Source organism: Pseudophryne corroboree (assembly GCF_028390025.1). Classification (NCBI taxonomy): domain Eukaryota; kingdom Metazoa; phylum Chordata; class Amphibia; order Anura; family Myobatrachidae; genus Pseudophryne; species Pseudophryne corroboree. Next base: position 336,250,546 of record NC_086454.1, read on the forward strand.
CCTTGTGCCCCCTGCTCCCAGCTCTTGTGCCCCCTGCTCCCAGCCCTTGTGCCCCCTGCTCCCAGCCCTTGTGCCCCCTGCTCCCAGCCCTTGTGCCCCCTGCTCCCAGCCCTTGTGCCCCCTTGCTCCCAGCCCTTGTGCCCCCTTGCTCCCAGCCCTTGTGCCCCCTTGCTCCCAGCCCTTGTGCCCCCTGCTCCCAGCCCTTGTGCCCCCTGCTCCCAGCCCTTGTGCCCCCTGCTCCCAGCCCTTGTGCCCCTTGCTCCCTGCTCCCAGCCCTTGTGCCCCCTGCTCCCAGCCCTTGTGCTCCTTGCCCCCTGCTCCCAGCCCTTGTGCTCCTTGCTCCCTGCTCCCAGCCCTTGTGCCCCCTGCTCCCAGCCCTTGTGCTCCTTGCTCCCTGCTCCCAGCCCTTGTGCCCCCTGCTCCCTGCTCCCAGCCTTTGTGCTCCTTGCTCCCTGCTCCCAGCCCTTGTGCCCCCTGCTCCCAGCCCTTGTGCTCCTTGCCCCCTGCTCCCAGCCCTTGTGCCCCCTGCTCCCAGCCCTTGTGCCCCCTGCTCCCAGCCCTTGTGCCCCCTGCTCCCAGCCCTTGTGCCCCCTGCTCCCAGCCCTTGTGCTCCTTGCTCCCTGCTCCCAGCCCTTGTGCCCCCTGCTCCCAGCCCTGGTGCTCCTTGTTCCCTGCTCCCAGCCCTTGTGATCCTTGCTCCCTGCTCCCAGCCCTTGTGCTCCCTGCTCCCAGCCCTTGTGCTCCCTGCTCCCAGCCCTTGTGCTCCCTGCTCCCAGCCCTTGTGCTCCCTGCTCCCAGCCCTTGTGCCCCCTGCTCCCAGCCCTTGTGCCCCCTGCTCCCAGCCCTTGTGCCCCCTGCTCCCAGCCCTTGTGCCCCCTGCTCCCAGCCCTTGTGCCCCCTGCTCCCAGCCCTTGTGCTCCCTGCTCCCAGCCCTTGTGCCCCCTGCTCCCAGCCCTTGTGCTCCTTGCTCCCTGCTCCCAGCCCTTGTGCCCCCTGCTCCCAGCCCTTGTGCTCCTTGCCCCCTGCTCCCAGCCCTTGTGCTCCTTGCCCCCTGCTCCCAGCCCTTGTGCTCCTTGCCCCCTGCTCCCAGCCCTTTTGCTCCTTGCCCCCTGCTCCCAGCCCTTGTGCTCCCAGCCCTTGTGCCCCCTGCTCCCAGCCCTTGTGCCCCCTGCTCCCAGCCCTTGTGCTCCTTGATCCCTGCTCCCAGCCCTTGTGCTCCTTGCTCCCTGCTCCCAGCCCGTGTGCTCCTTGCTCCCTGCTCCCAGCCCTTGTGCTCCCTGCTCCCAGCCCTTGTGCTCCTTGCCCCCTGCTCCCAGCCCTTGTGCCCCCTGCTCCCAGCCCTTGTGCTCCTTGCTCCCAGCCCTTGTGCTCCTTGCTCCCAGCCCTTGTGCTCCTTGCTCCCAGCCCTTGTGCTCCTTGCTCCCAGCCCTTGTGCTCCTTGCTCCCAGCCCTTGTGCCCCCTGCTCCCAGCCCTTGTGCCCCCTGCTCCCAGCCCTTGTGCCCCCTGCTCCCAGCCCTGGTGCTCCTTGCTCCCTGCCCTTGTGCTCCTTGCACCCTGCTCCCAGCACTTGTGCCCCCTGCTCCCAGCACTTGTGCCCCCTGCTCCCAGCCCTTGTGCCCCCTGATCCCAGCCCTTGTGCCCCCTGCTCCCAGCCCTTGTGCCCCCTGCTCCCAGCCCTTGTGCCCCCTGCTCCCAGCTCTTGTGCCCCCTGCTCCCAGCCCTTGTGCCCCCTGCTCCCAGCCCTTGTGCCCCCTGCTCCCAGCCCTTGTGCCCCCTGCTCCCAGCCCTTGTGCCCCCTTGCTCCCAGCCCTTGTGCCCCCTTGCTCCCAGCCCTTGTGCCCCCTTGCTCCCAGCCCTTGTGCCCCCTGCTCCCAGCCCTTGTGCCCCCTGCTCCCAGCCCTTGTGCCCCCTGCTCCCAGCCCTTGTGCCCCTTGCTCCCTGCTCCCAGCCCTTGTGCTCCTTGCTCCCTGCTCCCAGCCCTTGTGCTCCCTGCTCCCAGCCCGTGTGCTCCCTGCTCCCAGCCCGTGTGCTCCCTGCTCCCAGCCCGTGTGCTCCCTGCTCCCAGCCCGTGTGCTCCCTGCTCCCAGCCCGTGTGCTCCCTGCTCCCAGCCCGTGTGCTCCCTGCTCCCAGCCCGTGTGCTCCCTGCTCCCAGCCCGTGTGCTCCCTGCTCCCAGCCCGTGTGCTCCCTGCTCCCAGCCCGTGTGCTCCCTGCTCCCAGCCCGTGTGCTCCTTGCTCCCAGCCCGTGTGCTCCTTGCTCCCAGCCCGTGTGCTCCTTGCTCCCAGCCCGTGTGCTCCTTGCTCCCAGCCCGTGTGCTCCTTGCTCCCAGCCCGTGTGCTCCTTGCTCCCAGCCCGTGTGCTCCTTGCTCCCAGCCCGTGTGCTCCTTGCTCCCAGCCCGTGTGCTCCTTGCTCCCAGCCCGTGTGCTCCTTGCTCCCAGCCCGTGTGCTCCTTGCTCCCAGCCCGTGTGCTCCTTGCTCCCAGCCCGTGTGCTCCTTGCTCCCAGCCCGTGTGCTCCTTGCTCCCAGCCCGTGTGCTCCTTGCTCCCAGCCCGTGTGCTCCTTGCTCCCAGCCCGTGTGCTCCTTGCTCCCAGCCCGTGTGCTCCTTGCTCCCAGCCCGTGTGCTCCTTGCTCCCAGCCCGTGTGCTCCTTGCTCCCAGCCCGTGTGCCCCCTGCTCCCAGCCCGTGTGCCCCCTGCTCCCAGCCCGTGTGCCCCCTGCTCCCAGCCCGTGTGCCCCCTGCTCCCAGCCCGTGTGCCCCCTGCTCCCAGCCCGTGTGCCCCCTGCTCCCAGCCCGTGTGCTCCTTGCCCCCTGCCCTTGTGCTCCTTGCCCCCTGCCCTTGTGCTCCTTGCCCCCTGCCCTTGTGCTCCTTGCCCCCTGCCCTTGTGCTCCTTGCCCCCTGCTCCCAGCCCTTGTGCCCCCTGCTCCCAGCCCTGGTGCTCCTTGCTCCCTGCTCCCAGCCGTGTGCTCCTTGCTCCCAGCCCCCAGCCCTGGTGCTCCTTGCTCCCAGCCCTGGTGCTCCTTGCTCCCAGCCCTTGTGCCCCCTGATCCCAGCCCTTGTGCCCCCTGCTCCCAGCCCTTGTGCCCCCTGCTCCCAGCCCTTGTGCCCCCTGCTCCCAGCCCTTGTGCCCCCTGCTCCCAGCCCTGGTGCTCCTTGCTCCCTGCTCCCAGCCCTGGTGCTCCTTGCTCCCTGCTCCCAGCCCTGGTGCTCCTTGCTCCCTGCTCCCAGCCCTGGTGCTCCTTGCTCCCTGCTCCCAGCCCTGGTGCTCCTTGCTCCCTGCTCCCAGCCCTGGTGCTCCTTGCTCCCTGCTCCCAGCCCTGGTGCTCCTTGCTCCCTGCTCCCAGCCCTGGTGCTCCTTGCTCCCTGCTCCCAGCCCTGGTGCTCCTTGCTCCCTGCTCCCAGCCCTGGTGCTCCTTGCTCCCTGCTCCCAGCCCTGGTGCTCCTTGCTCCCAGCCCTTGTGCTCCCTGCTCCCAGCCCTGGTGCTCCTTGCTCCCAGCCCTTGTGCTCCCTGCTCCCAGCACTTGTGCTCCTTGCTCCCTGCTCCCAGCACTTGTGCTCCTTGCTCCCTGCTCCCAGCACTTGTGCTCCTTGCTCCCTGCTCCCAGCACTTGTGCTCCTTGCTCCCTGCTCCCAGCACTTGTGCTCCTTGCTCCCTGCTCCCAGCACTTGTGCTCCTTGCTCCCTGCTCCCAGCACTTGTGCTCCTTGCTCCCTGCTCCCAGCACTTGTGCTCCTTGCTCCCTGCTCCCAGCACTTGTGCTCCTTGCTCCCTGCTCCCAGCACTTGTGCTCCTTGCTCCCTGCTCCCAGCACTTGTGCTCCTTGCTCCCTGCTCCCAGCACTTGTGCTCCTTGCTCCCTGCTCCCAGCACTTGTGCTCCTTGCTCCCTGCTCCCAGCACTTGTGCTCCTTGCTCCCTGCTCCCAGCACTTCTGCTCCTTGCTCCCTGCTCCCAGCACTTCTGCTCCCAGCACTTGTGCTCCCTGCTCCCAGCCCTTGTGCCCCCTGCTCCCAGCCCTTGTGCCCCCTGCTCCCAGCCCTTGTGCTCCTTGCCCCCTGCTCCCAGCCCTTGTGCTCCTTGCCCCCAGCCCTTGTGCCCCCTGCTCCCAGCCCTTGTGCTCCTTGCTCCCAGCCCTTGTGCCCCCTGCTCCCTGCTCCCAGCCCTTGTGCTCCTTGCCCCCTGCTCCCAGCCCTTGTGCTCCTTGCCCCCTGCTCCCAGCCCTTGTGCCCCCTGCTCCCAGCCCTTGTGCCCCCTGCTCCCAGCCCTTGTGCCCCTTGCCCCCTGTTGATTCCACTGCATCCTCTTTGTTCTCAGTAGACCTTTTCCTCCATTTGTGTATTTCTATTGTCACCAGCCCTCTTCTGTGGAAAGTCCATTTATATTTCTCATCATCTCTTTCAGCCCGGACACCACCACGGAACAGTGAGCCTTTCCCAGCCCCCCTGGAGGAAGGTAGGATGGGGGATAGTACAAATGTATTGGGTACAGGTTGGTTAAGTGCTGGGCAAATCCCCCAGAGAATTCCGCACTAAGGTCTGAACCTTCCAGGTGTCTATTGCAGGCGCTAGCCACTGGTTCACAGAGCAGAGGGAAAAGGAATCGGCTGTGGGTCGGGTGCACACAAACTCTTACAGAGTATTTACAACACGGTCTCATTACATTCTGTTAACTGTGAAATGGGAGGGGGGGGGGGGGGGCTACGTCCCTTCATTTCATTGCTGTTTCAGAGGGGTGCTGTCCCGTATACCGCGTTACACGGCTGGCTGGTTCCTCCCGTATACCGTGTTACACGGCTGGCTGGCTGGTTCCTCCCGTATATCGCGTTGCATGGCTGGCTGGTTCCACCCGTATACAGCATTACATGGCTGGCTGGCTAGTTCCTCCCGTATATCGCGTTACACGGCTGGCTGGCTGGTTCCTCCTGTATATCGCGTTTCACGGCTGGCTGGTTCCACCCGTATACAGCGTTACATGGCTGGCTGGTTCCTCCCGTATACCGCGTTACACAGCTGGCTGGCTGGTTCCTCCCGTATACAGCGTTACACGGCTGGCTGGTTCTTCCCGTATACCGCGTTACACGGCTGGCTGGCTGGTTCCTCCCGTATACCGCGTTACATGGCTGGCTGGCTGATTCCTCCCTCCCATATACCGCGTTACACGGCTGGCTGGTTCCTCCCGTATACAGCGTTACACGGCTGGCTGGTTCCTCCCGTATACAGCGTTACACGGCTGGCTGGTTCCTTCCGTATACCGCGTTACACGAATGGCTGGTTCCTCCCGTATACCGCGTTACACAGCTGGCTGGCTGGTTCCTCCCGCATTTACCGCGTTACACGGCTGGCTGGTTCCTCCTGTATACCACGTTACGCAGCTGGCTTCTCCCACCACGTTACACAGCTGGCTGGCTGGTTCCTCCCGTATACCGCGTTACACAGGTGTCTTCTCCCGTATACCGCGTTACAAGGCTGGCTGGCTGGTTCCTCCCGTATACCGCGTTACACGGCTGGCTGGTTCATCCCGTATACCACGTTACACGGCTGGCTGGTTGGTTCCTCCTGTATACCACGTTACACGGCTGGCTGGCTGGCTGCTCCTGTATACCACGTTACACAGCTGGCTTCTCCCACCACGTTACACAGCTGGCTGGCTGGTTCCTCCCGTATACCGCGTTACACAGGTGTCTTCTCCCGTATACCGCGTTACACGGCTGGCTGGCTGGTTCCTCCCGTATACCGCGTTACACGGCTGGCTGGTTCATCCCGTATACCACGTTACACGGCTGGCTGGTTGGTTCCTCCTGTATACCACGTTACACGGCTGGCTGGCTGGCTGCTCCTGTATACCACGTTACACAGCTGGCTTCTCCCACCACGTTACACAGCTGGCTGGCTGGTTCCTCCCGTATACCGCGTTACACAGGTGTCTTCTCCCGTATACCGCGTTACACGGCTGGCTGGTTCCTCCCGTATACCGCGTTACACGGCTGGCTGGTTCATCCCGTATACCACGTTACACGGCTGGCTGGTTGGTTCCTCCTGTATACCACGTTACACGGCTGGCTGGCTGGCTGCTCCTGTATACCACGTTACACAGCTGGCTTCTCCCACCACGTTACACAGCTGGCTGGCTGGTTCCTCCCGTATACCGCGTTACACAGGTGTCTTCTCCCGTATACCGCGTTACACAGCTGGCTGGTTCCTCCCGTATACCACGTTACATGGCTGACTGCTTCATCCCGTATAACACGTTACACGGCTGGCTGGTTCCTCCTGTATACCGCGTTACACGGCTGGCTGATTTCTCCCATATACCGCGTTACAGGGCTGGCTCTCCCGTATACCGCGTTACACGACTGTCTGGTTCCGCCCGTATTCCGCATTACACGGCTGGCTGGTTCCTCCCGTATACCACGTTACACGGCTGGCTGGCTGGTTCCTCCTGTATACCGCGTTACACGGCTGGCTGGCTTTCTCCTTCTGTATGCCTGTGCCCACCCATCTCCTCTGCCAGCAGCCAGCCCCCCCCGTGCCTGCAACATTGGCCAACTTCAACTTTGTGTTGTGTCTACAGAATCCGCTACCGTGAAGGAACCTGTTCCACCAACACCCGACGTGGTCACCCTCATCCCAACCAGCAATAAACATGTACGTAAGTAATGGGATGAGTAATGCTGGGCTTTGCAGTGCACACGCCCGTCGGACATCATGTCGCGGTCAGTATATCTGTGTTCTCTCCACCTAGAACTCATGTATGTTATAATCTGCTTCCTTTCCTCAGACAGAACAGCTGCACAGACCCCCAGTGGCGGCTTCTACCCCCACCATCTGCCAGGAATCTCCTGCTGCCCCCGCCATACCAAGCAGACCCCCTGTCATATCTGCTACACGCAATGAGCCCATTGGTCTTAAAGTGGCAGACTTCCTCCCGGTGAGTGATGTGGGTAGTGGGTGCGATAAATGTTGGACCCTCAGCTCCACGACTAAATCCGCTCTTTGTCTCCCTGCAGGTTGTGAAGGGCTCGTACCCCGTGGAGATTTCTGATGATGAAGCCGTAAGTCAGATCCGCAAAGGACATGATACCATGTGCATGGTGCTCACCAGCCGCACGCGGAACCTGGATATTGTAAGAGCCGTCTGGAGAACCGGGGACATCAAGGTAATAACATCCCCCCAGAAGTGTGCCAGGTCTGTGCTATGACGCAGGGAGGGGGCACTCTGGGGTCAGGTGGTGGGGGGTGTTGTGACTGTAAATGTATGAAAACCGCGCTGCAGCTGGGGTTTCATGTGCTAGAGCTGCTCTGAATAAGTTAGCAATATAGGGGGGTCATTCCGAGTTGATCGCTCGCTGTGATCAGATAGTCGCCGCCTATGGGGGAGTGTATTTTCGCTTTGCAAGTGTGTGAACGCTTTTGCAGCCAACGGCACAAAAAGTTTTTTGCCGTTTCTGAGTGGCTCAGAACTTACTCAGCCGCTGCGATCACTTCAGCCTGTCCGCTCCCGGAATTGACGTCAGACACCCGTCCTGCAAACGCTTGGACACGCCTGCGTTTTTCCAAACACTCCCAGAAAACGGTCAGTTGACACCCACAAACACCCTCTTTCTGTCAATGTCCTTGCGATCGGCGGTGCTAATGGATTCTCCGTTAAATCCATCGCCCAGCACCGATCCTCTATATACCTGTTCGACGCGCCTGTGCATTGCGGTGCATACGCATGCAGTTTTGCCGAGATTTAACCTGATCGCAGCGCTGTAAAAAGTTGCTGGCGAGCGAACAACTCGGAATGACCCCCATAGTAAAGATAAAACCGAGCGCTTGTTATAATGTAACTATCAAATGTGGATAAGGGTTACAATGTAATAATGTATTCCACATGTAACTGAAGTTGTACATGGTGCAATACCTCAAAGGAAAAAAGAAAGTGGTATTAAAATGGTTACAGCCCTTTGGCTACGATTGATGCGGTCTTCAGGTGTTTGCAAGGGTTCCACAATGTTGCCGTATGGAAAGTGATGCTTTGGTTGGCGTTCACGGTTTGCTACCTTTCCCTGTACTACCAACCTTTCCCGTGGTTAAGCTTGAATTCGATCCTCCGGCTGGTCACCCCGCTCTGGCCGCGGCTCCTGTGCGCTGTATAGCGCCGTGTTCAAATGAGAGTGTAGGAATACACTCCCATACCGCGCTGAACAGCGCATACAAGCCTTGACTCATACTTAAACATAGCGCTATACAGCGCACAGGAGCCGGGGGGGGGGGGGGGTGCCGCCGTGGGTTCGGACTCCAGGAAGGGGGGCTGGTGCCACTGTGGGGTCGGACGCCAGGGGGAGGGGCTGGTGCCACTGTGGGGTCGGACGTCAGGGGGAGGGGCTGGTGCCACTGTGGGGTCGGATGGCCAGGTGTGTGTGTGCTACTCTGCTGCCATAAACCATATTGTTTGTGTTTTAGACCTCGATGGACTCTGCGGTTGCTGTTAATGACCTGTCTGTGGTTGTTGATATTTTAAATATTATCAACCAAAAATCGTAAGTGCCCTGTGTGTCTCATTATTCCCACCCTCACTGTGCTGTTCCTGTGTCTGACGCCCTCTCCCGTCACTTCCTGAGTGCCTCATTGCTTCCGCCCTCAGAGTGCCAGTTCCTGTGTCTCATTATTCCCACCCTCACTGAGTGCCGTTCCTGTGTCTCATTATTCCCACCCTCACTGAGTGCCGTTCCTGTGTCTCATTATTCCCACCCTCACTGAGTGCCGTTCCTGTGTCTCATTATTCCCACCCTCACTGAGTGCCGTTCCTGTGTCTCATTATTCCCACCCTCACTGAGTGCCGTTCCTGTGTCTCATTATTCCCACCCTCACTGAGTGCCATTCCTGTGTCTCAGATGCCCTCTCCCGTCATTTCCTGTGTGCCTTATTGTTCCCACCCTCACTGAGTGCCGTGTCTGTGATGGCCTCCCCCCCCCGTTATTTTCTGTGTGCCTCATTGTTCCTGCCCTCACTGAGTGCCATTCCCGTGTCTCAAATGCCCTCTCCCGTTATTTCCTGTGTGCCTCATTGTTCCCACCCTCTTCGAGTGGCGTTCCCGTGTCTCAGATGCCCGCTTCCGTCACTTCTTGTGGGCCTCATTCTTCCCACCCTCAGTGAGTGCCGTTCCTGTGTTTCAGACGCCCTCTCCCGTTATTTCCTATGTGCCTCATTGTTCCCGCCCTCACTGAGTGCCGTTTCTGTGTCTCATTGTTCCCACCCTCACTCAGTGCTGTTCCCGTGTCTCAGACGCCCTCTACTGTCACTTCCTGTGTGCCTCATTGCTTCCACCCTCACTGAGTGCCGTTCCTGTGTCTGAGATGGTCTCCCCCATTATTTCCTGTGTGCCTCATTGTTCCCCCCCCTCATTGAGTGCCTTTCCCGTCATTTCCTGTGTGCCTCATTGCTCCCACCCTCACTGAGTGCCGTTCCCGTGTCTCAGACACCCTCTCCCGTCATTTCCTGTGTGTCTCATTGCTCCCACCCTCACTGAGTGCTGTTCCCGTGTCTCATTGCTCCCACCCTCACTGAGTGCCGTTCCCGTGTCTCAGACGCCCTCTCCCGTCATCTCCTGCAGGTCTCTGTGGAAACTGGATCTCTGTCTCACTGTCCTGCCTCAGATAGATAAACTGCTGCAGAGCAAGTACGAGAGGTAAGCTGAAGCGCCAGCTGATCTCTGGCAGGTATTCTCCGGGCACCACGGAATAATGGTGTTTCCTCTGTCCTTAGCTACGTGCAGACTGGGTGCATCTCGCTGAAGCTGGTCCTGCAAAGGTTCCTGCCCCTGATCACGGACACTCTGGCTGCTCCCCCCTCTGTGGGTGTGGATATCTCTCGGGAGGAAAGGTGAGGGTCTCTGTGACAGTAGCTTCCTCTACCTGACCTCAGCGCCTGACAGCGTCTTCTCTCCACAGGCTGACAAAGTGTAAGCTCTGCTACAAGCAGCTGAGAAGTTTGTCCCCACTGGTGAAGAGCAGGGCGTCGCTTAGTGGTCGGTATGGAAGTACCTATCGGGAGCTGCTTCTGCTGATGTCAGGCCTGGAGTAATGGGACTAGCAATGATCCTGCAAGCTTGGAGCTGCCTCTGGTTCCCCTAGTGACTAGGGGGGGGTACCTGGATGGATGGAGTCTGGAATAATCCTAATTTATTGATCACTGAATAGTTCCAGCATTACTGTACAGAGAGATGGTGTGTACAGTCTGCGGGCAGAGAGAAGGGCGCGGTGTCGGCAGTCCCTGTGTCTCGGGAAGGAACTGCTCAGGCCAGGCTCTCGTCCACCCAAGTCTGGAGATCAGTGATGACTCTGGATGTTCTCAAACTTTTTGCTACCTGTCTTTATAGCACCAATTAAAAGTGTCATATCTTGCATTTCATGTGTGCGACTCATCTGAGCGACGTCCTGCACCTGTCGCACCGGTTCTGGGTGTGGTTATTGGGGTGTGATAGTGTACATCCAGGAATGTACAGCTACTGTACACTGACAAACGCACAACTACAGGACTCTGTATAAAATACTTTGTAATAAACAGTATAGATTCTCTATAAATATGAATGTACAGATAAGTCATTTACATAGGCAGCATCTAATAGTCATAGTGCAAGGTGCGGGCTCCCCTGGCGCTGCCCGTGGCAGGGGTACGGTCTTCCTCGCAGAGCGTCACTGGAACCCCAATCTTGTCCCGGTCAGGAGGGGCCTATCCGATGCCGGACTAAAAAGAGACCATTCATTAGACCATATGCACAAATGGCTGCTTCCTTACATTATACCTGAGCAGGACAAATACAGGTTCTTCCTCTCACTGATAAATAGTCATGGTGCCGGAGATATCGCTGTGATAGGACAAGATGGAGAGTTAATGACTGAGATCTCTCTGTGATAGGAGAAGACTGAGCTTTTACTCACCAGAGTTTCTACCACCTCTCTTGTGTGTGTCTGACTCCTATGTTGTGCTCCAACAAAATGTCCGTCGTGTGTGTGTATCTGGCTATAGGAGAGATGTATCGAAGCTTGGAGAAAGTACCAACCAATCAGCTCCTGTCATTTTTAAAACACAGCCTGTAACCTGGCAGTATCTGATTGGTTGGTACTTTTATCTCTCTCATTTTTGATACATCTCTTGCTGTATGTCTTTTATATCATATAACCATAAAGTGTTCATACCACTGAAAAAGAACAACTACAAGAGTGGGTGGTATTCATGTGACCAGCGGTCGGGTGACCGACAGTCACATGACCGCTCACTATCCCGATGGTCGGCATGCCGACCAACAGGGACTATTTCCACTCGTGTCCATGACACCCATAGAGTGGGAATAGAACCTGTGGCGTCCGCAGGTCGCCACCGAGCCCGCAAGGGGCTTGCTGCACTCGCCCCTCCTCACCGGGATCCCGGCATCGGTAAGATGACCGCCGGTCAGCAGTACTACACCCACAAGAGGAGCTAGGAGTATGGAGGCTGGTCCCTTGGGAACAGGCTCTGGGAATGGAGGCTGGGGTCTCCTAGGTTTAGAAGCAGGGGGAAGGTTAAGTTTAGGCTACAGCAGTGGTTCCCAGACTTTTTAAAATCACGGCTCCCTAGAGTATTAGAAAAAAAAATTTATGGCACCCCTAGGCCAAAAGTTTCTTTTCTGGAGCAGGGTACACTGTGTTCCACAGGGAAAACATCGGGTGTAGAGTGGATCTTGATCCAGAGGCACTAACAGGCTAAAGCTTTAGGCTGTCCCAGGATGCATTGGGTCCTCCTCTGTAACCCCGCCTCCAGGCACTGTGAGCTCAGTTTCAGTTGGTGTCTGCAGAAGCAGGTCACTAACAAGAGGGCTGCACTGGGCAGCCCTGAAAAAGCTTTTTCTGACAGAAAATGTCTTCAAAACTGGGCTGTCAGCGCTGTATGTCATGGTGACACTTCAGCGCTGCAGCTCCATAACCTCCCCAGCAGCGCTGCATACTCTCGCGGTCTTTTCCCAGGTACATGCGGCAGAGACTCTCCGGCTTTAGGCACACAGTCGCAGACGCTCTCCTGGTTCGCGTGGCTGCTACGGGGAGGAGGTAAGAGGGTTCCCCAGGCGGGACCTGCCATTAAATCGCGTGCCAATCGCATGACTAGGGAGACGGACTGCGATGCTGGTGTGGACACTGTCACCAAGCAGGGGCTCCACTATATCCGCCAGGGCATAGGAGTACAGGTCGGCTGTACTAACGCCCCTGTTACTAAGGCTCCGTAGTACAGACGGTGAGGTCCAGCGTAGGGGAGTCAGCGCTTGACTTGTAGCTCCTCCCCAGCCCAGGGCGACCTCTACTGCAGATTTTCTCACCCTGGAGCTGTCTCACACTCTCCCTGACTGGGACGCTGGGCGCCATCTTAGGTATAGCTGTGGCTGGTCTCCGAGACTGCAGGGCAAGGTCTCCCTTGTAAAGCCACCTGTATACAGCGCTGTGACTTTACAAACATTTGAGTATTCTACATGTCTTCATACAGACAGCGTTAGTTAAGAAAAAGTGTACCAATTACAGGATATATTGTACGAGTATTCTGGTATATACCTCTGGTCTAGGACTATACATTATACTGTTCCAGTGCAATTTTATTGTCATAATAACTATTTGCATTGTAAACGTGACTGTGTGTGCCTGTATCTGCTATATGGTTTTACTTACAGTGTTTCCCAGAAAATCTATCACTATATTCTGTACCCTAAGGGGCTAGGTGCGTCAGGGTCGTTTATATAGTGCGTCTCAGTATTTCTCTAGCATCCATAAGGGATATTGGGGAATCTAGTACGATGGGGTATAGACGGGGTCCAAAGGAGCCAGTGCACTTAAAATGTCTTCAACTGGGTGTGCTGGCTCCTCCCCTCTATGCCCCCTCCCACAGGCAGTTTAGAAAAAAGTGCTCTCAGGAGAGGATGCACACTCTGCAGCTCCAAAGAGTTTTCTTCAATTTCTTTAAACTTTTATTATTTTCGGTATGCTGTCTGGGCAACAGCATGCCTGCACCGTGGGAGTTAGGAGGAGGGGGAGGGGAGGGGTGGGGGAGGTCACCGGCCTTACAAGGTGCAGAACCGCTTCCCCACTGCAGGACCACAGTCCTAAGGGGTTGTTGTTCAGCGGGGCACTGCGCCTTGGCTGCCACAGCTGCAGCACACCGCACACCCTTAACGTTGCCTGAAGGTGACATCGGTGGTGAGTACAAACCGGGGGCCCCACTAGGGGGGTACCCTGGTTCAAAGTGCGGCTGACCACGGACACAGCGTATGGGGCCCTCCCGGGGAACTGGCACAAAAATGCTTGACTAGCACTTGTTGTGATGTTTTGAGCTAACAAGCAGACTTTACCAGTATAATATATTCGTGTAACTCTGTTGCCATTGGAGGGGGCGGAGCTACATCAGAGCAGGACCTGAGGGGTTTTGGCGCCTTCCTCTGCTTACTGCAGCCATACACAGCGCTTCCTCACTCCTCAGCCACGCTGGATATCTGGTACAGGGTGTAGCAAAGGGGGGGTGCCGCTTGTGTACACTATCTGGATCCTATTTTGGACAAAATATTTTAGTGTTTACTGTATTATAGGGAGCCAACAGCCTCACTGGGGCTGTACAGCTAACAGTGTGCTGGTGTCCTTCTCTCTCCTCTCACATATAGTAGGGCAGGCTTGCATTGTAACTGTCTGTGTGTATGTTTGTTTCTTTTTCATCCACAACATGGGTAAGCACAAGCTGTGCAGTGTATGTCACACCAGATTCTCTCCAGTATATACTGATTCTGTTTCATGTGAGCAATGCAGTCAATCTTCACAAATCGGTGAAGGGGCTGTGGGAGAGGGTCCAGAGCCCCACTGGTTAGGGTCTCTTAAAACTATGATGTCAGATATGTCATCCCAGCTCACTGCTAATGTGCAGAAAACTCAGCTACTGCAACAAGCTGTTGCAGATTTAGCTGTTAGGGCAGATGCACAGCCCCCCCTCTCTCATGCAGGTCGACAGAAGCGTGGGTTACCTGCTCTACTCTTTGATAAAGATGATGATGATAATAGGATTTTGGTACTTACCAGGTAAATCCTTTTCTTTGAATCCATAGGGGGCACTGGAGTACTCTTGGGATATGGACGGCTTCCGTAGGAAACAGGGCACTGAATATTTAAATTTAGAACACTCCACCCCTCCATAGCCCCGAGTAACTCAGTGTTTTTTACTGAGCCGAACAGGAACTATAGAGAGGTTGACAATGGAGTATTACATATAACATAATGGACAACAACGAAGTTGACACATAACGTTACTGACAACTAAACAGTTGACACCATAACCAGCACTTGATAATTTGAACCAATCGGTGAGAGTGTGTTACCATAAGATCCTCTGAACTTACCACAAACCAGGTAAAACTGCTCTGGGTGGGCGTCCAGTGCCCCCTATGGATTCAAAGAAAAGGATTTACCTGGTAAGTACCAAAATCCTACTTTCTTTTTCATCCACTAGGGGTCACTGGAGTACTCTTGGGACGTACCAAAGCTTCCCCCGTGGGCGGGAGAGCTGTTTGGCACCTGTAACACTAGGCGGCCAAAGCTAGATGCTGATGCCGCAAACGCAGTGGTGGGATTCAGCCGGTTCGCACCGGTTCCATAGAACCGATACCTAATATTAGGTACAGTTCTGAGAACCGTTTGCTAATGAGCACTGCCAGGGCTATATTTGCACCGGAAGCCCTCTATCCTAGCCTGAGCTGCCGCCCGCACACCAGCCCGCCAGCACAGACCGGTGACCGCAACAGGGCCGAGCGTCATTGTTTGTGTACCACTGCAGAGTTCCTCTGCGCCCGGCCCTGTCCTGCTGACTCCTCCTCTCCCTGGAGTCCTGACATGCGCAGTAAGCATATCCAGACGCTGAGAGAGGGTGGACCGGGCGCGGAGGAACTCTGCAGTGCTACACAGAGACTAGGCCCTGTTGCGGTCTGTGCGGGGGGGCGGGTGTGCGGACGGCAGCTCAGGTTAAGCAGGGGTGACAGAGGGCTCCACCACTGGTTCCGGAATGCCCGTTCCTATGAGGCACCATTTTCAGGAGCGGAGCGGTCACTCACCTATCACCACCCACCACCAGCGTGCAGCTGCATCGAGGAATCAAGTGCAGGACCTGTCCTGTGGTAAGGGCGACTGGCTGGGGGTATGTATGTAGTCCCTCTTTTCATCTACTTTTGTGTACCTCTTTTATTGTTCTTATTTGAGTATTAAATACGTGAATTATTAAACTACCTTTAGTTATGTCTTTTGGTATACTTAAAATGGTCATTAGGACATAGAACCGGTTGTTAATTTATTTGAATCCCACCACTGCGCAAACGTATCAAACTTGTAAAAGCGCACAAACGTGTGCACTGAAGACCATGTAGCCGCACGGCAAAGCTGCGTCGTAGAAGCTCCACGACCAGCTGCCCATGAAGTTCCCACAGAACGTGTGGAATGAGCTGTTACTGATGTAGGCGGCTGTAACCTATCATTAAGGTAAGCCTGACGTATAGTCAGTTTTATCCATCTGGATAAGGTCTGCTTAGAAGCTGGCCAACCCATCTTAGCAGCATCATAGAGAACAAACAACGTATCCGTCTTACGAACTGTAGACGTTCGGGATACATAAACGCGTAATGCGCGTACCACATCCAGAGTTCCAGAATGTGCTGTTAACACAGGAACTACTATTGGTTGATTGATGTGAAAAGATGACACTACCTTTGGTAAGAAAGCGGGATTCGTCCGAAGTTCCGCTCTGTCATCATGAAACACCAAATATGGTGGCTTGCATGACAAGGCACCCAAATCTGAAACACGCCTTGCCGAAGCTAAGGCTAGAAGAAAAATTGTTTTCCAAGTGAAAAACTTTATATCCACTTGCTGTAAGGGTTCAAAAAATGAAGACTGTAAGAAATCTAAAACCAGCTTCAAGTCCCATGGCGCTGTAGGTGGAATGAATGGAGGCTGTACTCTGAGGACACCTTGTAGAAAAGTGTGTACCGACGGCAATAGAGACAATCGTCTTTGAAAATAAATTGACAACGCAGATACCTGCACCTTTAGTGTAGATAAACGCAGTCCTCCATCTAACCCCGTCTGTAGAAATAACAAAAGACGGGATAACTTGAAAGATGATGTCTGAAACTTCCCAGCTTCACACCAACCTATATAGGCACGCCAAATTCTGTAATAATGAGCTGCCGTAACCGGCTTCCTAGCTCGCAACATGGTTGGTATTACCGATACTGGAATTCCCTCTCTTCTTAAGAGGGCGGTCTCAACAGCCACCCTGTCAAACGCAGCCACGCTAAATCGGGGTAAAGGAACGGACCCTGTTGTAACAGGTCTGGACGTAGTGGGAGCGGCCAAGGATCGTCTGCGAGTAGTCCGCGGAGATCCAAGAACCAAGCTCTCCGAGGCCAATGAGGGGCCACTAATATGACTGTGACAGACTCTCTTTTGATCCGTTTTAGCACCAGAGGGAGCAGCGGAAATGGTGGAAACAGGTACACGAGGCTATACGACCACGCTACGGTGAGAGCATCCACCGCCACTGCCTTTGGATCTCTCGTTCTGGACACATACTGGAGCGTTTGGTGATTGTGACGAGACGCCATCAGGTCCACCTGAGGGTAACCCCACCGCTGAACCAACATGTGAAACACTTCTGGATTTAATGTCCATTCTCCTGGATGAAAATCCCGACGGCTGAGATAATCCGCCTCCCAGTTGTCCACTCCCGGAATGAACACTGCCGACAATATCACCTGGTGGTATTCCGCCCAATTTAGGATTCGAGCTACTTCCCGCATTGCCATGCGGCTTCTCGTTCCTCCTTGTTTGTTGATGTATGCGACTGCCGTCGCATTGTCTGCCTGCACCTGGACAGTGAGACCGAAGCATGTGCACTGCTTGTCGTAGCGCATTGTAAATTGCGCGGAGTTCCAGGACATTTATAGACAGCAATCTTTCGTGATCCGCCCAGAGACCCTGGAGCTGACAATTTGGAACTACAGCTCCCCAACCTCTGAGACTCGCGTCCGTCGTTAGAATTATCCAATTCCAGCCGCCGAACAGTTTCCCTGCGGTTAAATTTGTATTCCTTGAGCCACCACAGCAGAGACACCCTTGCCCTTGGCGACAACCTCACCCTGTGGTGAATCTGCAGTTGCGAGCTCGACCACTGTGCGAGCACATCCAGTTGAAATGGACGCGAGTGAAATCTTCCGAATTGAAGCGCTTCGAAAGCCGCCACCATTGTTCCTAAGAGGCGAATGCACAAATGTACAGAGACTGTGCGTGGCTTGAGCACTAATTGTACCAGATGGCGAATAATCTGTACTTTCTGTTGTGGTAGGTAAATTCTTTGATTGACCGTATCGAAAATCATACCTAGGAATTGAAGGCGTTGAAACGGAATTAGATGTGATTTCTTGAAGTTGACAATCCAACCGTGGTGAACCAGTACATCGTATGTTAGCAGCGCATGTTGGAGAAGTATCTGAGAGACGGGGCTTTGATGAGCAGATCTTCCAAATACGGAACTATTGTTACTCCCAGGGATCTGAGATGAGCTATCATCACAGACATCATTTTGGTGAACACCCGAGGCGCTGACGATAGGCCAAACGGTAGAGCCTGAAACTGGTAATGGTTCTGGCGTATTGCAAACCGCAAGAACCTCTGATGAGGCTGCCAAATCGGAATGTGTAAGTACGCATCCTTGAGATCTAGCGCAATCATGAACTCCTTTGGCTCTAAACTTGCAATCACTGAGCGCAGAGATTCCATCTTGAATCTGTAGTAAGTTACATACCGAGTGAGACCCTTTAAGTTCAATATTGGCCTGACTGAGCCATCCGGCTTCGGTACCACAAACAGATTGGAATAATAACCCTGACCCTGTTGGTGTACAGGGACCGGAATCAAAACTGCCGAATCCAGTAGGGATTGAATGGCAATTTGCAGAACCGCCCTCTTGTCGTCCGACAGAGGCAATCCTGTCTTGAAAAACCGCAGTGGCGGAAGACAGTCGAACTCTATTTTGTAACCTTTTAACACTAAATTGCGGATCCACCCATCCGCGGATGTCTGGAACCACGCCAAATGGAACGTCTGAAGGCGTGCTCCCACAATCGGAGAACCGAGATGGGCTGGTAGCCCGTCATGCCACTGGCTTGTCGGTAACCTTGGCGACCTGACGACTTGTGTTGGTTTGTTGGAAACCACGTCCACGACCACGTCTACCAGGCGTGGCTGTTCCTCTGCCACGTCCGCGAAAGGACTGCGGTCTAAAGGATTTGAACGAAGGTCCAGAGTACCTCCTTCTTGGTACCGGTGGAGGCAATGGTAAGAAAACCGACTTTCCTCCCGTGGCCTCAGAATTCCATGTGTCCAATTCAGGACCAAACAACTTCTTGCCATCGTAAGGTAACGCCTCTATACCTCGTTTGACCTCTGCCTCCGCTTGCCAAGAACGCAGCCAGAGTGCTCGTCGTGCCGTAACTAGCGACGATGAAATACGAGAAGTGAGCTGACAGACGTCAGTAGAAGCTGTACAGAGATACTCCGCAGCCTCACACATTTGATCAGCAAGAAGTATAAGGTGTTCGTCATGGAGGGCAGACTTAAGTTCTGTTATCCATACTATGAGCGCCTTAGTGACCCAGATACCAATCAAGCCAGATCTCAGCAGCACTCCTGCTGCTACATACATGGACTTTAGCATAGTTTCTATTTTGCGATCTGAAGGTTCTTTAAGCGTAGTAGCTGCTGGCACTGGTATGGTTAATTTCTTGGTAAGCTTCGACACTGACGAATCAACTATAGGTGGATTCTCCCATGTACATGTCACCGAGTCTGGAAACGGGTAACTAGACTTAAATCTGCGAGGTATAGAAAACCGTTTATCTGGAATCTGTCGAGTTTCTACTAACATCTTATTAAGAGACTCCGACACAGGAAAACTTATTGGAGTTCTCTGTCGTTTAGTAAATACGACCTGATCATTTGTGAGAGGCTCCTCAGTTTCTGTAAACTTCAGAGACTGACGCACCGCTCTGATGAGATTATCAATTCCTGAGCTGTTAAAATCCTCACTATCTGACTCCACTTCGCCCTCCTCACCCTCATCTTGTGCCGTGAGGTCTGGCATGGAATCGTCAGAATGCAACATAGCAGAAACTGGTAAATCATAACACATATGAAATTTATCCCGTTTATCCAAAATGGATTTGGACCTTTCGCAAGGCTGAGACCCCTCTGGTAGTTCTGGCGGTCTCACTCTAGACTCAGGTCTTGCCGTTTCCCGCTCCTGTCGAGCGGCGGTCAATTCTGATTGCAACTCAGCCAGTACATTGGCTAGCATTTCCCATGGAGGGTCCGGGGAGGAAATTGTCTTTAAAACCGGAGCAGAATGTTTATTCGGAACCGAATCCACAAAACATACTGTACATGTGGTAGATCCATCCAGTAACACACTGCTACAGACTTTGCAATTATGCTTTTTAGTTTTTGCTGGTGCCTTACTCATTATGGCGACAGACAATACAATACACAAAAAACAGACACTTGCACGACTCAGTAAAATAGTACGAAGGTGTCTCATATATATATATATATATATATATATATATATATATATCTATCTCTGGCCAAGTGCAGTACACGTGGCCAGTACTATGAAATGTGATCCCAAATTCCCACTAACACCCCTGCGCCTCCGGTGGAGTAGAGATGTAGTACTGGAACGTTCTGGAATCACAACAGGAAGACACAGGAAGCATGCTTACCCATATAATCACAGTGCAGGTTAACGTGACATTTATATGAACTCCTGTGTAATTAACCCTGCAGCCTAGCATACTGCTGTTGCTGCAGATTTTCCCTCTCATGCCGCTGATTTTGTTACATAATCACAGTATAATTCCCCCCCTCCCCCCTGCATGCTCCGTTGCGGGCAGCGCAGCGTGTGGGGCCGCCAGCGGTAGCCGGGTAGCAGGACGCGCAGGAACTGAGAGCGGGGAGTGTGTCTTGAAGCGCTGTGAACAGCGGCCGTGCAGCGGTGGGGGCCGGAGCAGCAGCGGCGGCGTCTGCAGAGGGATCCCGGCGTCAGTCAAACAATGTCCCCACACAGCGGGGCGGCAGCGGATGCTGACCGCCCCATTCAACATACCTTGACTCCTGCTGCTTGTGGTGAGGCTCTGACGGGGCTTCTCTGCAAGCGCCGGCCAGCCTGTGCAGGAGGATCTGTTTGGCTGTGAGGGTGCTCATTCAGTGAGGACCGACACGCCACAGCTGCTATTAGCAGCTTGCACTATCCCTGACCCTGCCTTTTGGAAGGGGGAAAGGGATGTGTATGAAAAAAGAAAAAGTCACTTACAACAAAAAATATAAAAAAAAATCGTGGACCCAGCCACATTGACCTGTTGCTACTACGAGCACAGAAAAAACACTGAGGTACTCGGGGATATGGAGGGGTGGAGTGTTCTAAATTTAAATATTCAGTGCCCTGTTTCCTACGGAAGCCGTCCATATCCCAAGAGTACTCCAGTGACCCCTAGTGGATGAAAAAGAAATAACAGGAGGATGGGGAGGACCTGGATCCTGATTCTGCTCAGGGTGTTGAACCCCTAATTCTGGATATACGGGATGTGTTAAAGCTACCTCTAGAGGACGCTGCATCACAACAATCGTTTTTCTTTGTGCAGAACAAGCCTAATGTCACTTTTCCCTGATTCTACAAAGTTAGATGACCTATTCAAACAGGCCTGGAAAAATCCAGACAAAAAATTCTAAGTGTCCAAAAAGTTTTTGCGCACTTTACCATTTGCTCCTGAAGATCAAAAATTTTGTGAGGAACCCCCTGGGGTGGAAGTATCGGTCTCTTGCCGGTCTAAAAAGGCGGTGCTGCCTGCCCCGGGCTCCTTTACCATGAAGGATCCTGGGGATAGTAAGATAGAGACTACCCTAAAATCTATATACACAGCAGCCGGTATATCATAAAGACCGGTCATTGTGGGTTGCTGGATGACCCATGCCATTCATTCCTGGGCCACTCAAATTCAGGGGGGCCTCTCGGGGGATATGCCCTTAGTTACAATGGTAACACTCCTAAAACACATTCAGGACACTACACGTGTCCTCTGTGATTCACTCAAGGAGATGGGGAACATTAATGCTCGGACTTCTGCCGTGGCAGTGTCAGCGCGCATGCTCTTGTGGTTGCGTCAGTGGATAGCGGACGCAGATCCAAACGTACTGTGGAATCCCTCCCCTTTTCGGGGGATTGGCTCATTGGGGTTGAATTGGATACCTGGATTTCCAAAGTTACGGCTGGGAAATCCACGTTTCTCCCCTCTACGATACGCTCCTATCCGTGACAGTCTGTCCAGTGCTTTCAGTCTCACAGATTTTGATCTAAGGCCAGAGATGCCTCCAATGCGACTAGAGACACCAGAGGTAAGTCCAGAAAACCTGCAAGCACCAGCTCTCAGGAACAGTCTACAGGTTCTGCGTCCACTAAGGCCTCAGCATGACAGTGCCCACCCACCCCGAGGGGATCTTGAGGTGGGAGCTCGACTGCGTCACTTCAGCCGCGTCTGGGAGACTTCCTGCCAGGATGCCTGGGTCAGAGATTTTGTTTCTCAGGGCTACAAGCTGGAGTTCGACAGTACTCCTCCCCAATGATTTTTCAACTTAAGCTTACCAGCTTTGGAGGATATGCAAGTTACGTTGCAACAGGCCATCCGAAAGTTGGTCCAGTCCCACGTCATTGTTCCAGTACCAATATCACAACGCGGCAGGGGTTATTACTCCAACCTGTTTGTGGTACCGAAACCAGACTGTTCGGTCAGACCCATTATGAATCTAAAATCCTTGAATCCTTATTTGAAGGTGTTCAAGTTTAAAATGGAATCCCTGCGAGCAGTGATTGCAGGCCTGGAAGAACAGGAGTTTATGGTCTCCTTGGACATCAAGGACGCCTACCTCCATATTCCGATTTGGCCGCCTCATCAGGAGTACCTGCGGTTTGCCCTTCTGGACAATCACTTCCAATTCCAGGCACTGCCCTTCGGCCTGTCCACAGCCCCAAGGGTATTCACGAAGGTGATGGTGGAGATGATGTTCCAACTCCGGGTCCAGGGGGTCAATGTTGTCCATTATCTGGACGATCTTCTGATAAAAGCACGATCCAAGGAGCTTTTGTTGCTCCATATCGACCGCACTATCCATCTTGTCGGACCATGGGTGGATCCTCAACTTACAGAAGTCCCACCTGGAGCCCACTCAGAGGCTCCTGTTCCTGGGGATGTTGCTGGATACTGTGGCCCAGAAGGTGTTTCTACCTGAGGACAAGGCGAATACACTTCGGGAGATGGTCCGCATGGTGCTCAGACCTACTCGAGTGTCCGTCCATCTTTGCATGCGATTGTTGGGAAAGATGGTTTCCTCATACCAGAACGTTTCAGTTAGATCTCCTGGGCAAGTGGTCTGGATCGCATCTACAGATGCACCGGATGATTCGGCTGTCACTTCAGGCCAGGATTTCCGTCCTGTGGTGGCTACAGTCCACCAATCTCCTGAAAGGCTGGAGTTTTGGGATTCAGGATTGGACCCTCCTCACGACGGATGCAAGTCTTCAGGGATGGGGAGCTGTCACCCAAAGGGTGCAGTTCCAGGGCAGCTGGTCAACCCATGAGGCCCTCCTTCTGATCAACATTCTGGAACTTGGGGCGATCTACAATGCTTCAGGCCTCTCCTCTGCTCAAGGATCACGCGATCCAGGTACAGTCGGACAACGCCACTGCAGTGGCTTATATCAATCGACAAGGAGGGCCAAAATGCAGACCCTGCATGCGAGAGATGTCAGAGATACTCCTCTGGGCGGAAAGAAATGCAAGAGCAATGTCAGCAATCTTCATTCCGGGTGTGGATGACTGGGAGGCGGACTTCCTGAGTCACCACGATCTCCACCCGGGGGAGTGGGGGCTCCACCATCTGGTGTTCCAGCAGATCATCGCCCGGTGGGGTTGCCCACAAATAGACATGACGTCTCAACAATAAACTTCCCTGGTATTGCTCACAAACCAGGGACCCTCAGGCAAGGGCAGTGGATGCACTGGCGTCGCCTTAGCCTTACCGACTGGTCTACCTGTTTCCTCCGATTCCATTGCTCCTAAGAGTGGTAAAGCGAATCAGGGATCAAAGTGTCTAGGCAATTCTGGTTGCCCCGGATTGGCCTTGGAGGGCGTGGTATGTGGATCTTCTGGACATGTTCATCGAAGACGCTTGGCCTCTGCCACTAAGAAGCGATCTTCTTCAACAAGGACCGTTCGTCTACCCAGACTTATGGCGACTTCGTTTGTCGGCATGCAGGTTGAGCGGGACATCCTAGCTCTCAAGGGCCTTTCCAAGAAGGTTATTGCTACCATGGTTCAGGCCAGGAAACCTGTGATGTCAAAACTCTATCATCATATCTGGAAGAGAAATGTCTCTTGGAGCAAGGAACGCACGTATCCGCCTACTGAGTTTCACTTCGGACGTTTCTTACGTTTCCTGCAGGCTGGTGTGGATAAGGGCTTACGTCTGGGTTCCATTAAGGTCCAGTTTTCAGCCCTCTTCATTTTCTTCCAGAAGAAATTGGCAGTGTTGCCAGAAGTTCAGACCTTCTTGCAAGGGGTACTCCACATACAACCTCCTTTTGTGCCGCCTACGGCACCCTGGGATCTGAATGTAGTGTTGGAATTTCTACAGTCCTCCTGGTTTGAATCTCTGATGACGGTAGAAGACAAGTACCTCACATGGAAGACAGTGATGTTACTGGCCCTGGCTTCTGCTCAACGTGTCTCAGAACTGGGGGCCTTGGTCTTTTACGAGGACAAAGCGTTGTCCGAAGGTTGTCCCTGCGGTTCACTTGAATCAGCCTATTGTGATTCTGTCCAGTTCTGGTGCTTCTGCTCCTCCGGAGGCATTGGATGAGCCTTGAAGACCTATTTCAAGAGAGAGGCTCGGATCAGAAAGATGGATTCCCTGTTTGTGCTCTATGATGCACAGAAAAAGGGTAGTCCTGCTTCAAAGCAGTCCATTGCTCGTTGGATTAGGCTTACTATTCAACAGGCCTGTGTGTCGGCAGCCTTACCTGTTCCTAAGTCTCTGAAGGCCCACTCTACGAGATCAGTGGGTTCTTCCTGGGTGGCTGCACGTGGAGTCTCGGCCTTGCAAATTTGCCGAGCTGCTACCTGGTCAGGGAAGAACACTTTTGTGAAGTTCTACAAGTTTGTTACCCTGACCAAAGAGGATTCCCAGTTTGGGCAGGCGGTGCTGCATCAGTCTTCGCACGTTCCCGCCCGTTCTGGAAGCTTTAGGACGCCCCCATCGTACTAGATTCCCCAATATCCCTTATGGATGCTAGAGAAAATAGGATTTTAATTACCTACCGTTAAATCCTTTTCTCGTAGTCCATAAGGGATATTGGGCGCCCGCCTCAGTGCGTTGACATTTCTGCAGGTTCTTGTTCTATGGTTACCTGTTCAGCTGTTGTTGTTGTTGTTGTTGTTATACATATGTTAGTGGTGTGCTGGTGTATAAATCTCACCACTCTTTGTTATTATATTCCTTCTCTCATATATGTCCTTTCTCCTTAGGGCAGGTTTTTACCTATAACTACCTTTGGGGGGGCATAGAGGGGAGGAGCCAGCACACCCAGTTGAAGAAAATTAAAGTGCACTGGCTCCTTTGGACCCCGTCTATACCCCATCATACTAGATTCCCCAATATCTCTTAAGGACTACGAGGAAAGGATTTATCAGTAGGTAATTAAAATTTACGTGTATTCTACTGTGTACTCGGTCACATAACACCGATTTATTCGCAGGTGTTGTGTACTGGAACTCAGTCACATACTATCGGATTTATTTGCAGGTATTATACTCTGTCTAGCTTCATCGTATTAAACCGCTCTGCGTTGCATTTGTGTATAATGTCTAACAGAAAGGGCTGTAAGTCTGTGGACGCTCCTGCATCATGCAGAGTATGCGCCAAAGATTTACCAGAGGGGGAAGCTGTGTATGATGGTCCGTGTACTATGTGACATGCACCCTCTAGTCAGCCTGCGGCTCCTGTAACCAATCAAGAGGCACTCTGGGGCGAGTTCTCAAACTTACTGGGTACTCTAGTGGAACGCCTAACACACCCTATGGGACCACCTGTACCATTACAGCCTTAAATAGTCCCTATGGTCAATCCGTCTTGGGCGGACAACCTGTCTAACCAGTTGCAGCAGTTGACTCATTCCTTGGTCAGACAAATCTACCCCAGGTCAATCCCGTGTCTCTGGGTCATCTAAGCAGGCTGCTTCCTCATCACAATCCACAAATCTCTCAGATGTTTCATCTGGAGAGGAGGGGGAACATACTATACTGTCAGACACTGAATCAGGAATTTCTGACGAGGATTCTACAATGCAAGTTGATGTCCCTGCTCTAGTGGTTGCTATTAAGCAAATCCTACAAATCACTGACGGTGAGGAACCCACTACTATCACCAAGAAAACTGACATGCTTAAACGGCAGAAGGTGGCTAAAAATCTGTTACCCCATTCTGACCATTTGGTGGACACCAGGCAGGAGCCCATGTCTAATCCAGGGAAAAATTCCCTCTCTCCATACGGGCCTTAGCTCGCTACCCTCTCCCTGCCGAGTTATGTAACAAGTGGGAAAATTCACCGCCGGTGGATTCTCATGTTACCCGCAGAGTGGTGTCATCCGCTCTACCTGTCACCACTGTCACTTCACTGAAAGAACCGACAGATAAGCGTGTGGAGGGATGCCTGAAATCTATTTACTCCCTGACAGGTGCTGTACATAGACCCACTATAGCATCCACCTGGCTTGCTAAAGGTATTGAAGCATGGGTTCAGGCATTAGAGGGACAGCTGCCTGAGGCTATATCTGACATTGTCAGACAATACCTGTCTCACATCACTACCGCCTCTTATTATATTCAAGAGGCGTCCTCTGAGGCGGGTGTGTTGGCGGTCAAGGCTTCGACTAAGTCTGTCCTGGCTCGCCACATTCTGTGGTTGAGGTCATGGAAGGTGGACCTGGACTCCAAAAAGACCTTGGAGATACTCCCTTTTAAGGGCGACATCTTGTTTGGGGAAAACGTAAATAAAATTGTGTCTGAACTGGCGGCTGCTAAGATGGCCTTTCTCTCAAATACTAATCCTTCTGCACAGAAGGCAAAAGGTACCACTTTTCGTTCCTTTCAACCTGAAGGGAAAGCAAAAGGTCAGGCATACCTGAGACAATCTCGTGCTTCCAAAACCACTAAGCCCAAAGCAAAACACTCCTGGGTGGCCCATCAGCCTGCTTCTAAACAAGACAAGCCTACCGCATGATGGGGCGGGCCTCCCCCTGGGGGACCCTAGGGTGAGAGGCCGACTTATGCAGTTCACCCAGGTCTGGTTAAAGACCACTTCAGGCGCATGGGTGCGAGAAGTTGTCTCTTTTTCAAGAGATGTCCTCCTCGCCAGCTTTGCACCATGGTCATCCCATTGGATCCACTAAAGGCACAAATGCTGCAGCAGGTTGTGAGTTCCCTCCTGGATACAGGAGTGGTAGTGCCGGTACCTTTGTACCAAAGGGGCAGTGGTTACTACTCGACCCTGTTTCTAGTCCCGAAACCCAATGGGTCATTCTGGCCTATACTTAACCTCAAATCATTAAACAAGTTTGTGAGAGTGTCCAAGTTCCGTATGGGGATGCTGCGCTCAATTGTGTTGGTGATGGAACCCGGAGAATATATGGTATCCCTGGATATTCAGGATGCGTACCTGCATATACCTATTGCCAAGTCACATCAGCAGTATCTGCGGTTTGCTATTGGTAACCTACACTATCAGTTCCAGGCTCTGCCATTTGAACTGGTTACGGCTCCTCGGATCTTCACCAAGGTCTTGGCCATAATGACGTTTCCGTCGCCAGGGAGTCAGGATCCTGCTGTATCTGGACGACTTGCTGATCCTGGCAAACTCCCACGATGTCCTCCTCCGACATCTACAACTGACGGTAAGCTTCCTACAAGCCCACGGGTGGCTCATCAATTGGAAGAAATCGTCGCTGGTCCCAGCTCAGAGCATGGTGCACCTGGGGGCACTTCTGGACACACACAGTCAACGTCTGTTCCTGTTTCCGGAGAAAGTCCTGAAGCTGCAGGATAGGATAAGATGCTTCCTCTGTCGCCCCAGAGTGTTGATACACTTGACGATGCAAGTACTTGGCCTGATGGTGTCGGCATTTGACATGGTAGAGTACACTCAATTTCATTCCCGCCCTCTGCAGAGGTTAATCCTTTCCAAGTGGGACGGCCTACCTCATCGGATCAAATCTCACATGATTACCTTGACTCCGGAGCTTCGTCAATCGCTGACCTGGTGGCTCCAGGACCAGCAATTGAGCAGGGGCCTTACCATCTGGGTCCTGCTGACGACGAATGCCAGTCTGCGGTGCTGTGATTGGAGCAACACTCTTTCCAGGGTCGTTGGACCAAGGAGGAGTCCCTCCTCCCGATAAACATTTTGGAACTGCTTGTCCTGCCTCTGGTACAGAACAAGCCTGTTCAAGTATGATCAACCATCAAGGCAGCACTCTAAGCCGCATGGCAATGATGAAAGTGTAAAAAATCCTTCAATGGGCAGAATGCCATCTGCCAGCAATATCGGCAGTGTTCATTCCGGGGGTCCTAAACTGGGAAGCGTACTCAGTCGACAGGACGTACATGCCGAAGTGTGGAGTCTTCATCCGGAAGTCATTCAACTACTAGTGGACACTTGGGGCCTACCAGATGGCGTCTCGATACAATCACAAAGTTCCGGTCTTCGGATCACGGACCAGGGTCCTCAAGCAGCGTTCGTGGATGCATAAGCCATTCCATGGAACTTTTGGCTGCCTTACGTGGTCGCTCCAGTGTCACTCCTGCCCAGGGTCCTGCGGAAGTAAAAGCAAGAAAGAGAAATACTACTTCTAGTCACTCTAGCATGGTCTAGGCAGCATTGGTTCTCAGACCTGCAGGGTCTGTCGACAGAGCGTCCTCTCTTACTTCCTCAGCGCCCAGCCCTCCTTGTACAGGGCCCTTGTCTCTATCCAGACCTGGCCAGACTGGCTTTGACGGCGTGGCTCTTGAAGCATCACTCCTGAGAGCCAAAGGATTCTCTGAGGTGGTCATTCAAACGATGTTGAAATCCCGTAAGTGGATGTCTGCTCAGATCTATTATAGGGTCTGGAATTCTTACTTCACCTGGTGTGCTGATAAGAACTATGATGCGTACAGATTCAAAACATCCAGAATCCTGGCTTTCCTGCAACAAGGCCTGGACTTACACCTTCGTCTGTCTTCCCTCAAGGTTCACATATCTGCCTTGTCGGTGTGGTTTCAGAGAAAAATTGCATCTGTACCTGACGTTCATACATTCACTCAGGGCGTACTGCAGATTCAGCCTCCCTATGTCCCTCTTGTGGCTCCATGGGATCTGTCTGCAAGAGTCTCCATTTGAACCTCTTGAGTCTGTGGACCTTAAATGGCTCATAGCCACGGTCCTGTTTCTGCTGGCTATTGCCTCTGCTAGAAGGGTGTCAGACTTAGGCGCTTTTTCCTGTCGTCCACCCTTTCTAATATTCCATCGTGACCGGGTAGTTCTGAGAACTCGCCCAGGTTACTTACCTAAAGTGGTGTTATCTTTTCAACTTAAGCAAGAGATTGTGGTTCCGGCCTTTATCTCTTCTGACTTGTCCCCCAAAGAATGGTCTTTGGATGTGGTACGGGCTCTCTGTATATATGTGGAGAGAACTTCCTCTATCAGGAGGTCAGATACCCTATTTGTACTGTTTGCTTTCCACAAACGTGGCTGGCCTGCGAGTAAGCAAACCTTGGCCAGATGGATTTGAATGGTTATTGCACATGCTTATGTACAGGCTGGACTTCCAGCTCCTGCTGCTATTAAGGCCCATTCTACTCTGTCTATTGGACCTTCTTAGGCGGCCCGCCGTGGTGCATCCGAAGAACAATTGTACAAGGCGGCTACATGGTCCTCAGTGAACACGTTCATTAGGTTCTATAACTTTGATACTTCCGCCCCCCAGCATGCTTCCTTTGGACGCTGGGTTCTTGTGCCTGCTACGGTGCGTCCCCTCCCATGAGGAACTGCTTTAGGATATAACCCGTTGTTTTCCCTGTGGAACACAGTGTACCCAGCTGCAGAAAAGGAGATTTATGGTAAACTTACCATTGTTAAATCTCTTTCTGCGAGGTACACTGGATTCCACAGGGCGCCTACCCTGACGCCTAGCTTCTGTGGGTTTGCATGGCATTAGCCGCTGGTCCCTTCTCCTGTTGTGAGAACGTGGTTCTATGTGACTAACATCTACCATCTCTTTTACCTGCTCCTGCATTGGACTGGTTAACGAAACTGAGCTCCAGTGCCTGGAGGTGGGGTTATAGAGGAGGTGGTGCAGTGCATCCTGGGAACAGTCAAAGCTTTAGCCTGTTGGTGCCTCTGGATCAAGATCCAACTCTCCACCCCGATGTATTCCCTGTGGAACCCAGTGTACCTCACAGAAAAAGTTAACCATAGTAAATCTACCATAACTCTCCTTATTCAGAAAAAAAAATATTAACTGAAGTAAATTGTGTTCCTATGTCATCCTTAGGGTCAGTTATGGGGTGGGGGTCAGGATTTGCTTCTGGTTGGCCACATATGGTATGATTGGCAGCCACCAGCACTGGTTTTACCTATCACATTGACCATAGATAATTTGAATTGGTCCTGGACCACCAACCCGAGGCACCCCTGCAAGTGTCCCGAGGCACCCCAGGGCGCCATAGCACACAGTGTGAGAACCATTGGGCTACAGGAGGGGTGGGGGTTCGGTTTAGACACAACCGGGCAGGGTTAGGCTGTGGAAAGGGAAGGTTAGGGGAAGGGTAAACATACTTACCCAACCCCTGTCGGCATTGGGATGCTGGTGTCGGTTATATAATCACTGGCATCCCATCCATCAACATGTGGTATGTATTCCATTCACACACCTATTAGACAGGGTACGGGCACAGTAATCCAGCTGGTAGAAGGGTTCCCCAATTTGTACTGCATTATGAAGCCCCCTCTGCATTTTATACTTACAGATGTGGGACTGTGGGATTTATAGGCGGGAGTTGCGGTCCTGTTACACAGAGAATACTGATCTCTAACGCTTATGGTCACTTCCAGAGGGGAACTGAATTCTAACTGTATCAGCTGAGGCAAAAACATGGTCCCATGAGCACGAGGTGTGTGTGTGTGTGTGTGTGTGTGTGTGTGTGTGTGTGTGTGTGTACATATACGTATATATACACATAACTACACACACACACCTACACAGGAGGGAGGCTACATACCTGAGCTGGGAGCCTTCCTGCGCACAGACGTACTTCTTGCCCCGCGGGCTGGGGGTGTGTCGCCCTGTGAGGGAGCAGAAGTAACAGATTCTCAGTAACACTAGAGTCTCATTGTTCTACCCTGGGGGTGGGGGGGTATTATACTGTATGTAACTGTACTCTCAGCATTCAGCGCCTGTCTTATACATCATGTCTGGGCCAGGTGGGGATGAGCAGTGCTGTGTGCAGTGTCGGGCTGAGCCATGAAGGGCCCGCCGGGGGGGGTGCACTGATAGGGTTGTGGCCAGTTTCTACATTGGTTTGTCTAACCATTATAGAGGGTTGTGGGTTGATAGAGGATCCGGTCTCTAGGTCAACAGTGTCTAGGTCAACCACTATTGGTCGACAGGGTTTCTAGGTCGACATGTTCTAGGTCGAAAGATCAACATGAGTTTTTCACAATTTTTTTCTTTTTTTTTTAACCTTTTCATACTTAACGATCCACGTGGACTACGATTGGAACGGTAATCTGTGCCGAGCGAAGCGAGGCACCTTGCCCGAAGCATAGTGAGCGAAGCGAGTCATACGAGGGGGACACTGTGCACTAATTGGGGTTCCCGGTCACTGTACGGAGAAAACGACACCAAAAAACATAAAAACTCATGTTGACATTTTGACCTGTCGACCTAGACACTGTCAACCTAGTTACTATCTACCTTCCATACCACACCTGGTTGAGAGATCGACAGTGTCTAGTTAGACAGTCAATAGATAGACACCATATGTTAAACAGACATTAGGTCGACAGGGTCAAAAGGTAGACACGAAAAAGGTAGACAACATGGTTTTTTTTGCATTTTTGTGGTTTGTGTGGATAGTTTTATCATCTGGGACCCCCAACTGTAGAATGGCATCCGCTCGCCACAAGGTTCTGAACCAACTCTATGCCGACATGGATAGAGAAGGTATGATATAGTCCAAACACGTTACATAAAAAAAAAAACATTTGTCTTTTTTATGTTGACCTTTTAACTCTGTCGGCCTTTGGACCCTGTCAACCTAATGTCTGTCTAACATGTGTCTATCTATTGACTGTCTAACTAGACACCGATTATCTATCATCCGGATACCTTACAGCAGGCATTCCCAACCGCGGTCCTCAAGGCACACCAACAGTGCAGGTTTCAGTGATATCCAGGCTTCAGCACAGATGGTTAAATCAAAATAACTGAGGTACTAATTAAGTCACCTGTGTTCAAGCCTGGATATCACTAAAACCTGCACTGTTGGTGTGCCTTGAGGACCCTGGTTAGGAATGCCTGCCTTAAGGGCCGTATTCACGGCCCGATTTAGGGAGAGATGTGTGCTGAGCGTGCGGGGGGAGATGGGGCGCTCATTTTACCCAGCGGGTGAAGTGAGCGACCTGCTAGATTGGTCTGCATGGCAGGCCAATCTAGCACCAGCGATAGCGATGTGCAGGGCTGCGCATCGCTATCGCTGTGAGGGTACACACGGAGCGATCGCTGCTTAAAATCTAAGCAATCTAATCAGATTGCTTAGATTTTAAGCAGCGATCGCTCCGTGAGTACCCCCTTTAGAGAGTGCATGGGCTGGGCCCTTGATAAGTGTATATAGTAAATGCAGGATAAGGTACCAGAATGATAACAGTGATGCCCTGTAGAACATACGCCATAGTCCTGTGCAGTATAATGTAACATATGTATAATTCAGTGCACAGTCTGGAACCGGATCCCTAGAGGTGGTGGAGGGGGCCCCCGGGTACTGTGGCCCATCAGGAGGGGGCGGGGCTGTGAGCCAGTCCAGCCAATGTTGTGTGTGACACTGAGGGGCATGGACTGGGCTCTCAGAGAACAAATCTGGACGAAGGTCCCCTACCACAGATGTCTCTGCACTCAGGGAAGGCAGCTGCTCCGTTCTCCTGGCTGGTACTCCCAGCTCCACAGCCCGAACACGATCACCAAAGCGGAGAGAACAGAGGGTCTCGCTGACATTCTGCTCTATCGGAGACACCTGTGAGCAAGAGACAAAGATCAGGACTCACTCTCCACCAAGTGTCCACAGGTTCCACCACCAGCACGGATCTCATTACCCAGAGTCCTCTGCTGCATAATCGCCATAGGCCCACATCATATTCCCAGTTACCGGTGTGAAGCACAACCCTCATCATGTACACATAGTGCAGCTAACGTGTTACACAATTACACTCTGCTGTTAGATATTGGAGCTACAAAGCTTGTTTTTGTTTCACCCGAGTCATAAAAGTCTGTAGTGAGATGTTATTTACTAACAGAAAGGGTATCAGGGAGATGTGTAACTATAGACCAGAGAGGAAAGCACCTGGGCGGCATAACATGACAGATCCATGACAGATAGGGAGTGATAGAGGATAATGCTGGGGCAGCTCCTGGGCACTGCCATGGGTCCTCCCTCTACCCTGGCTTATCATACAGCAACATTTACTCCAAGCACAGGGTAACGGGCACCAGGCAGGGACAGCTCCTGGGCACTGCCATGGGTCCTCCCTCTACCCTGGCTTATCATACAGCAACATTTACTCCAAGCACAGGGTACGGGCAGCAGGCAGGGGTCAGCTCCTGGGCACTGCCATGGGTCCTCCCTCTACCCTGGCTTATCATACAGCAACATTTACTCCAAGCACAGGGTACGGGCAGCAGGCAGGGGTCAGCTCCTGGGCACTGCCATGGGTCCTCCCTCTACCCTGGCTTATCATACAGCAACATTTACTTCAAGCACAGGGTACGGGCAGCAGGCAGGGGCAGCTCCTGGGCACTGCCATGGTTCTTCCCTCTACCCTGGCTTGTTATCATACAGCAACATTTACTCCAAGCACAGGGTAACGGGCACCAGGCAGAGGCAGCTCCTGGATGTGGACAGGTGATCAGTGTGATGTAGAAACTGGATCTACACAGAATGCAGAGATCCACTCTCAGATCCCTGCACTGTACCCTCTCTCCTACAGTAAAACCATCCGCCTCACTGCATGATCCTTGAAATAAGAACTGATATTATCATAGGAGATGAGAGACTACAGTGAGCAGCGCTGTGTATGTGAGGTCATTCTGACTCGCCTATATCCGTGCCTCCGCCCCATATCCACAGCACTGCCAGGCACGTCTGGTGGGGCCTCCGCCCCATATCCACAGCACTGCCAGGCACGTCTGGTGGGGCCTCCGCCCCATATCCACAGCACTGACAGGCACGTCTGGTGGGGCTTTCGCCCCATATCCACAGCACTAAGAGGGCACGTCTGGTGGTGCCTCCGCCCCATATCCACAGCACTGAGAGGGCACGTCTGGTGGGGCCTCCGCCCCATATCCACAGCACTGAGAGGCACGTCTGGTGGGGCCTCCGCCCCATATCCACAGCACTGACAGGCACGTCTGGTGGGGCTTCCGCCCCATATCCACAGCACTGACAGGCACGTCTGGTGGTGCCTCCGCCCCATATCCACAGCACTGACAGGCACGTCTGGTGGTGCCTCCGCCCCATATCCACAGCACTGACAGGCACGTCTGGTGGTGCCTCCGCCCCATATCCACAGCACTGACGGGGCACGTCTGACTGACTGCACAAAAGTGGAAGCAAGGAAGAGGCAAACAACTACAGACCAGTGAGTCTTACATCAGTAGTAGGGAAATTGATGGAAACACTCTTAAAAGAAAGAGTTGTAGATCATCTCAAATCCAGCAATTTACTGGATCCCAAACAGCATGGATTCACTGGGGGAAGATCATGTCAAACAAATCTTATTGACTTTTTTGATTGTGTGACTAAAGTGATGGATAAAGGTGGAGCCATGGATATAGCTTATCTTGACTTTAGTAAGGCTTTTGACACAGTTCCACATCGCAGACTGCTAAATAAACTTGAAAGTTTGGGATTGGATATTAGGATTATTGAATGGATAAGATCTTGGTTGAAGGATAGAAAACAGAGAGTTGTGGTAAATGGAGTGCATTCACAGGAGGGAAATGTTACCAGTGGAGTACCCCAGGGATCTGTACTTGGACCAGTGCTTTTCAATATCTTTATTGGTGACATTGCAAATGGGATTAAAGGGAAAGTATGCCTTTTTGCAGATGACACAAAGGTATGCAACAGGGTAGACACACCAGGTGGGGTAAAACAAATGATTGAGGATCTAGGTAGACTAGAGGAATGGTCAAGAGTCTGGCAATTACAGTTTAATGCCAAAAAATGCAAAATCATGCACTTGGGTCTCAAAAATCCTAAAGCTAAATACAGTATTAATGGCACTATACTGGAAACTACTGAGGAGGAAAGGGATCTAGGAGTCACTATTTCAGATGACTTAAAGGCAGGTAAGCAATGTAACAAGGCAATGAGGAAGGCTAGTCAGATGCTTGGCTGCATTGGGAGAGGAATCAGCAGCAGAAAGAAAGAAGTAATAATGCCACTGTATAGGTCATTGGTACGGCCTCATCTAGAATACTGTATTCAGTTCTGGAGGCCATATCTTCAAAAGGATATTAATACATTAGAAACTGTACAAAGGAGGGCAACTAAAATGGTGCATGGCCTACATCACAAAACATACCCAGAAAGACTAAGAAATCTCAATATGTATAGTTTGGAGCAGAGAAGAGAAAGGGGGGACATGATAGAAACTTTCAAATATATGAAGGGTTTTAACAAAGTCCAGGAGGGAAACATTCTCCAAATGAAGAGAAGCAATAGGACACGAGGACATGCACTGAGACTGGAGGGGGGGAGGTTCAGGGGAAATTTGCGGAAAAATTATTTCACAGAAAGGGTAGTGGACAAGTGGAATAGCCTCCCATCAGAGGTGGTAGAGGCTAAGACAGTAGAGCAATTTAAACATGCATGGGATAGACATAAGGATATCCTTACAAAGAAATAAGGATCAAATAAGGTTAGTGATAAAAAAAAATAATATATAAAAAAAAAAAAGGGGCAGACTAGATGGGCCAAGTGGTTCTTATCTGCCGACAAATTCTATGTTTCTATGTTTCTATGACTGGCAGTGTCAGACTGCCACTCGTATACAGAGGATCTCACCTGTAAGAGTAACAAGGCCTTCCCGTCCCTACTGAGAGCTTCCTGGAGCAGGTAGGTGAGCTTAGAGTTGCGGTACGGAACATGCACTTGATGAGAGCGCAGTGCTGAGAAGACGTCACCCAGCGCGGACAGAGATCGGTTGATGTA
The DNA here is from genome assembly GCF_028390025.1 of Pseudophryne corroboree. Lineage (NCBI taxonomy): Eukaryota > Metazoa > Chordata > Amphibia > Anura > Myobatrachidae > Pseudophryne > Pseudophryne corroboree. The sequence goes on from NC_086454.1 coordinate 336,286,205, forward strand.
CTGAGCCTCTTTCAGGCGGTCACCAGCAGCTCCTGAACGGGACACGCGCTCAGATCCGGCTAGGTCCACCAGATAGAGCTTGCCTGAGGAGAAGATGGGAGACCATGAGACAGCTGCCCTCATTACCCTCTCCAGGGCCCTGACGCACCATCTGCTCAGCTCATCTGCAGATGGATCTGCCCCCTGTAACTGGAATGACCTAGAAGACGGTCTAGTGACTGGTCCCACCTGTTGTACAGATCCCCGTGCTGGTCTCTCGCCCCCTGGCGGTGAGGATAAGAAGGGCGTGAGATCGGGAACTGTTGACATTGAGATTTGTGTGTTCTGTGGCTCTTTGTTTATGTCCCATCTCCAAGATCTAAGTGAAAAGCACAATGAGCGGTTCTGTACCATTACACCATGTTATCACTGTGCTGCGGACTGGACAAGCCTTGCCATAATGACACAGTACCTTATTTATGTCCTGTATGCTCCGCACGCTCCGCTGTGTTAGGCCTGGCACGTAGAGCTCACCGGCACCACCAGGAGACATCTTTATATCCAGAGAGCTGTGACAGTCTGAGCCTAGCAGGTCCCTGTCAGAGAGGTGACAATGTGATCACATACATATACTGTACCACCTCTGTCAGTCCTCTATCTGTACACTGATTCAACTAACCCCCAGTACACGGACACTACTATCCCCCCACATCATCTGTTCCGGTACACAGACACTACTGTCCCCCCCCCCCCCCCCCCCCGCCATCATCTATTCCAGTACACGGACACCACCCCCACCCCCCCCGCCGCCATCTGTTCCAGTACACGGACACTACTACCCTCCCCCCCCCCCACGCCATCATCTGATCCAGTACACGGACACTACTACCCCCCCCCCCCCCCCCCCCCACACCATCATCTGTTCCAGTACACGGGCACTACTATCCCCCCCCTGCCATCATCTGTTCCAGTACACGGACACTACTATCCCCCCACCATCATCTGTTCCAGTACACCGACACTACTATCTCCCACCATCACCTGCTCCAGTACACGGACACTACTATCTCCCCGCCATCATCTCTTCCAGTACACCGACACTACTATCTCCCACCATCATCTCTTCCAGTACACCGACACTACTATCTCCCACCATCATCTGTTCCAGTACATGGACACTACTATCCCCCCGCCATCATCTGTTCCAGTACACCGACACTACTATCTCCTACCATCACCTGTTCCAGTACACGGACACTACTATCCCCCACCATCATCTGTTCCAGTACACCGACACTACTATCTACGACCATCATCTGTTCCAGTACACGGACACTACTATCCCCCGCCATCACCTGTTCCAGGACACCGAGACTACTATCCCCCCGCCATCATCTGTCCCAGTACACCGACACTACTATCTCCCACCATCACCTGTTCCAGTACACGGACACTACTATCCCCCGCCATCACCTGTTCCAGTACACCGACACTACTATCCCCCCGCCATCATCTGTTCCAGGACACCGAGGCTACTATCCCCCCGCCATCATCTGGTCCAGTACACGGAGACTACTATCCCCCCGCCATCATCTGTTCCAGGACACGGACACTACTATCCCCCCGCCATCATCTGTTCCAGGATACCGAGACTACTATCCCCCCGCCATCATCTCTTCCATTACACCGACACTACTATCTCCCACCATCATCTGTTCCAGTACACCGACACTACTATCTCCCACCATCACCTGTTCCAGGACACGGACACTACTATCCCCCCGCCATCATCTGTTCCAGGATACCGAGACTACTATCCCCCCGCCATCATCTGTTCCAGTACACGGAGACTACTATCCCCCCGCCATCATCTGTTCCAGTACACCGACACTACAATCTCCCACCATCACCTGTTCCAGTACACGAACACTACTATCCCCCCGCCATCATCTGTTCCAGGACACGGACACTACTATCCCTCGCCATCATCTGTTCCAGGACACCGAGACTACTATCCCCCTGCCATCATCTGTTCCAGTACACAGAGACTACTATCCCCCCGCCATCATCTGTTCCAGTACACGGAGACTACTATCCCCCGCCATCATCTGTTCCAGGACACGGACACTACTATCCCCCGCCATCACCTGTTCCAGTACACCGACACTACTATCCCCCCGCCATCATCTGTTCCAGGACACCGAGACTACTATCCCCCCGCCATCATCTGTTCCAGTACACGGAGACTACTATCCCCCCGCCGTCATCTGTTCCAGTACACCGACACTACTATCTCCCACCATCACCTGTTCCAGTACACAGAGACTACTATCCCCCGCCATCATCTGTCCCAGTACACAGACACTACTATCCCCCGCCATCATCTTTTCCAGTACCACGAGACTACTATCTCCCACCATCACCTGTTCCAGTACACGGACACTACTATCCCCCGCCATCATCTGTTCCAGGACACTACTATACCCCTGCCATCATCTGTTCCAGGACACCGAGACTACTATCCCCCCGCCATCATCTGTTCCAGGACACCAAGACTACTATCCCCCCGCCATCATCTGTTCCAGTACACGGAGACTACTATCCCCCGCCATCATCTGTTCCAGGACACGGACACTACTATCCCCCCGCCATCATCTGTTCCAGGACACGGACACTACTATCCCCCCGCCATCATCTGTTCCAGGACACGGACACTACTATCCCCCCGCCATCATCTGTTCCAGGACACCGAGACTACTATCCCCCCGCCATCATCTGTTCCAGGACACGGACACTACTATCCCCCGCCATCATCTGTTCCAGGACACCGAGACTACTATCCCCCCGCCATCATCTGTTCCAGTACACGGAGACTACTATCCCCCGCCATCATCTGTTCCAGTACACCGACACTACTATCTCCCACCATCACCTGTTCCAGTACACAGAGACTACTATCCCCCGCCATCATCTGTTCCAGTACACCGAGACTACTATCTCCCACCATCATCTGTTCCAATACACAGAGACTACTATCTCCCACCTTCATCTGTTCCAGTACACAGAGACTACTATCCCCCGCCATCATCTGTTCCAGTACACGGACACTACTATCTCCCACCATCACCTGTTCCAGTACACGGACACTACTATCCCCCGCCATCATCTGTTCCAGGACACTACTATACCCCCGCCATCATCTGTTCCAGGACACCGAGACTACTATCCCCCCGCCATCATCTGTTCCAGGACACCGAGACGACTATCCCCCCGCCATCATCTGTTCCAGTACACGGAAACTACTATCCCCCTGCCATCATCTGTTCCAGTACACAGAGACTACTATCCCCCCGCCATCATCTGTTCCAGTACACAGAGACTACTATCTCCCACCATCATCTGTTCCAGTACACGGACACTACTATCCCCCTGCCATCATCTGTTCCAGTACACAGAGACTACTATCCCCCCGCCATCATCTGATCCAATACACAGAGACTACTATCTCCCACCATCATCTGTTCCAGTACACGGACACTACTATCTCCTACCATCATCTGATCCAATACACAGAGACTACTATCCCCCGCCATCAACTGATCCAGTACACTGTGCTATGTGCATTTACACCGCTTCCTGGCACTCACTGCACCCAGGCACTCACCGCAGCGATTCATTGTAGATCTCCACCATGCTGATGCTCAGATGATGCTCCCAGCAGCTGGATCTCTCACTCACCTCGGCCAGTAGGAGGCGTAATGCTCTTTGGTTAATACCGGGATTAGAGGGGGTGCCCTAGAGAAACACAATGTCACCAAACAATCCGAAACCTAGATCTGACGACCCCTTCCACACGCTCTGCATTTCATTCAGCACTCACCTCCATGCTGAATGTCTTGCCAGAACCGGTCTGTCCATATGCCAGAATACAGACACTGTACCCATCTAAGCAGGAGGTGATGAGCGGAGAGACCTCAGTAAAAACCTGCAGAGTGCAGATGTCATTTTGCCATCCAGCTGTATATAGACCACAAGTCATCCCTGTTCTTTCTACCTCCAAAATCTGCCCTGTCCACCATCATTCTCCATCTCTCTTCTCTCCACCCCCACTCTCACCTTCTACATGTCTTTTCTCCACGGTCACTCTCCTGCCCCATCACTCTCCTACATCTCCCCTCTCCACTGTCACTCTCCTCCTCTCTCCACCCCCACTCTACTGCTCTCCTCTCTCCACAGTCACTCTCCTCTCTCCACCCCCACTCTACTGCTCTCCTCTCGCCACCCCCACTCTCCTCTCTCCCGCCCCAGTCTCCTCTCCACCCTCACTCTCCTTCTCTCCACTCTCCTCTCTCTCCACCATCATCCTCCCCTTCTACATGTCTTCTCTCCACTGTCACTCTCCTGCTCTCCACCATCACCCTCCCCTTCTACATATCTTCTCACCACCGTCACTCTCCTCTCTCCACCGCCACTCTCCAACTCTCCTCTCTCCACCGTCCCTATCCTGCTCTCCTCTCTCCACGTCCCTCTCCTCTCTCCACCGTCCCTCTCCTGCTCTCCTCTCTCCACCGTCCCTCTCCTGCTCTCCTCTCTCCACCGTCCCTCTCCTGCTCTCCACCGTCACTCTCCTGCTCTCCCATCTCCACTGTCACTCTCCTGCCCTCCATCACTCTCCTACTATCCCCTCCTACATCTCCCCTCTCCACTGTCACTCTCCTCCTCTCTACACCATCACTCTCCTGCTCTCCTCTCTCCAGCCCCACTCTACTGCTCTCCTCTCTCCACCATCACTCTCCTGTTCTCCTCTCTCCACCCCCACTCTACTGCTCTCCTCTCTCCACCATCACTCTCCTGCTGTCCTCTCTCCACCGCTGCTCTCCTCATTCCACCATCATTCTCCTGCTCTCCCATCTCTACACAGTTACTCTCCTGCTCTCCTCTCTCCACCGTCACTCTCCCCTTCTACATGTCTTCTCTCCACTGTCACTCTCCTCTCTCCATTGTCACTCTCCTGCTCTCTCCACCCCCACTCTACTGCTCTCCTCTCTCCACCATCACTCTCCTGCTGTCCTCTCTCCACCGTTGCTCTCCTCATTCCACCATCATTCTCCTGCTCACTCATCTCTACTGTTACTCTCCTGTGCTCCTCTCTCCACCGTCACTCTCCTGCTCTCCACCATCATTATCCTGCTCTCCCATCTCTACAGTTACTCTCCTGCTCTCTCTCCACCGTCACTCTCCCCTTCTACATGTCTTCTCTCCACTGTCACTCTCCTCTCTCCATTGTCACTCTCCTGCTCTCTCCACCATCACTCTCCTGCTCTCCTCTCTCCACCATCATTATCCTGCTCTCCCATCTCTACAGTTACTCTCCTGCTCTCCTCTCTCCACCGTCACTCTCCCCTTCTACATGTCTTCTCTCCACTGTCACTCTCCTCTCCTCTCTCCATTGTCACTCTCCTGCTCTCTCCACCCCCACTCTACTGCTCTCCTCTCTCCACCGCTGCTCTCCTCATTCCACCATCATTCTCCTGCTCACTCATCTCTACTGTTACTCTCCTGTGCTCCTCTCTCCACCGTCACTCTCCTGCTCTCCACCATCATTATCCTGCTCTCCCATCTCTACAGTTACTCTCCTGCTCTCTCTCCACCGTCACTCTCCCCTTCTACATGTCTTCTCTCCACTGTCACTCTCCTCTCTCCATTGTCACTCTCCTGCTATCTCCACCATCACTCTCCTGCTCTCCTCTCTCCACCATCATTATCCTGCTCTCCCATCTCTACAGTTACTCTCCTGCTCTCCTCTCTCCACCGTCACTCTCCCCTTCTACATGTCTTCTCTCCACTGTCACTCTCCTCTCCTCTCTCCATTGTCACTCTCCTGCTCTCTCCACCCCCACTCTACTGCTCTCCTCTCTCCACCGCTGCTCTCCTCATTCCACCATCATTCTCCTGCTCACTCATCTCTACTGTTACTCTCCTGTGCTCCTCTCTCCACCATCACTCTCCTGCTCTCCTCTCTCCACCATCATTATCCTGCTCTCCCATCTCTACAGTTACTCCTGCTCTCCTCTCTCCACCGTCACTCTCCCCTTCTACATGTCTTCTCTCCACTGTCACTCTCCTCTCCTCTCTCCACTGTCACTCTCCTGCTCTCCTCACTCCACTGTCATTCTCCTACTCTCCACTCTCTACCGTCACTCTCCTGCTCTCCCCTTCTACATGTCTTCTTTACACTGTCACTCTCCTCTCCTCTCTCCATTGTCACTCTCCTGCTCTCTCCACCCCCACTCTACTGCTCTCCTCTCTCCACCATCACTCTCCTGCTGTCCTCTCTCCACCGCTGCTCTCCTCATTCCACCATCATTTTCCTGCTCACTCATCTCTACTGTTACTCTCCTGTGCTCCTCTCTCCACCGTCACTCTCCTGCTCTCCTCTCTCCACCATCATTATCCTGCTCTCCCATCTCTACAGTTACTCCTGCTCTCCTCTTTCCACCGTCACTCTCCCCTTCTACATGTCTTCTCTCCACTGTCACTCTCCTGCTCTCTCCACCCCCACTCTACTGCTCTCCTCACTCCACTGTCACTCTCCTACTCTACACTCTCTACCGTCACTCTCCTGCTCTCCCCTTCTACATGTCTTCTTTACACTGTCACTCTCCTGTTCTCCTCTCTCAAATGTCACTCTCCTGTTCTCCTCTCTCAAATGTCACTCTCCTGCTCTCCACTGTCACTCTCCTGCTCTCCACTGTCACTCTCCTGCTCTCCTCTCTCCACTGTCACTCTCCTACTCTCCTCTCTCCACTGTCACTCTCCTCTCTCCACCATCACCCTCCCCTTCTACATGTCTTCTCTCCACTGTCACTCTCCACCGTCACTCTTCTGCTCTCCTCTGTCCATCACCACTCTCCTGCTCTCCTCTCTCCACTGTTACTCTCCTCTCTCCATCGCCACTCTCCTGATCTCTCTCCACTGTCACTCTCCTCTCTCCACCGCCACTCTCCTGCTCTCCTCTCTCCACCATCACCCTCCCCTTCTACATGTCTTCTCTCCACTGTCACTCTCCTCTGTCCACCGCCACTCTCCTGCTCTCCTCTGTCCACCGCCACTCTCCTGCTCTCCTCTGTCCGCCGCCACTCTCTCTCCACCGTCACTCTCCTGCTCTCCTCTCTCCATCCCAACTCTACTACTCTCCTCTCTCCACTATCACTCTCCCCTTCTACATGTCCTCTCTCCACTGCCACTCTCCTGCTCTCCTCTCTCCACCGTTACTCTCCTACTTTCCCCTCTCCACCATCATTCTCCTGCTCAGCCCTCTCTACTGTTAACTCTCCTGCTCTCCCCCTCTCTACTGTTACTCTCCTGCTCTCCCCCTCTCTACTGTTACTCTCCTGCTCTCCCCTCTCTACTGTTACTCTCCTGCTCTCCCCTCTCTACTGTTACTCTCCTGCTCTCCCCTCTCTACTGTTACTCTCCTGCTCTCCCCTCTCTACTGTTACTCTCCTGCTCTCCCCTCTCTACTGTTACTCTCCTGCTCTCCCCTCTCTACTGTTACTCTCCTGCTCTCCCCTCTCCACCATCATTCTCCTGCTCTCCCTCTCCATCCCCACTCTCCTACTCTACTTTCCTCTCTCCACTGTCGCTCTCCTGCTTTCCTCTCTCCACCGTCGCTCTCCTGCTTTCCTCTCTCCACTGTCGCTCTCCTGCTTTCCTCTCTCCACCGTCGCTCTCCTCTCTGTCACTCTCCTACTATCCCCTCCTACATCTCTCTCCATCGTCCCTCTCCTCTCTCCACCCCCACTCTCCTCTCTCCACCAGCATTCTCCTGCTCTCCCCACTCACTCTCCTGCTCTCCACTTCTAAATGTCTTCTCTCCACTGTCGCTCTCCTGCTCTCCACTGTCACTCTCTTGCTTTCCCCTCCTACATCTCCTCTCGCCACAGTCACTTTCCCCTCCTACATCTCCTCTCGCCACAGTCACTTTCCCCTCCTACATCTCCTCTCGCCACCGTCATGCTCCTACTGTCAGCTCCTCCGTCTCCTCTCCTACATCTCCACTCTCCACCGTCACTCTCATGCTCTCCCCTCCTACATCTCCTCTCACCACCGTCATGCTCCTACTCTCCCCTCCTACATCTACTCTCGCCACTGTCAGGCTCATACTCTCCCCTCCTACATCTACTCTCTCCTACTCTCCCCTCCTACATCTACTCTCCTACTCTCCCCTCTTACTTCTCCTCAATCCACAGTCATGCTCCTACTCTTACCTCCTACATCTCCTCTCCTACATCTCCACTCTCCACCGTCACTCTCCTGCTCTCCCCTCCTACATCTCCCCTCTCCACCATCGCTCTCCTACATCTCCACTCTCCACCGTCACTCTTCTGCTCTCTCCTCCTACATCTCCCCTCTCCACCATCGCTCTCCTACATCTCCCCTCTTCACCGTCACTCTCCTGCTCTCCCCTCTCCACCATCACTCTCCTACATCTCCACTCTCCCCTCCTACATCTCCCCTCTCCACCATCACTCTCCTACATCTCCGCTCTCCACTCCTACATCTCCTCTCACCACCGTCATGCTCCTACTCTCACCTCCTACGTCTCCCCTCCTACATCTCCTCTCACCACCGTCATGCTCCTACTCTCACCTCCTACATCTCCTCTCACCACAGTCATGCTCCTACTCTCACCTCCTACGTCTCCCCTCCTACATCTCCTCACTCCACCATCAATTTCCTTCTCTTTTGTCCCCTCCGTCATTGCTTTCCCTGCTTGCTCACCTCCTCCTGTGTGGTACTGGGCATAAACACTTTGTCAAGTTCAAAACTCAGATTCTTTGCTTTATGTGCAACATGCAGAATCCCATCATCATCTTGGTCAAAGGTCACCACGTTCTGCGCTCCTGGGCCTGTCCCATCCATAGCAGTTATTGGCCGGACACGAGCAAGAACACGAATATTCCCTTTGAAGACAGGATTGTATTGCCTTGTAAATATATCCCCTTACATGTGTCAGGTAACAGTCTGTCCTGGAACATAACCCCCCCCCCCCCGCCCCCCACACCACACACACACACACAACTTCTGGTACCTCAGAGACATAAAATAACCCACTTTTCATAGGGAAAATCAGTCAGCTCCAATTCCTGTTGCAACGCCAAGTGATGTGCACAGCGTACCCTATAGAGGCCTCAGATAGGCCAGTATAACAGGTAGTAGGGATGGATTGTCCCCAGTCTCCCCTTCAGGCTTGGAACATGTCTTTGATGTTGTGTTGGCCTCAAATAAACATTTGTCTCTTGTAGTGTAAAACAGTATAATTTATTCCTATAACATAAGAACCCCCCCAATCAAAGGATGAGTCTAGTACGGTGTGTGGCCTAGTTGTCAGCAAGAAAGGTGACATTCCCATCCCGGGTACTTCCCCTATTATAAGACTGATCTCAATTTGGGAGCGCTTGTTCCATACATCTTTTATAATTACTCGCGTTTAGCAGGTAAGGGATCACGTCTGGGGATTTCTAGTTACGTGTGATTAGTAGGTAAGGGATCACGTCTGGGGATTTCTAGTTACGTGTGATTAGTAGGTAAGGGATCACGTCTGGGGATTTCTAGTTACCTGTGTTTAGTAGGTAAGGGATCACGTCTGGGGATTTCTAGTTACCTGTGATTAGTAGGTAAGGGATCACGTCTGGGGATTTCTAGTTACCTGTGATTAGTAGGTAAGGGATCACGTCTGGGGATTTCTAGTTACGTGTGATTAGTAGGTAAGGGATCACATCTGGGGATTTCTAGTTACCTGTGATTAGTAGGTAAAGGATCACGTCTGGGGATTTCTAGTTACATGTGATTAGTAGGTAAGGGATCACGTCTGGGGATTTCTAGTTACCTGTGATTAGTAGGTAAGGGATCACATCTGGGGATTTCTAGTTACCTGTGATTAGTAGGTAAGGGATCATATCTGGGGATTTCTAGTTACCTGTGATTAGTAGGTAAGGGATCACGTCTGGGGATTTCTAGTTACGTGTGATTAGTAAGTAAGGGATCACGTCTGGGGATTTCTAGTTACCTGTGATTAGTAGGTAAGGGATCACGTCTGGGGATTTCTAGTTACGTGTGATTAGTAGGTAAGGGATCACGTCTGGGGATTTCTAGTTACATGTGATTAGTAGGTAAGGGATCACGTCTGGGGATTTCTAGTTACGTGCGATTAGTAGCTAAGGGATCACGTCTGGGGATTTTGCAGAGCACAGAGAATCATATTTCCCTATATAACGGTGAACTATGTTTATAGCTATAATGGTTACATTATTACTGTGTCGGCATTATGCTGCCAACAATGTCACCGTCAATACTGTGAATGTGACCAAATTATTTACCTCCTGTATCCAGATGCCAGAGAGACCTACACTCCCACCATAGTAAATGCAATGACTTACACAATATAATCTCCATATCCACTGTTACACATATACACCTGCCAGGTACACCTGTAAGCCATGATTTACACACTCACCTCGCATACTTGTCACTGTGCATTGTGTATTGCACACTTGTCACTAAGCATTGTGTATTACACACTCACCTCGCACACCTGTCACTGCATTGTATATTACACACTCACCTCGCACACCTGTCACTAAGCATCGTATATTACACACTCACCTCGCACACCTGTCACTGCATTGTGTATTACCCACCTCGCACACCTGTCACTGCATTGTGTATTACACACTAACCTTGCACCCCTGTCACTAAGCATTGCATATTACACACTTACCTACCACATCTGTTACTATGCATTGTGTATTACACACTCACTTTGCACACCTGTCACTAAGCATTGCCTATTACACACTCACCTACCACATCTGTCACTATGCATTGTGTATTACACACTCACCTTGCACACCTGTCACCAAGCATCGTATATTACACACTCACCTTGCACACCTGTCACGAAGCATTGTGTATTCCACACTCACCTCACACCCGTCACTGTGCATTGTGTGTTACACACTCACCTCGCACACGTTATTGTGCATTGTGTATTACACACCTTGCACACTTCTCACTTTTTTGTATTACACACTCACCTCACACACCTGTCACTTTGCATTGTGTACTGCACACCCACCTTGCACACCTGTCACTAAGCATTGTGTATTACACACTCACCTCACACACCTATCACTGCATTGTGTATTAAACACTTAACTTGTCACCATGCGCACTTGTCACTATGCATTGTGTATTACACACTCACCTTGCACACCTGTCACTAAGCATTGTGTATTACACATTCACCTCGAACACATGTCACTAAGCATTATTACACACTCACCTTGGACACCTGTGATTAGTAGGCAAGGGATCACGTCTGGGGATTTCTAGTTACCTGTGATTAGTAGGTAAGGGATCACGTCTGGGGATTTCTAGTTACGTGTGATTAGTAGGTAAGGGATCACGTCTGGGGATTTCTAGTTACATGTGATTAGTAGGTAAGGGATCACGTCTGGGGATTTCTAGTTACGTGCGATTAGTAGCTAAGGGATCACGTCTGGGGATTTTGCAGAGCACAGAGAATCATATTTCCCTATATAACGGTGAACTATGTTTATAGCTATAATGGTTACATTATTACTGTGTCGGCATTATGCTGCCAACAATGTCACCGTCAATACTGTGAATGTGACCAAATTATTTACCTCCTGTATCCAGATGCCAGAGAGACCTACACTCCCACCATAGTAAATGCAATGACTTACACAATATAATCTCCATATCCACTGTTACACATATACACCTGCCAGGTACACCTGTAAGCCATGATTTACACACTCACCTCGCATACTTGTCACTGTGCATTGTGTATTGCACACTTGTCACTAAGCATTGTGTATTACACACTCACCTCGCACACCTGTCACTGCATTGTATATTACACACTCACCTCGCACACCTGTCACTAAGCATCGTATATTACACACTCACCTCGCACACCTGTCACTGCATTGTGTATTACCCACCTCGCACACCTGTCACTGCATTGTGTATTACACACTAACCTTGCACCCCTGTCACTAAGCATTGCATATTACACACTTACCTACCACATCTGTTACTATGCATTGTGTATTACACACTCACTTTGCACACCTGTCACTAAGCATTGCCTATTACACACTCACCTACCACATCTGTCACTATGCATTGTGTATTACACACTCACCTTGCACACCTGTCACCAAGCATCGTATATTACACACTCACCTTGCACACCTGTCACGAAGCATTGTGTATTCCACACTCACCTCACACCCCTGTCACTGTGCATTGTGTGTTACACACTCACCTCGCACACGTTATTGTGCATTGTGTATTACACACCTTGCACACTTCTCACTTTTTTGTATTACACACTCACCTCACACACCTGTCACTTTGCATTGTGTACTGCACTCCCACCTTGCACACCTGTCACTAAGCATTGTGTATTACACACTCACCTCACACACCTATCACTGCATTGTGTATTAAACACTTAACTTGTCACCATGCGCACTTGTCACTATGCATTGTGTATTACACACTCACCTTGCACACCTGTCACTAAGCATTGCGTATTACACACTCACCTCCCACATCTGTCACTATGCATTGTGTATTACACACTCACCTTGCACACCTGTCACTAAGCATTGTGTATTACACATTCACCTCGAACACATGTCACTAAGCATTATTACACACTCACCTTGGACACCTGTGATTAGTAGGCAAGGGATCACGTCTGGGGATTTCTAGTTACCTGTGATTAGTAGGTAAGGGATCACGTCTTGGGATTTCTAGTTACGTGCGATTAGTAGGTAAGGGATCACGTCTGGGGATTTCTAGTTACGTGTGATTAGTAGGTAAGGGATCACGTCTGGGGATTTCTAGTTACGTGTGATTAGTAGGTAAGGGATCACGTCTGGGGATTTCTAGTTACGTGTGATTAGTAGGTAAGGGATCACGTCTGGGGATTTCTAGTTACATGTGATTAGTAGGTAATGGATCACGTCTGGGGATTTCTAGTTACCTGTGATTAGTAGGTAAGGGATCACGTCTGTGGATTTCTAGTTACGTGTGATTAGTAGGTAAGGGATCACGTCTTGGGATTTCTAGTTACGTGCGATTAGTAGCTAAGGGATCACGTCTGGGAATTTAGCCGAGCGCAGAGAATCATGTTTCCCTATATAACGGTGAACTATGTTTATAGCTATAATGGTTACATTATTACTGTGTCGGCATTATGCTGCCAACAATGTCACCGTCAATACTGTGAATGTGACCAAATGATTTACCTCCTGTATCCAGATGCCAGAGAGACCTACACTCCCACCATAGTAAATGCAATGACTTACACAATATAATCTCCATATCCACTGTTACACATATACACCTGCCAGGTACACCTGTAAGCCATGATTTACACACTCACCTCGCATACTTGTCACTGTGCATTGTGTATTGCACACTTGTCACTAAGCATTGTGTATTACACACTCACCTCGCACACCTGTCACTGCATTGTATATTACACACTCACCTCGCACACCTGTCACTAAGCATCGTATATTACACACTCACCTCGCACACCTGTCACTGCATTGTGTATTACCCACCTCGCACACCTGTCACTGCATTGTGTATTACACACTAACCTTGCACCCCTGTCACTAAGCATTGCATATTACACACTTACCTACCACATCTGTTACTATGCATTGTGTATTACACACTCACTTTGCACACCTGTCACTAAGCATTGCCTATTACACACTCACCTACCACATCTGTCACTATGCATTGTGTATTACACACTCACCTTGCACACCTGTCACCAAGCATCGTATATTACACACTCACCTTGCACACCTGTCACGAAGCATTGTGTATTACACACTAACCTTGCACCCCTGTCACTAAGCATTGCATATTACACACTTACCTACCACATCTGTTACTATGCATTGTGTATTACACACTCACTTTGCACACCTGTCACTAAGCATTGCCTATTACACACTCACCTACCACATCTGTCACTATGCATTGTGTATTACACACTCACCTCACACCCCTGTCACTGTGCATTGTGTGTTACACACTCACCTCGCACACGTTATTGTGCATTGTGTATTACACACCTTGCACACTTCTCACTTTTTTGTATTACACACTCACCTCACACACCTGTCACTTTGCATTGTGTACTGCACACCCACCTTGCACACCTGTCAATAAGCATTGTGTATTACACACTCACCTCACACACCTATCACTGCATTGTGTATTAAACACTTAACTTGTCACCATGCGCACTTGTCACTATGCATTGTGTATTACACACTCACCTTGCACACCTGTCACTAAGCATTGTGTATTACACATTCACCTCGAACACATGTCACTAAGCATTATTACACACTCACCTTGGACACCTGTGATTAGTAGGCAAGGGATCACGTCTGGGGATTTCTAGTTACCTGTGATTAGTAGGTAAGGGATCACGTCTTGGGATTTCTAGTTACGTGCGATTAGTAGGTAAGGGATCACGTCTGGGGATTTCTAGTTACGTGTGATTAGTAGGTAAGGGATCACGTCTGGGGATTTCTAGTTACGTGTGATTAGTAGGTAAGGGATCACGTCTGGGGATTTCTAGTTACGTGTGATTAGTAGGTAAGGGATCACGTCTGGGGATTTCTAGTTACATGTGATTAGTAGGTAATGGATCACGTCTGGGGATTTCTAGTTACCTGTGATTAGTAGGTAAGGGATCACGTCTGTGGATTTCTAGTTACGTGTGATTAGTAGGTAAGGGATCACGTCTTGGGATTTCTAGTTACGTGCGATTAGTAGCTAAGGGATCACGTCTGGGAATTTAGCCGAGCGCAGAGAATCATGTTTCCCTATATAACGGTGAACTATGTTTATAGCTATAATGGTTACATTATTACTGTGTCGGCATTATGCTGCCAACAATGTCACCGTCAATACTGTGAATGTGACCAAATGATTTACCTCCTGTATCCAGATGCCAGAGAGACCTACACTCCCACCATAGTAAATGCAATGACTTACACAATATAATCTCCATATCCACTGTCACACATATACACCTGCCAGGTACACCTGTAACCCGTGATGTACACACTCACCTCGCACACTTGTCACTGTGCATTGTGTATTGCACACCTGTCACTAAGCATTGTGTATTACACACTCACCTTGCACACCTGCACACCTGTCACTGCATTGTGTATTGCACACCTGTCAGTCTGCTTTGTGTATTAAACACTCACCTTGTCACCATGCATTGTGTATTACACACTCATCTTACACACCTGTCACTAAGCATTGTGTACTGCACACCCACCTTGCACACCTGTCACTAAGCATTGTGTATTACACAATACACACTCACTTCACATACCTGTCACTGTGCATTGTGTATTACACACTCACTTCACACACCTGTCACTAAGCATTGTGTATTACACTCACCTCACACACTTGTCATTGTGTATTGTGTATTACACACTCACTTCGCACACCTGTCACTTTGCATTGTGTATTACACACTCACCTCCCACACTTGTCACTAAAGCGTTGTGTACTGCACACCTGTCCGTGTGCATTGTGTACTGCACACCTGTCCGTGTGCATTGTGTACTGCACACCTGTCACCGTGCATTGTGTACTGCACACTCACCGCACACACCTGTCACTGTGCATTGTGTACTGCACACTCACCGCACACACCTGTCACTGTGCATTGTGTACTGCACTCACCGCACACACCTGTCACTGTGCATTGTGTACTGCACACACCTGTCCCTGTGCATTGCACACCTGTCCCTGTGCATTGTGTACTGCACACCTGTCCCTGTGCATTGTGTACTGCACACCTGTCCCTGTGCATTGTGTACTGCACACCTGTCCCTGTGCATTGTGTACTGCACACCTGTCCCTGTGCATTGTGTACTGCACACCTGTCACTGTGCATTGTGTACTGCACACCTGTCACTGTGCATTGTGTACTGCACACCTGTCACTGTGCATTGTGTACTGCACAAACCTGTCACTGTGCATTGTGTACTGCACACACCTGTCACTGTGCATTGTGTATTTCACACTCACCTCGCACACTTGTCACTAAGCATTTTGTATTACACTCACCTCACACACCTGTCACTGTGTCAGCCATGTCATGTGACAACCTGTCCTGTGTTGGCCATTGTGTATTACACACTCACCTCGCACACCTGTCACTTTGCATTGTGTACTGCACACCCACCTTGCACACCTGTCACTAAGCATTGTGTATTACACACTTCACATACCTGTTACTGTGCATTGTGTATTACACACTCACTTCACATACCTGTCACTAAGCATTGTGTATTACACACTCACTTCACACACCTGTCACTGTGTATTGTGTATTACACACTCACTTCGCACACCTGTCACTTTGCATTGTGTATTACACACTCACCTCGCACACCTGTCACTAAGCATTGTGTATTACACACTCACCTCGCACACTTGTTACTGTGCATTGTGTATTACACACTCACCTCGCACACTTGTCACTAAAGCGTTGTGTACTGCACACCTGTCCGTGTGCATTGTGTACTGCACACCTGTCCGTGTGCATTGTGTACTGCACACCTGTCCGTGTGCATTGTGTACTGCACACCTGTCACCGTGCATTGGCCCTCATTCCGAGTTGTTCGCTCGTTCTTTTTCATCGCATCGCAGTGAAAATCCGCTTAGTACGCATGCGCAAAGTTCGCACTGCGACTGCGCCAAGTAACTTTACTATGAAGAAAGTATTTTTACTCACGGCTTTTTCTTCGCTCCGGCGATCGTAATGTGATTGACAGGAAATGGGTGTTACTGGGCGGAAACACGGCGTTTTAGGGGCGTGTGGCTGAAAACGCTACCGTTTCCGGAAAAAACGCAGGAGTGGCTGGAGAAACGGTGGGAGTGCCTGGGCGAACGCTGGGTGTGTTTGTGACGTCAACCAGGAACGACAAGCACTGAACTGATCGCACAGGCAGAGTAAGTCTGGAGCTACTCTGAAACTGCGAAGTAGTTTGTAATAGCAATATTGCGAATACATCGGTCGCAATTTTAAGAAGCTAAGATTCACTCCCAGTAGGCGGCGGCTTAGCGTGAGCAACTCTGCTAAATTCGCCTTGCGACCGACCAACTCGGAATGAGGGCCATTGTGTACTGCACACTCACCGCACACACCTGTCACTGTGTATTGCATACTCACCTCTCAGACGCATCAGCTGGTTGTGGCAGTCTTTCCGTAGGTGAAGCTCTCGCCGGTATTTGGAGAGAATCTCACAATTTGCATCCTGAACCCTGGTCACAGCCTGTGAGAACTGTATCAATGAAAGGTAGAACAATATTAATGTTCTAGATACAACTCTTTCCAATACTAGAAATATCTATGATGACAAATGTGTTATTACATATCCCAGCTCCAAATACCATGCCCAAACCACGTACCTCATCCCGTGCCTCCTGCATGGCGTCAGACAGCAGCCCGGGGAAGTCTCGAACCTGTCTCTTCAAGGTGTTATAGTCATGTGTCAGTGTACGGAGAGCCGGCTGCAGCATGAGGAGGTTCCTGCGGACACCTGAGGATTGGAGAGTCAGTGACATCGGTGTTAGTCAGTAGTGTATCCCAGTGCATGGCTATAGGGAGGGTAGGGGGAGCAAAGGAGGACAGCAGGGGCCAACAATGGACAGTACCCTAGAGAGGGCAGGGGGAGCAAAGGGGGACAGCAGGGGCTAACAATGGCCAGTACCCTAGAGAGGGCAGGGGGAGCACAGGAGGCCAGCAGGGGCTAACAATGGCCAGTACCCTAGAGAGGGCAGGAGGAGCACAGGAGGACAGCAGGGGCCAACAATGGACAGTACCCTAGAGAGGGCAGGGGGAGCACAGAAGGACAGCAGGGGCTAACAATGGCCAGTACCCTAGAGAGGGCAGGAGGAGCACAGGAGGACAGCAGGGGCCAACAATGGACAGTACCCTAGAGAGGGCAGGAGGAGCACAGGAGGACAGCAGGGGCCAACAATGGACAGTACCCTAGAGAGGGCAGGGGGAGCAAAGGGGGACAGCAGGGGCTAACAATGGCCAGTACCCTAGAGAGGGCAGGGGGAGCACAGGAGGCCAGCAGGGGCTAACAATGGCCAGTACCCTAGAGAGGGCAGGAGGAGCACAGGAGGACAGCAGGGGCCAACAATGGACAGTACCCTAGAGAGGGCAGGGGGAGCACAGGAGGACAGCAGGGGCTAACAATGGCCAGTACCCTAGAGAGGGCAGGAGGAGCACAGGAGGACAGCAGGGGCCAACAATGGACAGTACCCTAGAGAGGGCAGGAGGAGCACAGGAGGACAGCAGGGGCCAACAATGGACAGTACCCTAGAGAGGGCAGGGGGAGCACAGGAGGACAGCAGGGGCCAACAATGGACAGTACCCAGTGCGTGGCTATAGGGAGGGCAGGGGGAGCAAAGGAGGACAGCAGGGGCCAACAATGGACAGTACCCAGTGCGTGGCTATAGGGAGGGCAGGGGGAGCAAAGGAGGACAGCAGGGGCCAACAATGGACAGTACCCAGTGCATGGCTATAGGGAGGGCAGGGGGAGCAAAGGAGGACAGCAGGGGCCAACAATGGACAGTACCCAGTGCGTGGCTATAGGGAGGGCAGGGGGAGCAAAGGAGGACAGCAGGGGCCAACAATGGACAGTACCCAGTGCGTGGCTACAGGGAGGGCAGGGGGAGCAAAGGAGGACAGCAGGGGCCAACAATGGACAGTACCCAGTGCATGGCTATAGGGAGGGCAGGGGGAGCACAGGAGGACAGCAGGGGCCAACAATGGACAGTACCCAGTGTGTGGTTATAGGGAGGGCAGGAGGAGCACAGGAGGACAGCAGGGGCCAACAATGGACAGTACCCAGTGCGTGGCTATAGGGAGGGCAGGGGGAGCAAAGGGGGACAGCAGGGGCCAACAATGGACAGTACCCAGTGTGTGGTTATAGGGAGGGCAGGAGGAGCACAGGAGGACAGCAGGGGCAAACAATGGACAGTACCCAGTGTGTGGTTATAGGGAGGGCAGGAGGAGCACAGGAGGACAGCAGGGGCCAACAATGGACAGTACCCAGTGCGTGGCTATAGGGAGGGTAGGAGGAGCACAGGAGGACAGCAGGGGCCAACAATGGACAGTACGCAGTGTGTGGTTATAGGGAGGGCAGGAGGACAGCAGGGGCCAACAATGGACAGTACCCAGTGCGTGGCTATAGGGAGGGCAGGGGGAGCAAAGGGGGACAGCAGGGGCCAACAATGGACAGTACCCAGTGTGTGGTTATAGGGAGGGCAGGGGGAGCACTGGAGGACAGCAGGGGCCAACAATGGACAGTACCCTAGAGAGGGCAGGGGGAGCACAGGAGGACAGCAGGGGCTAACAATGGCCAGTACCCTAGAGAGGGTAGGGGGAGCACAGGAGGACAGCAGGGGCCAACAATGGCCAGTACCCAGTGTGTGGTTATAGGGAGGGTAGGAGGAGCACAGGAGGACAGCAGGGGCCAACAATGGACAGTACCCAGTGTGTGGTTATAGGGAGGGCAGGGGGAGCAAAGGGGGACAGCAGGGGCCAACAATGGACAGTACCCAGTGTGTGGTTATAGGGAGGGCAGGGGGAGCACAGGAGGACAGCAGGGGCCAACAATGGACAGTACCCAGTGCGTGGCTATAGGGAGGGCAGAGGGAACACAGCGGGGCAGTAGACAGGGAACAGGGAAATACTGGGGCAGTGGGATATGGGGAGGGAAGAATGATATAAGGGAGGGGGCAGGAGATCTGGGCTCTGGTGACCACTGATGGTGAGGCACTTACCATCCAGGCTGTGGTGCACAGCTCTCATTTCCTCCTGCGCTCGCTCAAATGCCTCAGAAACAGCAAGTTCCTTCTGCTCCTGCAGACACTGGAACTCATCCACCATCTGTGCCTGGGAGCGGTCCAACTCCGCAGCATACAGAGCCAGCTGCAGAACAAGACGCGTCAGCCAATGGGGAGTCTCTAATGCCCCTGTCTATAGTGACATAGCATGTACTAGCAGGGGAAGGTGACCTGTGTATAGTAATAGCAGGGGAAGATGACCTGTGTATAGTAGTAGTAGCAGGGGAAGGTGACCTGTGTATAGTAGTAGCAGGGGAAGGTGACCTGTGTATAGTAGTAGTAGCGGAAGGTGACCTGTGTATAGTAGTAGTAGTAGCAGCAGCAGGGGAAGGTGACCTGTGTATAGTAGCAGGGGAAGGTGACCTGTGTATAGTAGTAGTAGCGGAAGGTGACCTGTGTATAGTAGTAGTAGCAGCAGCAGCAGCAGGGGAAGGTGACCTGTGTATAGTAATAGCAGGGGAAGGGGATCTGTGTAAAGAAGTAGTAGCAGGGAAAGGTGACCTGTGTATAGTAGTAGTAGTAGCAGGGGAAGGTGACCTGTGTATAGTAGTAGTAGTAGCAGGGGAAGGTGACCTGTGTATAGTAGTAGTAGTAGCAGGGAAAGGTGACCTGTGTATAGTAGTAGTAGTAGCAGGGGAAGGTGACCTGTGTATAGTAGTAGTAACAGGGGAAGGTGACCTGTGTATAGTAGTAGTAGCAGGGGAAGGTGACCTGTGTATAGTAGTAATAGCGGAAGGTGACCTGTGTATAGTAGTAGTAGCAGGGAAAGGTGACCTGTGTATAGTAGTAGCAGGGGAAGGTGACCTGTGTATAGTAGTAGTAGTAGCAGGGGAAGGTGACCTGTGTATAGTAGTAGCAGGGGAAGGTGACCTGTGTATAGTAGTAGTAGCAGGGGAAGGTGACCTGTGTATAGTAGTAGTAGCAGGGGAAGGTGACCTGTGTATAGTAGTAGCAGCAGGGGAAGGTGACCTGTGTATAGTAGTAGTAGCAGGGGAAGGTGACCTGTGTATAGCAGTAGTAGCAGGGGAAGGTGACCTGTGTATAGCAGTAGTAGCAGGGGAAGGTGACCTGTGTATAGTAGTAGTAGCAGGGGAAGGTGACCTGTGTATAGTAGTAGTAGCAGGGGAAGGTGACCTGTGTATAGCAGTAGTAGCAGGGGAAGGTGACCTGTGTATAGCAGTAGTAGCAGGGGAAGGTGACCTGTGTATAGTAGCAGGGGAAGGTGACCTGTGTATAGTAGTAGTAGCGGAAGGTGACCTGTGTATAGTAGTAGTAGTAGCAGCAGCAGCAGCAGGGGAAGGTGACCTGTGTATAGTAGCAGCAGGGGAAGGTGATCTGTGTATAGTAGTAGTAGCAGGGGAAGGTGACCTGTGTATAGTAGTAGTAGCAGGGGAAGGTGACCTGTGTATAGTAATAGTAGCAGCAGGGAAAGGTGACCTGTGTATAGTAGTAGTAGGGGAAGGTGACCTGTGTATAGTAATAGCAGCAGGGGAAGGTGACCTGTGTATAGTAGTAGCAGGGGAAGGGGATCTGTGTAAAGTAGTAGTAGCAGGGAAAGGTGACCTGTGTATAGTAGTAGCAGGGGAAGGTGACCTGTGTATAGTAGTAGCAGGGGAAGGTGACCTGTGTATAGTAGTAGTAGTAGCAGGGGAAGGTGACCTGTGTATAGTAGTAGCAGGGGAAGATGACCTGTGTATAGCAGTAGCAGCAGGGGTAGGTGACCTGTGTATAGTAGTAGCAGGGGAAGATGACCTGTGTATAGCAGTAACAGCAGGGGTAGGTGACCTGTGTATAGCAGTAGCAGCAGGGGTAGGTGACCTGTGTATAGTAGTAGTAGCAGGGGAAGATGACCTGTGTATAGTAGTAGTAGCAGGGGAAGGTGACCTGTGTATAGTAGTAGTAGCAGGGGAAGGTGACCTGTGTATAGCAGTAGTAGCAGGGGAAGGTGACCTGTGTATAGTAGCAGTAGCAGGGGAAGGTGAGCTGTGTATAGTAGTAGTAGCAGCAGCAGGGGAAGGTGACCTGT
Source organism: Pseudophryne corroboree (assembly GCF_028390025.1). Classification (NCBI taxonomy): domain Eukaryota; kingdom Metazoa; phylum Chordata; class Amphibia; order Anura; family Myobatrachidae; genus Pseudophryne; species Pseudophryne corroboree. The sequence continues at coordinate 336,308,235 of NC_086454.1, forward strand.
GTATAGTAGTAGTAGCAGGGGAAGGTGACCTGTGTATAGCAGTAGTAGCAGGGGAAGGTGACCTGTGTATAGTAGTAGTAGCAGGGGAAGGTGACCTGTGTATAGTAGTAGTAGCAGGGGAAGGTGACCTGTGTATAGTAGTAGTAGCAGGGGAAGGTGACCTGTGTATAGCAGTAGCAGCAGGGGTAGGTGACCTGTGTATAGTAGTAGTAGCAGGGGAAGGTGACCTGTGTATAGTAGTAGCAGGGGAAGGTGACCTGTGTATAGTAGTAGCAGCAGGGGTAGGTGACCTGTGTATAGTAGTAGCAGCAGGGGTAGGTGACCTGTGTATAGCAGTAGCAGCAGGGGAAGGTGACCTGTGTATAGCAGTAGTAGCAGGGGTAGGTGACCTGTGTATAGTAGTAGTAGCAGGGGAAGGTGACCTGTGTATAGTAGTAGTAGCAGGGGAAGGTGACCTGTGTATAGTAGTAGTAGCAGGGGAAGGTGACCTGTGTATAGTAGTAGCAGGGGAAGGTGACCTGTGTATAGTAGTAGCAGCAGGGGTAGGTGACCTGTGTATAGTAGTAGTAGCAGGGGAAGGTGACCTGTGTATAGTAGCAGCAGGGGAAGGTGACCTGTGTATAGTAGTAGCAGGGGAAGGTGACCTGTGTATAGTAGCAGCAGGGAAAGGTGACCTGTGTATAGTAGCAGCAGGGGAAGGTGACCTGTGTATAGTAGCAGGGGAAGGTGACCTGTGTATAGTAGCAGGGGAAGGTGACCTGTGTATAGTAGTAGCAGGGGAAGGTGACCTGTGTATAGTAGCAGCAGGGGAAGGTGACCTGTGTATAGTAGTAGCAGGGGAAGGTGACCTGTGTATAGTAGCAGCAGGGGAAGGTGACCTGTGTATAGTAGTAGCAGGGGAAGGTGACCTGTGTATAGTAGCAGGAGGGGAAGGTGACCTGTGTATAGTAGTAGCAGGGGAAGGTGACCTGTGTATAGTAGCAGCAGGGGAAGGTGACCTGTGTATAGTAGTAGCAGGGGAAGGTGACCTGTGTATAGTAGCAGGAGGGGAAGGTGACCTGTGTATAGTAGCAGGGGTAGGTGACCTGTGTATAGTAGTAGCAGGGGAAGGTGACCTGTGTATAGTAGTAGCAGGGGAAGGTGACCTGTGTATAGTAGTAGCAGGGGAAGGTGACCTGTGTATAGTAGTAGCAGGGGAAGGTGACCTGTGTATAGTAGCAGGAGGGGAAGGTGACCTGTGTATAGTAGTAGCAGGGGAAGGTGACCTGTGTACAGTAGCAGCAGCAGCAGGGAAAGGTGACCTGTGTATAGTAGCAGCAGGGGAAGGTGACCTGTGTATAGTAGTAGCAGGGGAAGGTGACCTGTGTATAGTAGCAGCAGGGGAAGGTGACCTGTGTATAGTAGTAGCAGGGGAAGGTGACCTGTGTATAGTAGCAGGAGGGGAAGGTGACCTGTGTATAGTAGTAGCAGGGGAAGGTGACCTGTGTATAGTAGCAGGAGGGGAAGGTGACCTGTGTATAGTAGTAGTAGCAGGGGAAGGTGACCTGTGTACAGTAGCAGCAGCAGCAGGGAAAGGTGACCTGTGTATAGTAGTAGCAGAAGGTGACCTGTGTATAGTAGTAGTAGCAGGGGAAGGTGACCTGTGTATAGTAATAGCAGGGGAAGGTGACCTGTGTATAGTAGTAGTAGCAGGGGAAGGTGACCTATGTATAGTAGTAGTAGCAGGGGAAGGTGACCTGTGTATAGTAATAGCAGGGGAAGGTGACCTGTGTATAGTAGTAGTAGCAGGGGAAGGTGACCTGTGTATAGTAATAGCAGGGGAAGGGGACCTGTGTATAGTAGTAGCAGCAGGGGAAGGTGACCTGTGTATAGTAGTAGCAGGGGAAGGTGACCTGTGTATAGTAGTAGCAGCAGGGGAAGGTGACCTGTGTATAGTAGTAGCAGCAGGGGAAGGTGACCTGTGTATAGTAATAGCAGGGGAAGGGGACCTGTGTATAGTAGTAGCAGGGGAAGTGGATCTGTGTATAGTAGTAGTAGCAGGGAAAGGTGACCTGTGTATAGTAGTAGTAGCAGGGGAAGGTGACCTATGTATAGTAGTAGTAGCAGGGGAAGGTGACCTGTGTATAGTAGTAGCAGGGGTAGGTGACCTGTGTATAGCAGTAATAGCAGGGGAAGATGACCTGTGTATAGTAGTAGTAGCAGGGGTAGGTGACCTGTGTATAGTAGTAGTAGCAGGGAAAGGTGACCTGTGTATAGTAGTAGTAGCAGGGGTAGGTGACCTGTGTATAGTAGTAATAGCAGAAGGTGACCTGTGTATAGTAGTAGTAGCAGGGAAAGGTTACCTGTGTATAGTAGTAGCAGGGGAAGGTGACCTGTGTATAGTAGTAGTAGCAGGGGAAGGTGACCTGTGTATAGTAGTAGTAACGGGAAGGTGACTGGTGTATAGTAGTAGCAGGGGAAGATGACCTGTGTATAGCAGTAGCAGCAGGGGTAGGTGACCTGTGTATAGTAGTAGTAGCAGGGGAAGATGACCTGTGTATAGTAGTAGCAGCAGCAGGGGAAGGTGACCTGTGTATAGTAGTAGTAGCAGGGGAAGGTGACCTGTGTATAGCAGTAGTAGCAGGGGAAGGTGACCTGTGTATAGCAGTAGTAGCAGGGGAAGGTGACCTGTGTATAGTAGTAGTAGCAGGGGAAGGTGACCTGTGTATAGCAGTAGTAGCAGGGGAAGGTGACCTGTGTATAGCAGTAGCAGCAGGGGTAGGTGACCTGTGTATAGTAGTAGTAGCAGGGGAAGGTGACCTGTGTATAGTAGTAACAGGGGAAGGTGACCTGTGTATAGTAGTAGCATCAGGGGAAGGTGACCTGTGTATAGTAGTAGTAGCAGGGGAAGGTGACCTGTGTATAGCAGTAGTAGCAGGGGAAGGTGACCTGTGTATAGTAGTAGTAGCAGGGGAAGGTGACCTGTGTATAGCAGTAGTAGCAGGGGAAGGTGACCTGTGTATAGCAGTAGCAGCAGGGGAAGGTGACCTGTGTATAGTAATAGCAGGGGAAGGTGACCTGTGTTTAGTAGTAGCAGGGGAAGGTGACCTGTGTATAGTAGTAGCAGCAGGGGAAGGTGACCTGTGTATAGTAGTAGCAGGGGAAGGTAACCTGTGTATAGTAGCAGCAGGGGAAGGTGACCTGTGTATAGTAGTAGCAGGGGAAGGTGACCTGTGTATAGTAGCAGCAGGGGAAGGTGACTTGTGTATAGTAGCAGGGGAAGGTGACCTGTGTATAGTAGTAGCAGGGGAAGGTGACCTGTGTACAGTAGCAGCAGCAGCAGGGAAAGGTGACCTGTGTATAGTAGTAGTAGCAGAAGGTGACCTGTGTATAGTAGTAGCAGGGGAAGGTGACCTGTGTATAGTAGTAGTAGCAGGGGAAGGTGACCTGTGTATAGTAATAGCAGGGGAAGGGGACCTGTGTATAGTAGTAGCAGGGGAAGGTGACCTGTGTATAGTAGTAGCAGCAGGGGAAGGTGACCTGTGTATAGTAGTAGCAGCAGGGGAAGGTGACCTGTGTATAGTAATAGCAGGGGAAGGGGACCTGTGTATAGTAGTAGTAGCAGGGAAAGGTGACCTGTGTATAGTAGTAGTAGCAGGGGTAGGTGACCTGTGTATAGTAGTAATAGCAGAAGGTGACCTGTGTATAGTAGTAGTAGCAGGGAAAGGTTACCTGTGTATAGTAGTAGCAGGGGAAGGTGACCTGTGTATAGTAGTAGTAGCAGGGGAAGGTGACCTGTGTATAGTAGTAGTAACAGGGGAAGGTGACTGGTGTATAGTAGTAGCAGGGGAAGATGACCTGTGTATAGCAGTAGCAGCAGGGGTAGGTGACCTGTGTATAGTAGTAGTAGCAGGGGAAGATGACCTGTGTATAGTAGTAGCAGCAGCAGGGGAAGGTGACCTGTGTATAGTAGTAGTAGCAGGGGAAGGTGACCTGTGTATAGCAGTAGTAGCAGGGGAAGGTGACCTGTGTATAGCAGTAGTAGCAGGGGAAGGTGACCTGTGTATAGTAGTAGTAGCAGGGGAAGGTGACCTGTGTATAGCAGTAGTAGCAGGGGAAGGTGACCTGTGTATAGTAGTAGCAGCAGGGGAAGGTGACCTGTGTATAGCAGTAGCAGCAGGGGAAGGTGACCTGTGTATAGTAATAGCAGGGGAAGGTGACGTGTGTTTAGTAGTAGCAGGGGAAGGTGACCTGTGTATAGTAGTAGCAGCAGGGGAAGGTGACCTGTGTATAGTAGTAGCAGGGGAAGGTAACCTGTGTATAGTAGGAGCAGGGGAAGGTGACCTGTGTATAGTAGTAGCAGGGGAAGGTGACCTGTGTATAGTAGCAGCAGGGGAAGGTGACTTGTGTATAGTAGCAGGGGAAGGTGACCTGTGTATAGTAGTAGCAGGGGAAGGTGACCTGTGTATAGTAGTAGCAGGGGAAGGTGCCCTGTGTATAGTAGTAGCAGGGGAAGGTGACCTGTGTATAGTAGTAGCAGGGGAAGGTGACCTGTGTATAGTAGTAGTAGCAGCAGCAGGGGAAGGTGACCTGTGTATAGTAGTAGTAGCAGGGGAAGGTGACCTGTGTATAGCAGTAGTAGCAGGGGAAGGTGACCTGTGTATAGCAGTAGTAGCAGGGGAAGGTGACCTGTGTATAGTAGTAGTAGCAGGGGAAGGTGACCTGTGTATAGCAGTAGTAGCAGGGGAAGGTGACCTGTGTATAGCAGTAGCAGCAGGGGTAGGTGACCTGTGTATAGTAGTAGTAGCAGGGGAAGATGACCTGTGTATAGTAGTAGCAGGGGAAGGTGACCTGTGTATAGTAGTAACAGGGGAAGGTGACCTGTGTATAGTAGTAGCATCAGGGGAAGGTGACCTGTGTATAGTAGTAGTAGCAGGGGAAGGTGACCTGTGTATAGCAGTAGTAGCAGGGGAAGGTGACCTGTGTATAGTAGTAGTAGCAGGGGAAGGTGACCTGTGTATAGCAGTAGTAGCAGGGGAAGGTGACCTGTGTATAGTAGTAGCAGCAGGGGAAGGTGACCTGTGTATAGCAGTAGCAGCAGGGGAAGGTGACCTGTGTACAGTAATAGCAGGGGAAGGTGACCTGTGTTTAGTAGTAGCAGGGGAAGGTGACCTGTGTATAGTAGTAGCAGCAGGGGAAGGTGACCTGTGTATAGTAGTAGCAGGGGAAGGTAACCTGTGTATAGTAGCAGCAGGGGAAGGTGACCTGTGTATAGTAGTAGCAGGGGAAGGTGACCTGTGTATAGTAGCAGCAGGGGAAGGTGACTTGTGTATAGTAGCAGGGGAAGGTGACCTGTGTATAGTAGTAGCAGGGGAAGGTGACCTGTGTATAGTAGCAGGGGATGGTGACCTGTGTATAGTAGTAGCAGAAGGGGAAGGTGACCTGTGTATAGTAGTACCAGTGGAATGTGACCTGTGTATTGCAGCAGCAGGAGAAAATGACCTGTGTATAGTAGTAGCAGGGGAAGGTGACCTGTGTATAGTAGTAGCAGAAGGGGTAGGTGACCTGTGTATAGTAGTAGTAGCAGGGGAAGGTGACCTGTGTATAGTAGTAGTAGCAGGGGAAGGTGACCTGTGTATAGTAGTAGTAGCAGGGGAAGGTGACCTGTGTATAGTAGTAGCAGGGGAAGGTGACCTGTGTATAGTAGTAGCAGCAGGGGTAGGTGACCTGTGTATAGTAGTAGTAGCAGGGGAAGGTGACCTGTGTATAGTAGCAGCAGGGGAAGGTGACCTGTGTATAGTAGTAGCAGGGGAAGGTGACCTGTGTATAGTAGCAGCAGGGAAAGGTGACCTGTGTATAGTAGCAGCAGGGGAAGGTGACCTGTGTATAGTAGCAGGGGAAGGTGACCTGTGTATAGTAGTAGCAGGGGAAGGTGACCTGTGTATAGTAGCAGCAGGGGAAGGTGACCTGTGTATAGTAGTAGCAGGGGAAGGTGACCTGTGTATAGTAGCAGCAGGGGAAGGTGACCTGTGTATAGTAGTAGCAGGGGAAGGTGACCTGTGTATAGAAGTAGCAGCAGGGGTAGGTGACCTGTGTATAGTAGTAGTAGCAGGGGAAGGTGACCTGTGTATAGTAGTAGTAGCAGGGGAAGGTGACCTGTGTATAGTAGTAGCAGCAGGGGAAGGTGACCTGTGTATAGTAGTAGTAGCAGGGGAAGGTGACCTGTGTATAGTAGCAGCAGCAGGGAAAGGTGACCTGTGTATAGTAGTACTAGCAGGGGAAGGTGACCTGTGTATAGTAGTAGCAGGGGAAGGTGACCTGTGTATAGTAATAGCAGGGGAAGGTGACCTGTGTATAGTAGTAGCAGGGGAAGGTGACCTGTGTATAGTAGTAGCAGGGGAAGGTGACCTGTGTATAGTAGTAGTAGCAGGGGAAGATGATCTGTGTATAGTAGTAGCAGCAGGAGAAAGTGACCTGTGTATAGTAGTAGCAGAAAGGGAAGGTGACCTGTGTATAGCAGTAGCAGCAGGGGTAGGTGACCTGTGTATAGTAGTAGTAGCGGAAGGTGAACTGTGTATAGTAGTAGTAGCAGCAGCAGCAGCAGGGGAAGGTGACCTGTGTATAGTAATAGCAGGGGAAGGTGACCTGTGTATAGTAGTAGCAGGGGAAGGTGACCGGTGTATAGTAATAGCAGGGGAAGATGATCTGTGTATAGTAGTAGCAGCAGGAGAAAGTGACCTGTGTATAGTAGTAGCAGAAAGGGAAGGTGACCTGTGTATAGTAGCAGGGGATGGTGACCTGTGTATAGTAGTAGCAGAAGGGGAAGGTGACCTGTGTATAGCAGTAGCAGCAGGGATAGGTGACCTGTGTATACTAGTAGTAGCAGGGGAAGGTGACCTGTGTATAGTAGTAGCAGCAGGGATAGGTGACCTGTGTATAGCAGTAGTAGCAGGGGAATGTGACCTGTGTATAGTAGTAGTAGCAGGGAAAGGTGACCTGTGTATAGTAGTAGTAGCAGGGTAAGGTGACCTGTGTATAGTAGTAGCAGGGGAAGGTGACCTGTGTGTAGTAGTAGTAGCAGGGGAAGGTGACCTGTGTGTAGTAGTAGTAGCAGGGGAAGGTGACCTGTGTATAGTAATAGCAGGGGAAGGTGACCTGTGTATAGTAGTAGCAGGGGAAGGTGACCTGTGTATAGTAGTAGCAGGGGAAGGTGACCTGTGTATAGTAGTAGCAGGGGAAGGTGACCTGTGTATAGTAGTAGCAGGGGAAGATGATCTGTGTGTAGTAGTGGCAGGGGAAGGTGACCTGTGTATAGTAGTAGCAGGGGAAGGTGACCTGTGTATAGTAGTAGCAGGGGAAGGTGACCTGTGTGTAGTAGTGGCAGGGGAAGGTGACCTGTGTATAGTAGTACCAGTGGAATGTGACCTGTGTATTGCAGCAGCAGGAGAAAGTGACCTATGTATAGTAGTAGCAGAAGGGGAAGGTGACCTGTGTATAGTAGTAGCAGAAGGAGAAGGTGACCTGTGTATAGTAGTAGTAGCAGGGGAAGGTGACCTGTGTATAGCAGTAGTAGCAGGGGAAGGTGACCTGTGTATAGTAGTAGTAGCAGGGGAAGGTGACCTGTGTATAGCAGTAGTAGCAGGGGAAGGTGACCTGTGTATAGCAGTAGCAGCAGGGGTAGGTGACCTGTGTATAGTAGTAGTAGCAGGGGAAGATGACCTGTGTATAGTAGTAGCAGGGGAAGGTGACCTGTGTATAGTAGTAACAGGGGAAGGTGACCTGTGTATAGTAGTAGCATCAGGGGAAGGTGACCTGTGTATAGTAGTAGTAGCAGGGGAAGGTGACCTGTGTATAGCAGTAGTAGCAGGGGAAGGTCACCTGTGTATAGTAGTAGTAGCAGGGGAAGGTGACCTGTGTATAGCAGTAGTAGCAGGGGAAGGTGACCTGTGTATAGTAGTAGCAGCAGGGGAAGGTGACCTGTGTATAGCAGTAGCAGCAGGGGAAGGTGACCTGTGTATAGTAATAGCAGGGGAAGGTGACCTGTGTTTAGTAGTAGCAGGGGAAGGTGACCTGTGTATAGTAGTAGCAGCAGGGGAAGGTGACCTGTGTATAGTAGTAGCAGGGGAAGGTAACCTGTGTATAGTAGGAGCAGGGGAAGGTGACCTGTGTATAGTAGTAGCAGGGGAAGGTGACCTGTGTATAGTAGCAGCAGGGGAAGGTGACTTGTGTATAGTAGCAGGGGAAGGTGACCTGTGTATAGTAGTAGCAGGGGAAGGTGACCTGTGTATAGTAGTAGCAGGGGAAGGTGACCTGTGTATAGTAGTAGCAGGGGAAGGTGACCTGTGTATAGTAGTAGCAGGGGAAGGTGACCTGTGTATAGTAGTAGTAGCAGCAGCAGGGGAAGGTGACCTGTGTATAGTAGTAGTAGCAGGGGAAGGTGACCTGTGTATAGCAGTAGTAGCAGGGGAAGGTGACCTGTGTATAGCAGTAGTAGCAGGGGAAGGTGACCTGTGTATAGTAGTAGTAGCAGGGGAAGGTGACCTGTGTATAGCAGTAGTAGCAGGGGAAGGTGACCTGTGTATAGCAGTAGCAGCAGGGGTAGGTGACCTGTGTATAGTAGTAGTAGCAGGGGAAGATGACCTGTGTATAGTAGTAGCAGGGGAAGGTGACCTGTGTATAGTAGTAACAGGGGAAGGTGACCTGTGTATAGTAGTAGCATCAGGGGAAGGTGACCTGTGTATAGTAGTAGTAGCAGGGGAAGGTGACCTGTGTATAGCAGTAGTAGCAGGGGAAGGTGACCTGTGTATAGTAGTAGTAGCAGGGGAAGGTGACCTGTGTATAGCAGTAGTAGCAGGGGAAGGTGACCTGTGTATAGTAGTAGCAGCAGGGGAAGGTGACCTGTGTATAGCAGTAGCAGCAGGGGAAGGTGACCTGTGTACAGTAATAGCAGGGGAAGGTGACCTGTGTTTAGTAGCAGCAGGGGAAGGTGACCTGTGTATAGTAGTAGCAGCAGGGGAAGGTGACCTGTGTATAGTAGTAGCAGGGGAAGGTAACCTGTGTATAGTAGCAGCAGGGGAAGGTGACCTGTGTATAGTAGTAGCAGGGGAAGGTGACCTGTGTATAGTAGCAGCAGGGGAAGGTGACTTGTGTATAGTAGCAGGGGAAGGTGACCTGTGTATAGTAGTAGCAGGGGAAGGTGACCTGTGTATAGTAGTAGCAGGGGAAGGTGACCTGTGTATAGTAGTAGCAGGGGAAGGTGACCTGTGTATAGTAGTAGCAGGGGAAGGTGACCTGTGTATAGTAGTAGTAGCAGGGGAAGGTGACCTGTGTATAGTAGTAGTAGCAGGGGAAGGTGACCTGTGTATAGTAGTAGCAGGGGAAGGTGACCTGTGTATAGTAGTAGTAGCAGGGGAAGGTGACCTGTGTATAGTAGTAGCAGGGGAAGGTGACCTGTGTATAGCAGTAGTAGCAGGGGAAGGTGATCTGTGTATAGTAGTAATAGCAGGGGAAGGTGACCTGTGTATAGTAGTAGCAGCAGCAGGGGAAGGTGACCTGTGTATAGTAGTAGCAGGGGAAGGTGACCTGTGTATAGTAGTAGCAGGGGAAGGTGACCTATGTATAGTAGTAGCAGCAGCAGGGGTTGGTGACCTGTGTATAGTAGTAGCAGGGGAAGGTGACCTGTGTATAGTAGTAGCAGCAGCAGGGGAAGGTGACCTGTGTATAGTAGTAGCAGGGGAAGGTGACCTGTGTATAGCAGTAGTAGCAGGGGAAGGTGACCTGTGTATAGTAGTAGCAGGGGAAGGTGACCTGTGTATAGCAGTAGTAGCAGGGGAAGGTGACCTGTGTATAGCAGTAGTAGCAGGGGAAGGTGACCTGTGTATAGTAGCAGTAGCAGGGGAAGGTGACCTGTGTATAGAAGTAGCAGCAGGGGTAGGTGACCTGTGTATAGTAGTAGTAGCAGGGGAAGGTGACCTGTGTATAGTAGTAGTAGCAGGGGAAGGTGACCTGTGTATAGTAGTAGGGGTAGGTGACCTGTGTATAGTAGTAATAGCAGGGGAAGGTGACCTGTGTATAGTAGCAGGGGTAGGTGACCTGTGTATAGTAGTAGTAGCAGGGGAAGGTGACCTGTGTATAGTAGTAGTAGCAGGGGAAGGTGACCTGTGTATAGTAGCAGGGGTAGGTGACCTGTGTATAGTAGTAGTAGCAGGGGAAGGTGACCTGTGTATAGTAGTAGTAGCAGGGGAAGGTGACCTGTGTATAGTAGTAGTAGCAGGGGAAGGTGACCTGTGTATAGTAGTAGTAGCAGGGGAAGGTGACCTGTGTATAGTAGTAGCAGGGGAAGGTGACCTATGTATAGTAGTAGCAGCAGCAGGGGTAGGTGACCTGTGTATAGTAGTAGCAGGGGAAGGTGACCTGTGTATAGTAGTAGCAGCAGCAGGGGAAGGTGACCTGTGTATAGTAGTAGCAGGGGAAGGTGACCTGTGTATAGCAGTAGTAGCAGGAGAAGGTGACCTGTGTATAGTAGTAGCAGGGGAAGGTGACCTGTGTATAGAAGTAGCAGCAGGGGTAGGTGACCTGTGTATAGTAGTAGTAGCAGGGGAAGGTGACCTGTGTATAGTAGTAGTAGCAGGGGAAGGTGACCTGTGTATAGTAGTAGTAGCAGGGGAAGGTGACCTGTGTATAGTAGTAGTAGCAGGAGAAGGTGACCTGTGTATAGTAGTAGCAGGGGAAGGTGACCTGTGTATAGTAGCAGCAGCAGGGAAAGGTGACCTGTGTATAGTAGTACTAGCAGGGGAAGGTGACCTGTGTATAGTAGTAGCAGGGGAAGGTGACCTGTGTATAGTAATAGCAGGGGAAGGTGACCTGTGTATAGTAGTAGCAGGGGAAGGTGACCTGTGTATAGTAGTAGCAGGGGAAGGTGACCTGTGTATAGTAGTAGTAGCAGGGGAAGATGATCTGTGTATAGTAGTAGCAGCAGGAGAAAGTGACCTGTGTATAGTAGTAGCAGAAAGGGAAGGTGACCTGTGTATAGCAGTAGTAGCAGGAGAAGGTGACCTGTGTATAGTAGTAGCAGAAAGGGAAGGTGACCTGTGTATAGCAGTAGTAGCAGGGGAAGGTGACCTGTGTATAGAAGTAGCAGCAGGGGTAGGTGACCTGTGTATAGTAGTAGTAGCGGAAGGTGAACTGTGTATAGTAGTAGTAGCAGCAGCAGCAGCAGCAGCATGGGGAAGGTGACCTGTGTATAGTAGTACTAGCAGGGGAAGGTGACCTGTGTATAGTAGTAGCAGGGGAAGGTGACCTGTGTATAGTAATAGCAGGGGAAGGTGACCTGTGTATAGTAGTAGCAGGGGAAGGTGACCTGTGTATAGTAGTACTAGCAGGGGAAGGTGACCTGTGTATAGTAATAGCAGGGGAAGGTGACCGGTGTATAGTAATAGCAGGGGAAGATGATCTGTGTATAGTAGTAGCAGGGGAAGGTGACCGGTGTATAGTAATAGCAGGGGAAGGTGACCGGTGTATAGTAGCAGCAGGAGAAAGTGACCTGTGTATAGTAGTAGCAGAAAGGGAAGGTGACCTGTGTATAGTAGCAGGGGATGGTGACCTGTGTATAGTAGTAGCAGAAGGGGAAGGTGACCTGTGTATAGCAGTAGCAGCAGGGATAGGTGACCTGTGTATACTAGTAGTAGCAGGGGAAGGTGACCTGTGTATAGTAGTAGCAGCAGGGATAGGTGACCTGTGTATACTAGTAGTAGCAGGGGAATGTGACCTGTGTATAGTAGTAGTAGCAGGGAAAGGTGACCTGTGTATAGTAGTAGTAGCAGGGTAAGGTGACCTGTGTATAGTAGTAGCAGGGGAAGGTGACCTGTGTGTAGTAGTAGTAGCAGGGGAAGGTGACCTGTGTATAGTAATAGCAGGGGAAGGTGACCTGTGTATAGTAGTAGCAGGGGAAGGTGACCTGTGTATAGTAGTAGCAGGGGAAGGTGACCTGTGTATAGTAGTAGCAGGGGAAGGTGACCTGTGTATAGTAGTAGCAGGGGAAGATGATCTGTGTGTAGTAGTGGCAGGGGAAGGTGACCTGTGTATAGTAGTAGCAGGGGAAGGTGACCTGTGTATAGTAGTAGCAGGGGAAGGTGACCTGTGTATAGTAGTAGCAGGGGAAGGTGACCTGTGTATAGTAGTAGCAGAAGGGGAAGGTGACCTGTGTATAGTAGCAGGGGATGGTGACCTGTGTATAGTAGTAGCAGAAGGGGAAGGTGACCTGTGTATAGTAGTACCAGTGGAATGTGACCTGTGTATTGCAGCAGCAGGAGAAAATGACCTGTGTATAGTAGTAGCAGGGGAAGGTGACCTGTGTATAGTAGTAGCAGAAGGGGTAGGTGACCTGTGTATAGTAGTAGTAGCAGGGGAAGTGACCTGTGTATAGTAGTAGCAGGGGAAGATGACCTGTATATAGCAGTAGCAGCAGGGGTAGGTGACCTGTGTATAGTAGTAGTAGCAGGGGTAGGTGACCTGTGTATAGTAGTAGCAGCAGGGGTAGGTGACCTGTGTATAGTAGTAGTAGCAGGGGAAGGTGACCTGTGTATAGTAGTAGTAGTATCAGGGGAAGGTGACCTGTGTATAGTAGTAGTAGTAGTAGCAGGGGAAGATGACCTGTGTATAGTAGTAGCAGCAGGGGTAGGTGACATGTGTATAGTGGGTTCACTACGGCTGGCCGGCGGTCGGGCTCCCGGCGACCAGCATCCCGGCGCCGGGAGCCCGACCGCCGGCTTACCGACAGGTTGGCGAGCGCAAATGAGCCCCTTGCGGGCTCGCTGCGCTCGCCACGCTACGGGCACGGTGGCGCGCTACGCTCGCCACACTATTTTATTCTCCCTCTATGGGGGTCGTGGACCCCCACGAGGGAAAATAAGTGTCGGTATGCCGGCTGTCGGGCTCCCGGCGCCGGGATACTGAGCGCCGGGAGCCCGACCGCCGGCAAACAGAAGACCACCCTGTATAGTAGTAGTAGCAGCAGCAGCAGCAGGGAAAGGTGACCTGTGTATAGTAGTAGTAGCAGCAGCAGCAGCAGGGAAAGGTGACCTGTGTATAGTAGTAGTAGCAGAAGCAGGGGTAGGTGACCTGTGTATAGTAGTAGTAGCAGAGGAAGGTGACCTGTGTATAGTAGTAGTAGCAGAGGAAGGTGACCTGTGTATAGTAGTAGCAGCAGGGGTAGGTGACCTGTGTATAGTAGCAGCAGCAGGGAAAGGTGACCTGTGTATAGTAGTAGTAGCAGGGGAAGGTGACCTGTGTATAGTAGTAGCAGGGGAAGGTGACCTGTGTATAGTAGTAGCAGGGGCAGGTGACCTGTGTATAGTAATAGCAGGGGAAGGTGACCTGTGTATAGTAGTAGCAGGGGAAGGTGATCTGTGTGTAGTAGTGGCAGGGGAAGGTGACCTGTGTATAGTAGTACCAGTGGAATGTGACCTGTGTATTGCAGCAGCAGGAGAAAGTGACCTGTGTATAGTAGTAGCAGAAGGGGAAGGTGACCTGTGTATAGTAGTAGCAGGGGAAGGTGACCTGTGTATAGTAGTAGCAGAAGGGGAAGGTGACCTGTGTATAGTAGTAGGGGATATGACCTGTGTATAGTAGTAGCAGAAGGGGAAGGTGACCTGTGTATAGTAGTACCAGTGGAATGTGACCTGTGTATTGCAGCAGCAGGAGAAAGTGACCTGTGTATAGTAGTAGCAGAAGGGGAAGGTGACCTGTGTATAGTAGCAGGGGATGGTGACCTGTGTATAGTAGCTGGAAAGGTGACCTGTGTATAGTAGTAGCAGAAGGGGAAGGTGACCTGTGTATAGTAGTAGCAGGGGAAGGTGACCTGTGTATAGTAGTAGCAGAAGGGGAAGGTGACCTGTGTATAGTAGTAGGGGATATGACCTGTGTATAGTAGTAGCAGAAGGGGAAGGTGACCTGTGTATAGTAGTACCAGTGGAATGTGACCTGTGTATTGCAGCAGCAGGAGAAAGTGACCTGTGTATAGTAGTAGCAGGGGAAGGTGACCTGTGTATAGTAGTAGCAGCAGGGGTAGGTGACCTGTGTATAGTAGTAGTAGCAGGGGAAGGTGACCTGTGTATAGTAGTAGCAGGGGAAGATGACCTGTGTATAGCAGTTGCAGCAGGGGTAGGTGACCTGTGTATAGTAGTAGTAGCAGGGGAAGGTGACCTGTGTATAGCAGTTGCAGCAGGGGTAGGTGACCTGTGTATAGTAGTAGTAGCAGGGGAAGGTGACCTGTGTATAGTAGTAGCAGGGGAAGGTGACCTGTGTATAGTAGTAGCAGGGGAAGGTGACCTGTGTATAGTAATAGCAGGGGAAGGTGACCTGTGTATAGTAGCAGGGAAAGGTGACCTGTGTATAGTAGTAGTAGCAGGGGAAGGTGAACTGTGTATAGTAGTAGTAGCAGCAGCAGCAGCAGCAGGGGAAGGTGACCTGTGTATAGTAGCAGCAGCAGGGGAAGGTGACCTGTGTATAGTAGCAGCAGCAGGGATAGGTGACCTGTGTATAGTAGTAGTAGCAGCAGCAGGGAAAGGTGGCCTGTGTATAGTAGTAGTAGCAGGGGAAGGTGACCTGTGTATAGTAGTAGCAGGGGAAGGTGACCTGTGTATAGTATTAGTAGCAGGGGAAGGTGACCTGTGTATAGTAGTAGCAGGGGAAGGTGACCTGTGTATAGTAGTAGTAGCAGGGGAAGGTGACCTGTGTATAGTAGTAGCAGGGGAAGGTGACCTGTGTATAGTATTAGTAGCAGGGGAAGGTGACCTGTGTATAGTAATAGCAGGGGAAGGTGACCTGTGTATAGTAGTAGCAGGGGAAGGTGACCTGTGTATAGTAGTAGCAGGGGAAGGTGACCTGTGTATAGTAGTAGCAGGGGAAGGTGACCTGTGTATAGTAATAGCAGGGGAAGGTGACCTGTGTATAGTAATAGCAGGGGAAGGTGACCTGTGTATAGTAGTAGCAGGGGAAGGTGATCTGTGTGTAGTAGTGGCAGGGGAAGGTGACCTGTGTATAGTAGTACCAGTGGAATGTGACCTGTGTATTGCAGCAGCAGGAGAAAGTGACCTGTGTATAGTAGTAGCAGAAGGGGAAGGTGACCTGTGTATAGTAGCAGGGGATGGTGACCTGTGTATAGTAGTAGCAGAAGGGGAAGGTGACCTGTGTATAGTAGTAGCAGGGGAAGGTGACCTGTGTATAGTAGTAGCAGAAGGGGAAGATGACCTGTGTATAGTAGTAGCAGAAGGGGAAGATGACCTGTGTATAGTAGCAGGGGATGGTGACCTGTGTATAGTAGTAGCAGAAGGGGAAGGTGACCTGTGTATAGTAGTAGCAGGGGAAGGTGACCTGTGTATAGTAGTAGCAGAAGGGGAAGGTGACCTGTGTATAGTAGTAGCAGAAGGGGAAGGTGACCTGTGTATAGTAGTACCAGTGGAATGTGACCTGTGTATTGCAGCAGCAGGAGAAAGTGACCTCTGTATAGTAGTAGCAGAAGGGGAAGGTGACCTGTGTATAGTAGCAGGAAAGGTGACCTGTGTATAGTTGTAGCAGACGGGGAAGGTGACCTGTGTATAGTAGCAGGGGAAGGTGACCTGTGTATAGTAGCAGGGGAAGGTGACCTGTGTATAGTAGCAGGGGAAGGTGACCTGTGTATAGTAGCAGGGGATGGTGACCTGTGTATAGTAATAGCAGAAGGTGACCTGTGTATAGTTGTAGCAGAAGGGGAAGGTGACCTGTGTATAGTAGCAGGGAAAGGTGACCTGTGTATAGTTGTAGCAGACGGGGAAGGTGACCTGTGTATAGTAGCAGGGGAAGGTGACCTGTGTATAGTAGCAGGGGAAGGTGACCTGTGTATAGTAGCAGGGGAAGGTGACCTATGTATAGTAGTAGCAGGGTAAGGTGACCTGTGTATAGTAGTAGCAGGGGAAGGTGACCTGTGTATAGTAGTAGTAGCAGCAGGGGAAGGTGACCTGTGTATAGTAGTAGCAGAAGGGGAAGGTGACCTGTGTATAGTAGTAGCAGGGGAAGGTGATCTGTGTATAGTAGTGGCAGGGGAAGGTGACCTGTGTATAGTAGTGGCAGGGGAAAGTGACCTGTGTATAGTAGTAGCAGGGGAAGGTGATCTGTGTATAGTAGTGGCAGGGGAAGGTGACCTGTGTATAGTAGTAGCAGGGGAAGGTGACCTGTGTATAGTAGTAGCAGAAGGGGAAGGTGACCTGTGTATAGTAGCAGGGAAAGGTGACCTGTGTATAGTTGTAGCAGAAGAGGAAGGTGACCTGTGTATAGTAGCAGGGAAAGGTGACCTGTGTATAGTTGTAGCAGAAGGGGAAGGTGACCTGTGTATAGTAGCAGGGAAGGTAACCTGTGTATAGTAGCAGGGGTAGGTGACCTGTGTATAGTAGTAGCAGGGGTAGGTGACCTGTGTATAGTAGTAGCAGGGGTAGGTGACCTGTGTATAGTAGTAGCAGGGGAAGGTGACCTGTGTATAGTAGTAGCAGGGGAAGGTGACCTGTGTATAGTTGTAGCAGAAGGGGAAGGTGACCTGTGTATAGTAGCAGGGAAGGTGACCTGTGTATAGTAGCAGGGGTAGGTGACCTGTGTATAGTAGCAGGGGTAGGTGACCTGTGTATAGTAGCAGGGGTAGGTGACCTGTGTATAGTAGCAGGGGTAGGTGACCTGTGTATAGTAGTAACAGGGGAAGGTTTCGGTTAGTCCTGACCTGAGCTTGGAGCTTTGCCACTTGCTCCTGTTCCTGCAGGAGTTGTCTGTTCCTGTCCTGTAGCTCCCGGTTCCGTCTGTCCAGCTGCTCCTGGAGGTGCTGGTTGCAGTTCTCCGCCTGGCTGAGTGCGGCTTTCATCTTGCCAGATTCCACCTGCACGGTCTGCACCACGTACTGCGACGAGAGAGAACATGTATGTACAAATCACACCGTCTCCTGCACATGTCAGCTCATGGGGCCAGGGATTAGGATCCAGCCAGCTATACATGTAACGCACACATTGTACATGTGCAGCACAGAGATGGCTGGTACATGTGATTACCGTGTATAGGTGACATAGGGGTGGTACATGTGATTACCATGTAAAGGTGACATAGGGGTGGTACATGTGATTACCATGTATAGGTTATATAGGGGTGGTACATGTTTTTACCGTGTATAGGTGACATAGGGGTGGTACATGCGGTTACCATGTATAGGTGACATAGGGGTGGTACATGTGATTACCGTGTATAGGTTATGCAGGGGTGGTACATGTGATTACCGTGTATAGGTGACATAGGGGTGGTACATGTGATTACCATGTAAAGGTGACATAGGGGTGGTACATGTGATTACCATGTATAGGTTATATAGGGGTGGTACATGTTTTTACCGTGTATAGGTGACATAGGGGTGGTACATGCGGTTACCATGTATAGGTGACATAGGGGTGGTACATGTGATTACCGTGTATAGGTTATGCAGGGGTGGTACATGTGATTACCATGTATAGGTGACATAGAGGTGGTACATGTGATTACCATGTAAAGGTGACATAGGGGTGGTACATGTGATTACCATGTAAAGGTGACATAGGGGTGGTACATGTGATTACCATGTATAGGTTATATAGGGGTGGTACATGTTTTTACCGTGTATAGGTGACATAGGGGTGTTACATGCGATTACCATGTATAGGTGACATAGGGGTGGTACATGTGATTACCGTGTATAGGTGACATAGGGGTGGTACATGTGATTACCGTGTATAGGTGACATAGGGGTGGTACATGTGATTACCATGTAAAGGTGACATAGGGGTGGTACATGTGAATACAGTGTATAGGTTATGTAGGGGTGGTACATGTGATTACCATGTATAGGTGACATAGGGGTGGTACATGTGATTACCATGTAAAGGTGACATAGGGGTGGTACATGTGATTACCATGTATAGGTGACATAGGGGTGGTACATGTGATTACCGTGTATAGGTGACATAGGGGTGGTACATGTGATTACCATGTATAGGTGACATAGGGGTGGTACATGTGATTACCGTGTATAGGTGACATAGGGGTGGTACATGTGATTACCGTGTATAGGTTATGTAGGGGTGGTACATGTGATTACCATGTATAGGTGACATAGGGGTGGTACATGTGATTACCATGTAAAGGTGACATAGGGGTGGTACATGTGATTACCATGTATAGGTTATATAGGGGTGGTACATGTTTTTACCGTGTATAGGTGACATAGGGGTGGTACATGCGATTATCATGTATAGGTGACATAGGGGTGGTACATATGATTACCGTGTATAGGTGACATAGGGGTGGTACATGTGATTACCGTGTATAGGTTATGTAGGGGTGGTACATGTGATTACCATGTATAGGTGACATAGGGGTGGTACATGTGATTACCATGTAAAGGTGACATAGGGGTGGTACATGTGATTACCGTGTATAGGTGACATAGGGGTAGTACATGTGATAACCGTGTATAGGTGACATAGGTGTGGTACATGTGATTACCGTGTATAGGTGACATAGGGGTGGTACATGTGATTACCGTGTATAGGTTATATAGGGGGTGGTACATGTGATTAACATGTAAAGGTGACATAGGGGTGGTACATGTGATTACCGTGTATAGGTAACATAGGGGTGGTACATGTGATAACCGTGTATAGGTGACATAGGGGTGGTACATGTGATTACTGTGTATAGGTGACATAGGGGTGGTACATGTGATTACCGTGTATAGGTTATATAGGGGTGGTACATGTGATTACCATGTATAGGTGACATAGAGGTGGTACATGTGATTACCATGTATAGGTGACATAGGGGTGGTACATGTGATTACCGTGTATAGGTGACATAGGGGTTGTACATGTGATTATCGTGTATAGGTGACATAGGGGTGGTACATGTGATTACCGTGTATAGGTGACATAGCGGTGGTACATGTGATTACCGTGTATAGGTTATATAGGGGTGGTACATGTGATTACCGTATATAGGTTATATAGGGGTGGTACATGTAATTACCGTGTATAGGTGACATAGGGGTGGTACATGTGATTACCGTGTATAGGTTATACAGGGGTGGTACATGTGATTACTGTGTATAGGTGACATAGGGGTGGTACATGCGATTACCGTGTATAGGTGACATAGGGGTGGTACATGTGATTACCGTGTATAGGTGACATAGGGGTAGTACATGTGATTACCGTGTATAGGTGACATAGGGGTGGTACATGTGATTACCGTGTATAGGTGACATAGGGGTGGTACAGTGCTTGCATGTAAATCACAGATCTTACCATCACACTGCCCACTATGGGTGACCCCATCTCACACCCCGTCCCAGCATTACCATCACACTGCCCACTATGGGTGACCCCATCTCACACCCCGTCCCAGAATTACCATCACACTGCCCAGTATGGGTGACCCCATCTCACACCCCTTCCCAGCATTACCATTACACTGCCCAGTATGGGTGACCCCATCTCACACCCCGTCCCAGAATTACCATCACACTGCACAGTATAGGTGACCCCATCTCACACCCCGTCCCAGAATTACCATCACACTGCCCAGTATGGGTGACCCCATCTCACACCCCGTCCCAGCATTACCATTACACTACCCAGTATGGGTGACCCCATCTCACACCCCGTCCAAGCATTACCATCACACTGCCCAGTATGGGTGACCCCATTTCACACCCCGTCCCAGCATTATTATCACACTGCCCAGTATGGGTGACCCCATCTCACACCCCGTCCCAGCATTACCATTACACTGCCCAGTATGGGTGACCCCATCTCACACCCCGTCCCAGCATTACCATTACACTGCCCAGTATGGGTGACCCCAATCTCACACACCGTCCCAGCATTACCATCACACTGCCCAGAATGGGTGACCCCAATCTCACACCCCGTCCCAGCATTACCATCACTTGCACATTTGTGGAGCGGGGCTGCGGCAGGACTAGGCCTGAACCATTACATGCAGACTTGTCATGGTGTAACCGGTACCTTTATCTGAGGCTGCTGGGAAAGTTCCCGTAACCTGCGGTTCAGCCTCTCCTCCTCCTCCACCCTTTCAGATACAGAGTCCCTCACTCTGAGCTCCGCTTCCGCCAGCCGCTCCGCCTTCTGCTGCACCTCCCTCTGTAGGGTGCAAATCAGGGTCTTCCTCTCACTCTCTTGCTCTTCCATAAGCTGAATACGCCCCCGCAGAGCCACCAGCTCCTAAAATAAGAATTTACTTACCGATAATTCTATTTCTCATAGTCCGTAGTGGATGCTGGGGACTCCGTAAGGACCATGGGGAATAGCGGCTCCGCAGGAGACTGGGCACAAAAGTAAAGCTTTAGAACTACCTGGTGTGCACTGGCTCCTCCCCCTATGACCCTTCTCCAAGCCTCAGTTAGGATACTGTGCCTGGACGAGCGTACACAATTAGGAAGGATTTTGAATCCCGGGTAAGACTCATACCAGCCACACCAATCACACCGTACAACTCGTGATCTAAACCCAGTTAACAGCATGATAACAGAGGAGCCTCTAGAAAAGATGGCTCACTACAGCAATAACCCGATTTTTTGGTAACAATAACTATGTACCAGTATTGCAGACAATCCGCACTTGTGATGGGCGCCCAGCATCCACTACGGACTATGAGAAATAGAATTATCGGTAAGTAAATTCTTATTTTCTCTAACGTCCTAGTGGATGCTGGGACTCCGTCAGGACCATGGGGATTATACCAAAGCTCCCAAACGGGCGGGAGAGTGCGGATGACTCTGCAGCACCAAATGAGAGAACTCCAGGTCCTCCTCAGCCAGGGTATCAATTTTGTAGAATTTTACAAACGTATTTGCTCCTGACCAAGTAGCTGCTCGGCAAAGTTGTAAAGCCGAGACCCCTCGGGCAGCCGCCCAAGATGAGCCCATCTTCCTTGTGGAGTGGGCATTTACAGATTTTTGGCTGTGGCAGGCCTGCCACAGAATGTGCAAGCTGAATTGTACTACAAATCCAACGAGCAATAGTCTGCTTAAAAGCAGGAGCACCCAGCTTGATGGGTGCACACAGGATAAACAGCGAGTCAGATTTTCTGACTCCAGCCGTCCTGGAAACATATATTTTCAGGGCCACCTTAGGGAGAAACTGAGGACGAGTCCTCAATTCCGCCCTGTCCGAATGGAAAATCAGATAAGGGCTTTTACAGGATAAAGCCGCCAATTCTGACACGCGCCTGGCCCAGGCCAGGGCCAACAGCATGACCACTTTCCATGTGAGATATTTTAACTCCACAGATTTAAGTGGTTCAAACCAATGTGACTTTTGGAACCCAAAAACTACATTGAGATCTCAAAGTGCCACTGGAGGCACAAAAGGAGGCTGTATATGCAGTACCCCTTTTACAACGTCTGAACTTCAGGGACTGAAGCTAGTTCTTTTTGGAAGAAAATTGACAGGGCCGAAATTTGAACCTTAATGGACCCCAATTTCAGGCCCATAGACACTCCTGTTTGCAGGAAATGTAGGAATCGACCCAGTTGAATTTCCTCCGTCGGGCCTTACTGGCCTCGCACCACGCAACATATTTTCGCCAAATGCGGTGATAATGTTTTGCGGTTACATCCTTCCTGGCTTTGATCAGGATAGGGATGACTTCATCCGGAATGCCTTTTTTCCTTCAGGATCCGGCGTTCAACCGCCATGCCGTCAAACGCAGCCGCGGTAAGTCTTGGAACAGACAGGGTCCTTGCTGGAGCAGGTCCCTTCTTAGAGGTAGAGGCCACGGATCCTCCGTGAGCATCTCTTGAAGTTCCGGTTACCAAGTCCTTCTTGGCCAATCCGGAGCCACGAATATAGTGCTTACTCCTCTCCATCTTATCAATCTCAGTACCTTGGGTATGAGAGGCAGATGAGGGAACACATACACTGACTGGTACACCCACGGTGTTACCAGAGCGTCTACAGCTATTGCCTGAGGGTCCCTTGACCTGGCGCAATACCTGTCGAGTTTTTCCCAACGGTTTATAATCATGTGGAAGACTTCTGGGTGAAGTCCCCACTCTCCCGGGTGGAGGTCGTGTCTGCTGAGGAAGTCTGCTTCCCAGTTGTCCACTCCCGGAATTGCTGACAGTGCTATCACATGATTTTCCGCCCAGCGAAGAATCCTTGCAGCTTCTGCCATTGCCCTCCTGCTTCTTGTGCCACCCTGTCTGTTTACGTGGGTGACTGCCGTGATGTTGTCCGACTGGATCAACACCGGCTGACCTTTAAGCAGAGGTTTTGCTAAGCTTAGAGCATTGTAAATGGCCCTTAGCTTCAGGATATTTATGTGAAGTGATGTCTCCAGGCTTGACCATAAGCCCTGGAAATTCCTTCCCTGTGTGACTGCTCCCCAGCCTCGCAGGCTGGCATCCGTGGTCACCAGGACCCAGTCCTGAATGCCGAATCTGCGGCCCTCTAGAAGATGAGCACTCTGCAACCAACACAGGAGGGACACCCTTGTTCTTGGTGACAGGGTTATCCGCTGATGCATCTGAAGATGCGACCCGGACCATTTGTCCAGCAGGTCCCACTGGAAAGTTCTTGCGTGGAATCTGCCGAATGGGATTGCTTCGTAGGAAGCCACCATTTCACCCAGAACCCTTGTGCATTGATGCACTGAGACTTGGCTCGGTTTTAGGAGGTTCCTGACTAGCTCGGATAACTCCCTGGCTTTCTCCTCCGGGAGAAACACCTTTTTCTGGACTGTGTCCAGGATCATCCCTAGGAACAGAAGACGAGTCGTCGGAACCAGCTGCGATTTTGGAATATTGAGAATCCAATCGTGCTGCCGCAACACTACCTGAGATAGTGCTACACCGACCTCCAACTGTTCCCTGGATCTTACCCTTATCAGGGAATCGTCCAAGTAAGGGATAACTAAAATTCCCTTCCTTCGAAGGAATATCATCATTTCGGCCATTACCTTGGTAAAGACCCGGGGTGCCGTGGACCATCCATACGGCAGCGTCTGAACTGATAGTGACAGTTCTGTACCATAAACCTGAGGTACCCTTGGTGAGAAGGGTATATTTGGACATGAAGGTAAGCATCCTCGATGTCCCGAGACATCATGTAGTCCCCTTCTTCCAGGTTCGCAATCACTGCTCTGAGTGACTCAATCTTGAATTTGAACCTCTGTATGTAAGTGTTCAAAGATTTTAGATTTAGAATCGGTCTCACCGAGCCGTCCGGCTTCGGTACCACAACAGTGTGGAATAATACCCCGTTCCCTGTTGCAGGAGGGGTACCTTGATTATCACCTGCTGGGAATACAGCTTGTGAATGGCTTCCAAAACTGTCTCCCTGTCAGAAGGAGACATCGGTAAAGCCGAGTTTAGGAAACGGCGAGGGGGAGACGTCTCGAATTCCAATTTGTACCCCTGAGATATCACCTGAAGGATCCAGGGGTCTACTTGCGAGTGAGCCCACTGCGCGCTGAAATTCATTGAGACGGGCCCCCCACCGTGCCTGATTCTGCTTGTAAAGCCCCAGCGTCATACTGAGGGCTTGGCAGAGGCGGGAAAGGGTTTCTGTTCCTGGGAACTGGCTGATTTCTGCAGCCTTTTTCCTCTCCCTCTGTCACGGGGCAGAAATGAGGAACCTTTTGCCCGCTTGTCCACGAAAAGACTGCGCCTGATAATACGGCGTCTTCTTATGTTGCTTCCAAATGCCGTTTGAAATCCGCATCACCTGACCACTGTCGTGTCCATAACCCTCTACTGGTAGAAATGGACAACGTACTTAGACTTGATGCCAGTCGGCAAATATTCCGCTGTGCATCACGCATATATAGAAAAGCATCTTTTAAATGCTCTATAGGCAAAAATATACTGTCCCTATCTAGGGTATCAATATTTTCAGTCAGGGAATCCGACCACGCCAACCCAGCACTGCACATCCAGGCTGAGGCGATTGCTGGTCGCAGTATAACACCAGTATGTGTGTAAATACATTTTAGGATACCCTCCTGCTTTCTATCAGCAGGATCCTTAAGGGCGGCCATCTCAGGAGAGGGTAGAGCCCTTACAAGCGTGTGAGCGCTTTATCCACCCTAGGGGGTGTTTCCCAACGCACCCTAACCTCTGGCGGGAAAGGATATAATGCCAATAACATTTTAGAAATTATCAGTTGTTATCGGGGGAAACCCACACATCATCACACACCTCATTTAATTTCTCAGATTCAGGAAAACTACAGGTAGTTTTTCCTCACCGAACATAATACCCCTTTTTGGTGGTACTCGTATTATCAGAAATGTGTAAAACATTTTTCATTGCCTCCATCATGTAACGTGTGGCCCTACTGGAAGTCACATTTGTCTCTTCACCGTCGACACTGGAGTCAGTATCCGTGTCGGCGTCTATATCTGCCATCTGAGGTAACGGGCGCTTTAGAGCCCCTGACGGCCTATGAGACGTCTGGACAGGCACAAGCTGAATAGCCGGCTGTCTCATGTCAACCACTGTCTTTTATACAGAGCTGACACTGTCACGTAATTCCTTCCAACAGTTCATCCACTCAGGTGTCGACCCCCTAGGGGGTGACATCACTATTACAGGCAATCTGCTCCGTCTCCACATCATTTTTCTCCTCATACATGTCGACACAAACGTACCGACATACAGCACACACACAGGGAATGCTCTGATAGAGGACAGGACCCCACTAGCCCTTTGGGGAGACAGAGGGAGAGTTTGCCAGCACACACCAGAGCGCTATATATATATATATATACAGGGATAACCTTATATAAGTGTTTTTCCCCTTATAGCTGCTGTATCTTTAATACTGCGCGTAATTAGTGCCCCCCCTCTCTTTTTTAACCCTTTCTGTAGTGTAGTGACTGCAGGGGAGAGCCAGGGAGCTTCCCTCCAACGGAGCTGTGAGGGAAAATGGCGCCAGTGTGCTGAGGAGATAGGCTCCGCCCCCTTATCGGCGGCCTTATCTCCCGTTTTTCTATGTATTCTGGCAGGGGTTAAATGCATCCATATAGCCCAG
Source organism: Pseudophryne corroboree (assembly GCF_028390025.1). Lineage (NCBI taxonomy): Eukaryota > Metazoa > Chordata > Amphibia > Anura > Myobatrachidae > Pseudophryne > Pseudophryne corroboree. The sequence continues at coordinate 336,333,308 of NC_086454.1, forward strand.
GAGCTATATGTGATGCATTTTTTGCCATCCAAGGTGTTTTTATTGCGTCTCAGGGCGCCCCCCCCCCAGCGCCCTGCACCCTCAGTGACCGGAGTGTGAAGTGTGCTGAGAGCAATGGCGCACAGCTGCAGTGCTGTGCGCTACCTTGTTGAAGACAGGACGTCTTCTGCCGCCGATTTTCCGGACCTCTTCTGTCTTCTGGCTCTGTAAGGGGGCCGGCGGCGCGGCTTCGGGACCCATCCATGGCTGGGCCTGTGATCGTCCCTCTGGAGCTAATGTCCAGTAGCCTAAGAAGCCCAATCCACTCTGCACGCAGGTGAGTTCGCTTCTTCTCCCCTTAGTCCCTCGATGCAGTGAGCCTGTTGCCAGCAGGTCTCACTGAAAATAAAAAACCTAAAACTAAACTTTTCACTAAGCAGCTCAGGAGAGCCACCTAGTGTGCACCCTTCTCGTTCGGGCACAAAATCTTAACTGAGGCTTGGAGGAGGGTCATAGGGGGAGGAGCCAGTGCACACCAGCTAGTTCTAAAGCTTTACTTTTGTGCCCAGTCTCCTGCGGAGCCGCTATTCCCCATGGTCCTTACGGAGTCCCCAGCATCCACTTAGGACGTTAGAGAAAACACAGTATAGACCATCGCTTACATGGACTCAGGTGAGACACAGGATGTATAGATCATCAGCTACATGAGCTCAGGCGAGACACAGGATTTATAGATCCTCGGCTACATGAGCTCAGGTGAGACACAGGATTTATAGATCCTCGGCTACATGAGCTCAGGTGAGTCACAGGATTTATAGATCATCGCTTACATGAGCTCAGGTGAGACACAGGATGTATAGATTATCGCTTACATGAGCTCAGGTGAGCACAGGATGTATCGGCTACATGAGCTCAGGTGAGCACAGGATGTATCAACTACATGAGCTCAGGTGAGCACAGGATGTATCAGCTACATGAGCATGATGTCTCTATTAAGCCCAACTCATTGAGTCCATAAGTAAATAATGTTGAGTCATAACTCATTTGACAAAGTACATCATTGCTAGATCATGGCAGAAGTTTTAAAGAGGTTGTAGGTTTTAATAGAGGAGCCTAGAGAGGGATCTGGTATAGATCCAGTGAAGGTGGGAGCAGAGAAATTTATAGAGAGGAATCTGGTGTAGATCCAATTGAGGTTGGAGAAGACACATTTATAAAGAGGGATCTGGTGTAGATCCATTGAAGGTTGGAGCAGAGAAATTTAGAGAGGGATCTGGTGTAGATCCAATGGAGGTTGAAGAAGAAACTTTTATAGAGAGGGATAGCAGGAGAGCCTAGAGAGGGATCTTGTGTAGATCCAGTGAAGGTAGGAGCAGAGAAATTTAGAGAGAGGGATCTGGTATAGAGACAATGAAGGTTGAAGCAGAGAAGCTTATAGAGAGGGATCTGATGTACAGTTGATCCAAGGTAGGTTGGAGCAAATACATTTATAGAGAGGGATCTGGTGTACAGTAGATCCAATAGAGGTTGGAGCAGAGCAATTTATAGAGAGGGATTTGATAAGGAAGATATCAGAAGGTAATGTAAATCCATGAGTCATAACTCATTAGACAAAGTACATCGTTGCTAGAACATGGCAGAAGTTTTAAAGAGTTTGTAGGTTTTAATGCCTAGAGAGGGATCTGGTGTAGATCCAGTGAAGGTAGGAGCAGAGAAATTTAGAGAGAGGGATCTGGTATAGAGACAATGGAGGTTGAAGCAGAGAAGCTTATAGAGAGGGATCTGATGTACAGTAGATCCAATAGAGGTTGGAGCAGATACATTTATAGATAGGGATCTGGTGTAGATCCAAGGAAGATTTCAGAAGGTAATGTAAATCCAGTCAAGGGCTACAAGGCTTGGGTTACCTTCGTGGTGTTTCATACCTGGCTATTTTCACAATCCAAGCGGCTCCACAATAGCTGCAGTTCCTGCCTCAGACGTCCATTCTCAGACACCAGGAGATCATGGTGCTTCTCCAAATCCGTCCCACCCTGAGAGAAACAGAGTGGAAACACATTACATTACATAAGTGGCAGCTCCGAGGGATCTCTCCATGGTCTATACACCGTTATAGGACAATGTAGGGCCAGATAACAGGATTGACCCTAAACATTACCGAAGTAGCCATGATGGAAGCAGTTTGCACGGAAATCATTATACACACCCCAAATGATCATCATTAGCTGGAAAGACATCAGGAGCCATAAGTGCAGCAGAAATGGTGGCGTGCCATCTGGTGGGTGTATTGTCACACAGGTGTGCCTGTTACTGCCGGATGTCCGGGTGACCCCACGGTGTTGGTAAGTAAATGTGGGGTTGGTGTCCAGCTTACACGCCACATTAATACAAGTGCTGGAGAGTCCGGGGGTTGAGGGGTCACATTGATAGCAATATTCAGGCTCAGAGAACAACCGGCCATGTGGTGGAAACCTGGCGTTCAGGGACACAGTCCGCAGGGCTCCTCAGTCCCATAACCCACGACAGCTACAAATGGCGATAACCTGAGCAGTAGTTATAGGAACAGAGGCGTCTTCCACCTGCAGATGTCCAAGCGAATCCCTACAAATGGGAACACAAATGACCCAAACATATGTGCGGGATGGACAATTCTGCGCAAAGTGAAAGGTTTTCATCCCCACTAAGCTCAGGGAATGATTTATCATCGTGTCCTCAGTCAGAGAGCGGACTCATTAATGGCGGCTGAGCACGGCACGGGGAGAGTGATGACATCACAGCTTTATGGTGTTTGAGGCCTCTCACTTTATGACGGCAGTAAATGCAGGATGAAAGGCCTCGTGTCTCTCCATATATAATTATACAGGTTCCTCTGTACTCTCACAACAGACGGTGAATAATACATACTGCCCTGTAACACCGCCAGCCTCGAGAGCACTGACACATGCAGACTCCCTGCCGCTTTATGCCAGGGGGCACCCACAATGCCCAGAGCACTCAGCAGTTACACCGCACTCCTCAGTTATAGTACTGGTGCACTACAATAGATGGAGGTGAGACACGGCATTACCACAGGCTGCAGTAAGAAGGGGTCTGAGCTATTGCTGGTGCCTGAAGGTTGGCGCAGATCTACTCTGATGACGAGGGAACCGCTTCTGATTGGCTGATTGTGGAATCACCTCTAAAGCTAATACATGCATTATACATTCATCGTGCTGACGTTATAGGATATTGTGGGGGCACAAGGATAGTCCTACCTGCTGTATTACATCTACTCAACCCTGACCTGTGTGACACTACATTATAGAGGCGACACGTCTAACTCTATGTCTCTGAACCGTGTAACTCTCCGTCCCTGCCCCGTGTAACACTACATTATAGAGGCTCTCCGTCTCTGCCCTGTGTAACACTACGTCATAGAGGCAACACGTCCAATTCTACGTCCCTGCTCCGTGCAACACTACATCCCTGCTCTGTGTAACACTATGTCCCTGCCCCGTGTAACACTACGTCCCTGCCCCGTGTAACACTACGTCATAGAGGAGACACATCCAACTCTACATCACTTCCCCTGTGTGACACTACTACGTCCCTGCCCCGTGTCACGATACCTCATAGAGGAGACATGTCCTAATATATGTCACTGCTTCATGTAACACTACGTCCCTGCCCCGTGTCACACTACATTATAGAGGCAACACGTCCAACTCTACATCACTGCTCCGTGTCACACTACTTCATAGAGGCGACACGTCCAACTCTACGTCCCTGCTCCGTGTAACACTACTTCATAGAGGTAACATGTCCAACTCTCCGTCCCTTCCCCGTGTCACACTACGTCATAGAGGTGACACGTCCAACTCCACATCACTGCCCCGTGTAACCCTACGTCCCCGCTCCATGTCACACTACTTCATAGAGGCTACAAGTCCAACTCTACGTCCCTGCTCCGTGCAACACTACGTTCCTGCCCTGTGTAACACTACAGTCCTGCCTCGTGAGACACTACGCCCCTGCTCCGTGTAACACTCCGTCCCTGCCCCGTGTAACACTACGTCCCTGCCCCGTGTAACACTACGTCCCTGCCCCGTGTAACACTACGTCCCTGCCCCGTGTAACACTACGTCCCTGCCCCGTGTAACACTACGTCCCTGCCCCGTGTAACACTACGTCCCTGCTCCGTGTAACACTACGTCCCTTCCCCGTGCAACACTACTTCATGGAGGCGATACCTCATCATGCCTCATTCTTCTGCCTCCTCATGCCACAAGAAGGAACCTGTGGGGCTGCTAGCAGGGTACTCACCAGCTGGGGATGGAGACTGGACTTTTCCTCAGCTTCTCGCTGCATCTGTAAAACACCACAAGTGACAAGTTATAGAACACAGTGTGGCGCAGTGCCACCTCCTGCAGCTGCATTCTACACCTGGCAAACCCTGATGTGCTGCAGGAGGGCAAATCTGTAACAGTCCCATACAGAGCCGGGAGGGGGCAGTCACAGCCAGTGTCTGGGACCTGGATTGCAGTGGGGAGGTGTGGGATATGGGTGAAGGCAGTCTTGCATAGGGTGCACAGGTAGTCTCAGAGACAGAGGGGTATTCAGAGAATATCACAGAGGGAGGCACAGGCAGTCTAGCAGCGGGAGGCACAGGCAGTGTGGCAGAGGGAGGCACAGGCAGTCTGGCAGAGGGAGGCACAGGCAGTCTGGCAGAGGGAGGCACAGGCAGTCTGGCAGAGGGAGGCACAGGCAGTCTGGCAGAGGGAGGCACAGGCAGTCTGGCAGAGGGAGGCACAGGCAGTCTAGCAGAGGGAGGCACAGGCAGTCTAGCAGAGGGAGGCACAGGCAGTCTAGCAGAGGGAGGCACAGGCAGTCTAGCAGAGGGAGGCACAGGCAGTCTAGCAGAGGGAGGCACAGGCAGTCTAGCAGAGGGGGGCACAGGCAGTCTAGCAGAGGGAGGCACAGGCAGTCTAGCAGAGGGAGGCACAGGCAGTCTAGCAGAGGGAGGCACAGGCAGTCTAGCAGAGGGAGGCACAGGCAGTCTAGCAGAGGGGGGCACAGGCAGTCTAGCAGAGGGAGGCACAGGCAGTCTAGCAGAGGGAGGCACAGGCAGTCTAGCAGAGGGAGAGGCGCTCGGGGAGTCCCCCAGTCCTGCACGTACCTCCTGGAGCTTCCTGCACATCGCTGCATGCTCCTTCTGCTTCTGCTCCAGCATCTCCTGTACCTGGTGCAGCTTGTGGTGTAACCCGCCGCCCTGCTGCTGCAGGTGACCTCTGTATGCTGAGACTCGCTCGGCCTCCTGTTCTTCTGGCACACGCAGTCTGTGACTGTTCTCCGGGCTGTTGCCCTGTGATGGTGGCAGAAGCTGTAGATGTACCTGTAGCTCTTCATTATGGACCTCAGGCTGTCTCTTCCCCTGTAGTGTTCTCCCTTCCTGTAGAGGTCTCCTCATCATCTGTGGTCTGGAGGTTCCCCTTTGCTCCTCCATCACAGGCCTCTCCTGAGGCTCAGACTCCGTTCTGCCTGTGGGCTCCTGGGGTCCCACCATGGTCAGTGGAATGGAGGCGCTAGTACAGGACTGCCCCAGCACACACCACCAGCCGCCTGATGGGGGAAGAGCAGAGGGTTAGTGTCCGGCTCCATGGCAAGAAAGTGTAAGCTCTGCGGCCTCAGACTCTGATGTGTGTACAACCCTACTACTCATGTCACATTTACCCCTTCATGTCCAGACGTGTCACAGCTAATGGTACAGTGGTTACATAGATGATGTAATACCGGACAGTGTAACTAGTGCAGAGAGCTGGTACAGTACGGCATAGTGTAACTAGTACAGAGAGCTGGTACAGTACCGCATAGTATAACTACTGCAGAGAGCTGGTACAGTACCGGATAGTGTAACTAGTGCAGAGACCTGGTACAGTACCGCTTAGTGTAACTAGTGCAGAGACCTGGTACAGTACCGCATAGTGTAACTAGTGCAGAGATCTGGTACAGTACCGGACAGTGTAACTAGTGCAGAGAGCTGGTACAGTACCGCATAGTGTAACTAGTGCAGGGACCTGGTACAGTACCGCATAGTGCAACTACTGCAGAGAGATGGCACAGTGCTGCATAGTGTAACTAGCGCAGAGTGCAGAGAGCTGGTACAGTACGACATAGTGTAACTAGTGCAGAGAGCTGGTACAGTACTGCATAGTGTAACTACTGCAGAGAGATGGCACAGTACTGCATAGTGTAACTAGTGCAGAAAGCTGGTACAGTACCGCATAGTGTAACTAGTGCAGAGAGCTGGTACAGTACCGCATAGTGTAACTAGTGCAGAGAGCTGGTACAGTACTGCACAGTGTAACTAGTGCAGAGAGCTGGTACAGTACTGCACAGTGTAACTAGTGCAGAGAGCTGGTACAGTACAGCATAGTGTAACTAGTACAGAGAGCTGGTACAGTACCGCATAGTATAACTACTGCAGAGAGCTGGTACAGTACCGGATAGTGTAACTAGTGCAGAGAGCTAGTACAGTACTGGACAGTGTAACTAGTGCAGAGACCTATTACAGTACCGGATAGTGTAACTAGTGAAGAGATCTGGTACAGTACCGGACAGTGTGACTAGTGCAGGGAGCTGGTACAGTACCGGATAGTGTAACTAGTGCAGAGAGCAACTAGTGCAGAGTGCACAGAGCTAGTACAGTACCGCATAGTGTAACTAGTGCAGAGATCTGGTACAGTACCGGATAGTGTAACAAGTGCAGAGATCTGGTACAGTACCGGATAGTGTAACTAGTGCAGAGAGCTGGTACAGTACCGGATAGTGTAACTAGTGCAGAGAGCTAGTACAGTACCGGACAGTGTAACTAGTGCAGAGACCTAGTACAGTACCGGACAATGTAACTAGTGCAGACACCTAGTACAGTACCGGATAATGTAACTAGTGCAGAGAGCTGGTACAGTACCAGATAGTGTAACTAGTGTAGAGAGCTGGTACAGAACCGCATAGTGTAACTAGTGCAGAGAGCTGGTACAGAACCGCATAGTGTAACTAGTGCAGAGAGCTGGTACAGAACCGGATAGTGTAATTAGTGCAGACTGCAGAGAGCTAGTACAGTCCCGGATAGTGTAAACAGTACAGTATATAGAGTAGTAGTACAGTCTCGAATAATGTAACCAGTACAGTATAGAGAGGAATAGTACAGTCCCAGATAGTGTAACTTGTACAATATATAGAGCAGTAGTACAGTCCCGGATAGTGTAACCAGTACAGTATAATGAGGAGTAGTACAGACCCGGATAGTGTAACCAGTACAGTATAGAGACAAGTACTACAGTACGGATAGTGTAACAATTACAGTATATAGAGCAGTAGTACAGTCCCAGATAGTGTAACAATGACAGTATATGGAGCAGTAGTACAGTCCTGGATAGTGTAACTATTACAGTATACACAGCAGGATAGTGTAACCAGTACAGTATATAGAGCAGTAGAACAGTCCCAGATAGTGTAACCAGTACAGTATATAGAGCGGTAGTACAGTCCTGGAGAGTGTAACCAGTACAGTAAACAGAGCAGTAGTACAGTACGGATAGTGGATACAGTACAGTATAGAGAGGACTAGTACAGTCCTGGATAGTGTAACCAGTACAGTACATAGAGCAGTAATACAGTCCCGGTACAGTATATAGAGCAGTAGTACAGTCCCGGTACAATATATAGAGGAGTAGTACAGTACGGATAGTGGAAACAGTACATGTGTGTAGAGGCAGTGGACTGTCTCTGTATGTGTGTAGGGGCAGTGGACTGTCTCTGTATGTGTGTAGGGGCAGTGGACTGTCTCTGTATGTGTGTAGGGGCAGTGGACTGTCTCTGTATGTGTGTAGGGGCAGTGGACTGTCTCTGTATGTGTGTAGGGGCAGTGGACTGTCTCTGTATGTGTGTAGGGGCAGTGGACTGTCTCTATGTGTGTTGGGGGCAGTAGACGGTCTCTGTGTATGTGTAGGGGCAGTGGACTGTCTCTGTGTGTGTCTAGGGCAGTGGACTCTCTCTGTGTGTGTTGAGCAGTAGTACAGTCCTGGATAGTGTAACAATTACAGTATATAGAGCAGTAGTACAGTCCTGGATAGTGTAACAATTACAGTATATAGAGCAGTAGTACAGTCCTGGATAGTGTAACAATTACAGTATATAGAGCAGTAGTACAGTCCTGGATAGTGTAACAATTACAGTATATAGAGCAGTAGTACAGTCCTGGATAGTGTAACAATTACAGTATACAGAGCAGTAGTACAGTCCTGGATAGTGTAACAATTACAGTATACAGAGCAGTAGTACAGTCCTGGATAGTGTAACAATTACAGTATATAGAGCAGTAGTACAGTCCTGGATAGTGTAACAATTACAGTATATAGAGCAGTAGTACAGTCCTGGATAGTGTAACAATTACAGTATACAGAGCAGTAGTACAGTCCTGGATAGTGTAACAATTACAGTATATAGAGCAGTAGTACAGTCCTGGATAGTGTAACAATTACAGTATACAGAGCAGTAGTACAGTCCTGGATAGTGTAACAATTACAGTATACAGAGCAGTAGTACAGTCCTGGATAGTGTAACAATTACAGTATATAGAGCAGTAGTACAGTCCTGGATAGTGTAACAATTACAGTATATAGAGCAGTAGTACAGTCCTGGATAGTGTAACAATTACAGTATATAGAGCAGTAGTACAGTCCTGGATAGTGTAACAATTACAGTATGCAGAGCAGTAGTACAGTCCTGGATAGTGTAACAATTACAGTATATAGAGCAGTAGTACAGTCCTGGATAGTGTAACAATTACAGTATATGGAGCAGTAGTACAGTCCTGGATAGTGTAACAATTACAGTATATGGAGCAGTAGTACAGTCCTGGATAGTGTAACAATTACAGTATATGGAGCAGTAGTACAGTCCTGGATAGTGTAACAATTACAGTATACAGAGCAGTAGTACAGTCCTGGATAGTGTAACCAGTACAGTATATAGAGCAGTAGTACAGTCCTGGATAGTGTAACAATTACAGTATACAGAGCAGTAGTACAGTCCTGGATAGTGTAACCAGTACAGTATATAGAGCAGTAGTACAGTCCTGGATAGTGTAACAATTACAGTATATAGAGCAGTAGTACAGTCCTGGATAGTTTAACCAGTACAGTATATAGAGCAGTAGTACAGTCCCGGATAGTGTAACAATTACAGTATATAGAGCAGTAGTACAGTCCTGGATAGTTTAACCAGTACAGTATACAGAGCAGTAGTACAGTCCTGGATAGTGTAACAATTACAGTATACAGAGCAGTAGTACAGTCCTGGATAGTTTAACCAGTACAGTATACAGAGCAGTAGTACAGGACAGGATTGTGTAACCATTACACTATATAGAGCAGTAGTACAGTCCCGGATATTTATTTATTTATTATTTATTTATTAACAGTTTCTTATATAGCGCAGCAAATTCCGTTGTGCTTTACAATTTGAAATAACAATTACAAACTGGGTGATAACAGTCATAGAGGTAGGAAGGCCCTGCTCGCAGTCGCAAGCTTACAATCTATAGGCATATGTACATAAGGAAAGGTGCTATCTATTGCATAGAATGAGAAGACATGTGAGGATATGTGTGGACTGTACAGAGTGGATGTAATTTGATAGCAAGGTTTATGAAAGTTATGTGGGCGGTTCAGGAATTTGATACGCTTGCCTAAAGAGGTGAGTTTTGAGGGAACGCTTGAAGGTTTGGAGACTAGAGGAGAGTCTTATTGTGTGTGGTAGGGCATTCCACAGAGTGGGTGCAGCCCGATGAAAGTCCTGCAGTCGTGAGTGGGAGCGAGTAATGAGTGTGGATGAGAGACGCAGGTCTTGTGAAGAGCGCAGAGGTCGGGTTGGGAGATATTTTGTGATAAGCGAAGTGATGTACGTTGGTGTAGTTTGGTTAATGGCCTTGTGTGTGAGTAAAAGTATTTTATATTGAATGCGGTAGAATACAGGTAACCAATGGAGGGACTGACAGAGTGGATCTGCAGACGATGAACGTCTAGCGAGGAAGATAAGCCTCGCCGCTGCATTCAGAATGGATTGTAGTGGTGAGAGTCTCGTTTTGGGAAGACCAGTTAGGAGACTATTGCAATAATCAATGCGGGAGATAATGAGAGCGTGGATTAGAGTTTTAGCAGTGTCTTGTGTAAGGTATGGTCGTATTTTGGATATGTTTTTTAGATGCATGTAACATGATCTTGAGACAGATTGAATGTGGGGAACAAAGGACAGATCAGAGTCAAGGATGACACCTAGGCAGCGAGCTTGTGGGGTAGGGTAGATAGTCGTGTAACAATTGCAGAGCCGGCCTTAGGCATAAGCAAACTAGGCAAATGCCTAGGGCATTTGGTATGCTTAGGGGCACCAGCAGCTTCTGCTGATTAAAATGATATGCGGCATGCCTATATTCTGTGTGTATTCCTGGAAATCACTGTAATGTAGCATTTCGTATGCAGATACAGCCACAGTCACATACAGTATATAGGCATGCCGCATAACATTTTAATCAGCAGAAGCTGCTGGTGCATCCTAGCCACATAGTAATGCAAATAAGATGCATTTTCATAAACAAAAGGTGCCCGACGTTAGCAGCGCTGCCAGCTGACTCACGCCAGGCATCTCCTGCAGAACTGGCGGCGGTGCTAGGGGGCACCAGTCAAAATCTTGCCTAGGGCATCATATTGGTTAGGGCCGGCTCTGGTAACCGGTACAATATATAGAGTAGTACAGTCCCAGTACAGTATATAGAGCATTAGTACAGTCCCGGATAGTGTAACCAGTACAGTTGAGCATTAGTACAGTCCTGGATAATGTAACCAGTACAGTATTTAGAGTAGTAGTACAATACCGGATAGCGTAACCAGTACAGTTGAGCATTAGTACAGTCCCGGATAGTGTAACCAGTACAGTATAAAGAGCAGTAGTACAGTACAGGTACAGGATATAGTGCAGTAGTACAGTACGGATAGTGTAACCGGTACAATATATAGAGTAGTACAGTCCCAGTACAGTATATAGAGCAGTAGTACAGTCCCGGATAGTGTAACCAGTACAGTTGAGCAGTAGTACAGGACAGGATAATGTAACCAGTACAGTATATAGAGCAGTAGTACAGTCCCGGATAGTGTAACCAGTACAGTATTTAGAGCAGTAGTACAATACCGGATGGTGTAACCAGTACAGTATATAGAGCAGTAGTACAGTCCTGGATAATGTAACCAGTACAGTATTTAGAGCAGTAGTACAGTCCCAGATAGTGTAACTAGTACAGTATAAAGAGCAGTAGTACAGTATATAGTGCAGTAGTACAGTACGGATAGTGTAACCGGTACAATATATAGAGTAGTACAGTCCCTGTACAGTATATAGAGCAGTAGAACAGTCCCAGATAGTGTAACTAGTACAGTATAAAGAGCAGTAGTACAGTATATAGTGCAGTAGTACAGTACGGATAGTGTAACCGGTACAATATATAGAGTAGTACAGTCCCTGTACAGTATATAGAGCAGTAGTACAGTTCCGGATGGTGTAACCAGTACAGTTGAGCAGTAGTACAGTCCCGGATAGTGTAACCAGTACAGTATATAGAGCAGTAGTACAGTACAGGTTATAGTGCAGTAGTACAGTCCTGGATGGTGTAACCAGTACAGTTGAGCATTAGTACAGTCCTGCATAATGTAACCAGTACAGTATTTAGAGCAGTAGTACAATACCGGATAGCGTAACCAGCGAAGTATATAGGGGTCATTCCGAGTTGATCGCTAGCTGCCGTTGTTCACTGCGCAGCGATCAGTGAAAAAAACGGCTAATCTGCGCATGCGTATGCACCGCAATGAGCACGCGCTTCGCACGGGTACGAAGTCCATTGTGGTTTTGCACTGGTTCTATTCCAATCGCACAGCCGAACGCAAGGAGATTGGCAGAAAGAGGGCGTTTATGGGTGGCAACTGACCGTTTTCAGGGAGTGTTTGGAAAAACGCAGGCGTGGCCGGGCGTTTGCTGGGCGGGTATCTGACGTCATCACCGTGTCACTCGTCGCAGCAATCATCGCACAGGATAAGTGGTCTTGTTTTGCACAAAATGTGTTTGCAAGCGCTCGGCTGCACAGGCGTTCGCACTCCTGCAAAGCGAAAATACACTCCCCCGTGGGCGGCGACTATGCGTTTGCACGGCTGCTAAAAACTGCTAGCGAGCGATCAACTCGGAATGACCCCCATAGTGTAGAAGTACAGTACAGATAGTGTAACCAGTACAGAGTATATAGAGCAGCAGTACAGTCCCGGTACATATATAGAGGATTAGTACAGTCTTGGTACAGTATATAGAGGACTAGTACAGTACCAGTACAGTATATAGAGGACTAGTACAGTCCCGGTACAGTATATAGAGTAGTACAGTATGGATAGGGTAACCGGTACAGTATATAGAGCAGTAGTATAGTCCCGGATAGTGTAACCAGTACAGTATATAGAGGAGTAGTACAGTCCCGGTACAGTATATAGAGCAGTAGTACAGTATGGATATGGTAACCGGTACAGTATATAGAGGAGTAGTGCAGTCCCGGGTGGTCACAGGAGTATAGAGCAGAGTTTCTGGGGATTCTTAGTGAATACAGAGTAAAGTCTACACAGTAACTTGTCTGTGACACAGGAAATGAGTGTAGAAGGCGCAGGAGGGACCAGACCTCATATACCAAGGTCACCGCTGGCAATCAGCCACATTGTCAGAGTCCGGACACCCCGCTCAGTATTACCTGTACCCAGACCGGTCTCTCTTCACCCCTCTGTCCACTCCACAGGGGCAACTGTGGGATATTTCCCAAGTGCACACAGGACAGGGAGGGAGGAGGGCTGGGAGAGGGAAGGAAGGGGACAGGGGGAGCAAAGGAAAGACCAGGGGGGGAGGAGAGGCAGGCGCTGCAGAGAGACAGCAACCCGGCACAGAGACAGTCCACTGCCCCTACACACACACACAGACAGTCCACTGCCCCTACACACACACAGACAGTCCACTGCCCCTACACACACACACACACACACACACACACACACACACACACACACACACACAGTCCACTGCCCCTACACAGAGACAGTCCACTGCCCCTATACACACACACACACACACACACACACAGTCCACTGCCCCTACACGTACACAAACACACACACAGTCCACTGCCCCTACACACACACACACACACACACACACACACACACACACACACACACACACACACACACACACACACAGTCCACTGCCCCTACACACACACACAGACAGTCCACTGCCCCTACACACACACAGACAGTCCACTGCCCCTACACACACACACACACACACACAGTCCACTGCCCCTACACACACACACACACACACACACACACACACACACACAGTCCACTGCCCCTACACACACACACAGACAGTCCACTGCCCCTACACACACACACACACAGACAGTCCACTGCCCCTACACACACACACACACACTCCACTGCCCCTACACACACACAGACAGTCCACTGTCCCTACACACACACACACACACACACACACACACACACACAGTCCACTGCCCCTACACACACACACAGACAGTCCACTGCCCCTACACACACACACACACACACACACAGACAGTCCACTGCCCCTACACACACACAGAGAGAGTCCACTGCCCCTCCACACACAGAGAGAGTCCACTGCCCACACACACACACACACACACACACACACACACACAGTCCACTGCCCCTACACACACACACAGACAGTCCACTGCCCCTACACACACACACAGACAGTCCACTGCCCCTACACACACACACACACACACACACACTCCACTGCCCCTACACACACACACACAGTCCACTGCCCCTACACACACACACACACACACACACACACAGTCCACTGCCCCTACACAGAGACAGTCCACTGCCCCTACACACACACACACACACACACACACACACACACACAGACAGTCCACTGCCCCTACACACACACACACACAGTCCACTGCCCCTACACACACACACACACACACACACACACACACACACACACACACACAGTCTCCACTGCCCCTACACACACACACAGACAGTCCACTGCCCCTACACACACACACACACACACACACACACACACACAGACAGTCCACTGCCCCTACACACACACACAGTCCACTGCCCCTACACACACACACACAGACAGACAGTCCACTGCCCCCACACACACACACACACACACACACACACACACACACACACACACACACACAGACAGTCCACTGCCCCTACACACACACACAGACAGTCCACTGCCCCCACACACACACACACAGACAGTCCACTGCCCCTACACACACACACACACACACACACACACACACAGTCCACTGCCCCTACACACACACACAGACAGTCCACTGCCCCTACACACACACACAGACAGTCCACTGCCCCTACACACACACACACACACACACACACACACACACACACACAGACAGTCCACTCAGGGCCATCTTAACAGCAGTGTAGGCCCCTGGGCACAGCAATGCACTGGGGCCCCTACCCATCCTCCAGCGGTAGGGTGGGAGGTGCTATCAACTGCAACTTTGATGTCCCGCGGGCTGTAGGGGGGGTTCTATCTTCCGCTCAGCATGTCGGACTTGGAGCAGTAATTTCTGCTAATTACTCCTTTACTGCACAGATGGGGCTAAACTGTAGAAGGGGCATTGGGCTGAATGAAGAAGCCCTGGTACATGACTTCCAGGGTGGTAGGGGATGGTTAATACGTAGGGGAGGGGTGGATAGTGGAGTGGGCTTAATATTTATCATTTTCTGGTGGGAGGGCAGCTTGCCTGACTGCAGATATCTCATGTTCCTGAAAATATATTTCTTAGCTTTGAATGGGATAAAAACTAGAGAGTCCCACCTGTCAGGAGGTACTGGGGACACCTGTCAGGAGGGACTGGGGACACCTTTCAGGAGGTACTGGGGACACCTTTCAGGAGGTACTGGGGACACCTGTCAGGAGGTACTGGGGACACCTGTCAGGAGGTACTGGGGACACCTGTCAGGAGGGACTGGGGACACCTTTCAGGAGGTACTGGGGACACCTTTCAGGAGGTACTGGGGACACCTTTCAGGAGGTACTGGGGACACCTTTCAGGAGGTACTGGGGACACCTTTCAGGAGGGACTGGGGACACCTTTCAGGAGGTACTGGGGACACCTTTCAGGAGGTACTGGGGACACCTTTCAGGAGGTACTGGGGACACCTTTCAGGAGGTACTGGGGACACCTTTCAGGAGGTACTGGGGACACCTTTCAGGAGGTACTGGGGACACCTTTCAGAAGGTTCTGGGGACTTGGGGATCAGAGCTCAGGAACCAGAGCAATTCAACAAAAATCTAAAACTGCATATTAGGTGTGTGGAGCTGGAGCGGTGACCATCTGCTGGAAGGCTGATATCTCTGGTTCTGGGCATAGTAGAGACAAGCTGCCAGTATCCAGCAAAAGGGGAGAGTCCCAGCGTTTGGAACATACCCTCAGAAAAACTCTAAGTCAGACAGAACCCGAGACATCTGGCTGGGAAGAGCTATTAATAGGCTTGGATGGGGACCACTGCTTTGAAGTCGGATATCTCCGGTTCCCCAGAGCCGATTTTAAAAAATCTGGTACCCCTGGAAAGAGGGGACCCTCAGCTATCAGCCTAGGGCCCTTACACTCCTGGGGCCCTTGGGCAAGAGCCCATTGAGCCCATACGAAAAGACGGCCCTGAGTCCACTGCCCCTACACACACACACACACACAGACAGTCCACTGCCCCTACACATACACACACACAGACAGTCCACTGCCCCTACACATACACACACACAGACAGTCCACTGCCCTTACACATACACACAGACAGTCCACTGCCCCTACACATACACACACACAGACAGTCCACTGCCCCTACACATACACACAGACAGTCCACTACCCCCCCACACACACAGTCCACTGTCCTTACACACACAGTCCACTGCCCATAAACACATACACAGACAGTCCACTGCCGCTAAACACACACACACAGGACAGTCAACTGCCCCTTACACACACACACACACAGTCCACTGCCCCCACACAGACAGTCCACTGCCCCCCCCCCACACACACAGTCCACTGCCCCTAGACACACACACAGTCCACTGCCCCTACACACACACACACACAGTCCACTGCCCCTACACACACACACACACAGTCCACTGCCCCTACACACACACACACACACACACACACACACACACAGTCCACTGCCCCTACACACACACACACACACACACACACACACACACACACACACTCCACTGCCCTTACACACACACAGTCCACTGCCCTACACACACACACACACACACACACACACACAGACAGTCCACTGCCCCTACACACACACAGTCCACTGCCCCTACACACACACACACACACAGTCCACTGCCCCTACACACACACACACACACACACACACACACACACACACACACTCCACTGCCCCTACACACACACAGTCCACTGCCCTACACACACACACACACACACACACACATACACACACAGTCCACTGCCCCTACACACATACAGAGACAGTCCACTGCCCCTACACACACACAATGAGAGTCCACTGCCCCTACACACACACACAGAGACAGTCCACTGCCCCGACACACACACACACACACACACACACACACACACACACAGTCCACTGCCCCTACACACACACAGAGAGAGTCCACTGCCCTAGACACACACAGAGACAGTCCACTGCCCCTACACATACACAGAGACCGTCCACTGCCCCAACACACATACAGAGACAGTCCACTGCCCCTACACTAATACAGAGACAGTCCACTGCCTCTACACACATAGAGACAGTCCACTGCCCCTACACACATACAGAGACAGTCCACTGCCCCTACACACATACAGACAGTCCACTGCCCCTACACAGAGAGACAGTCCACATCCCCCCCCTCCACACAGTCCACTGCCCCTACACACACACACACACACACACAGTCCACTGTCCCTACACACACTGTCCACTGCCCCTACACACACACACAGGACAGTCAACTGCCCCTACACACACACACACACAGACAGTCCACTGCCCCCCCCCCCACACACACACAGTCCACTGCCCCTACACACACACAGTCCACTGCCCCTACACACACACACACACAGTCCACTGCCCCTACACACACAGTCCACTGCCCCTACACACACAGTCCACTGCCCACACACAGTCCACTGCCCCTACACACACACACAGTCCACTGCCCTACACACACACACACACACACACACACACACACACACACACAGTCCACTGCCCCTACACACATACAGAGACAGTCCACTGCCCCTACACACACACAGAGAGAGTCCACTGCCCTAGACACACACAGAGACAGTCCACTGCCCCTACACATACACAGAGACCGTCCACTGCCCCAACACACATACAGAGACAGTCCACTGCCCCTACACACACACACACACACACACACACACACACACACACACACACACACACACACACACACAGAGAGTCCACTGCCCTAGACACACACAGAGACAGTCCACTGCCCCTACACATACACAGAGACCGTCCACTGCCCCAACACACATACAGAGCCAGTCCACTGCCCCTACACACACACAATGAGAGTCCACTGCCCCTACACACACACAGAGACAGTCCACTGCCCCGACACACACACACAGTCCACTGCCCCTACACTAATATAGAGACAGTCCACTGCCCCTACACTAATACAGAGACAGTCCACTGCCTCTACACACATAGAGACAGTCCACTGCCCCTACACACATACAGAGACAGTCCACTGCCCCTACACACATACAGAGACAGTCCACTGCCCCTACACACATACAGAGACAGTCCACTGCCCCTACACACAATGAGAGTCCACTGCCCCTACACAGAGAGACAGTCCACAGCCCCCCCCCCCACACAGTCCACTGCCCCTACACACACACACACACACACACACACACACACAGTCCACTGTCCCTACACACACAGTCCACTGCCCCTACACACATACACAGACAGTCCACTGCCCCTAAATACACACACAGGACAGTCAACTGCCCCTACACACACACACACACACACACACACACACACACACACACACACACACACACACTCCACTGCCCCCCCCACACACACAGTCCACTGCCCCTACACACACACACACACACACACACACACAGAGACAGTCCACTGCCCCTACACACACACACAGTCCACTGCCCCTAGACACACACACAGTCCACTGCCCCTACACACACACACACACACACACACACTCCACTGCCCCCCCCCCACACACACACAGTCCACTGCCCCTACACACACACACACACACACACACACACACACTGCCCCTACACACACACACAGTCCACTGCCCCTAGACACACACACACACACAGTCCACTGCCCCTACACACACACACACACACACTCCACTGCCCCTACACACACACACACACACACACACACACACACACACACACAGTCCACTGCCCCTACACACATACAGACAGTCCACCGCCCCTACACACATACAGACAGTCCACTGCCCCTACACACATACAGACAGTCCACTGCCCCTACACACATACAGACAGTCCACTGCCCCTACACACACAGAGAGAGTCCACTGCCCTAGACACACACAGAGAGAGTCCACTGCCCCTACACATACACAGAGACCGTCCACTGCCCCAACACACATACAGAGACAGTCCACTGCCCCTACACATACACAGTCCACTGCCCCTACACTAATACAGAGACAGTCCACTGCCCCTACATAATACAGAGACAGTCCACTGCCTCTACACACATACAGAGACAGTCCACAGCCCCGACACACACACACACACACACACACACACACACACAGTCCACTGCCCCTACACTAATACAGAGACAGTCCACTGCCTCTACACACATACAGAGACAGTCCACTGCCTCTACACACATACAGAGACAGTCCACTGCCCCTACACACATACAGAGACAGTCCACTGCCCCTACACACATACAGAGACAGTCCACTGCCTCTACACACATACAGAGACAGTCCACTGCCCCTACACACATACAGAGACAGTCCACTGCCCCTACACACATACAGAGACAGTCCACTGCCCCTACACACATACAGAGACAGTCCACTGCCCCATCACACATACAGAGACAGTCCACTGCCCCTACACACATACAGAGACAGTCCACTGCCCCTGCACTAATACAGAGACAGTCCACTGCCCCTACACTAATACAGAGACAGTCCACTGCCTCTACACACATACAGAGACAGTCCACTGCCCCTACACACATACAGACAGTCCACTGCCCGCTACACACACACACACACACAGTCCACTGCCTCCCCCCCCTCCACACACAGAGAGACAGTCCACTGCCCCTACACAGAGACAGTCCACTGCCCCTACACAGAGACAGTCCACTGCCCCTACACACAAACACAGAGACAGTCCACTGCCCCTACACACAAACACAGAGACAGTCCACTGCCCCTACACACAAACACAGAGACAGTCCACTGCCCCTACACACACACACACACACACAATCCACTGCCGCCCCCCCCCCCCCCCACCTCCACACACAGAGAGACAGTTCACTGCCCCAACACACACACACACACACACACACACACACACACAGACAGTCCACTGCCCCTATACACACACACACACAGTCCACTGCCCCTACACAAAGACACTCCACTGCCCCTACACACACACAGTCCACTGCCCCTACACACAGAGAGAGCCCACTGCTCCCCCCCCCCCGCACACAGACAGTCCACTGCCCCTACACACACACACACACACACACAGAGACAGTCCGCTGTCCCTACACACACACACAAAGGGAAAGTCAACTGCCCCTACACACACACACACACACACACACACACAAAGAGACAGTCCACTGCCCCTACACACACACAGAGACAGTCCACTGCCCCTACACACACACACACACACACACACACACACACACACACAGAGCGACAGTCCACTGCCCCTACACACATACAGAGACTGTCCACTGCCCCTACACACACGGACAGTCCACTGCCCCTACACACACGGACAGTCCACTGCCCCTACACACACGGACAGTCCACTGCCCCTACACAGAGACAGTCCACTGCCCCTACACAGAGACAGTCCACTGCCCCTACACAGAGACAGTCCACTGCCCCTACACAGAGACAGTCCACTGCCCCTACACAGAGACAGTCCACTGCCCCTACACAGAGACAGTCCACTGCCCCTACACAGAGACAGTCCACTGCCCCTACACAGAGACAGTCCACTGCCCCTACACAGAGACAGTCCACTGCCCCTACACAGAGACAGTCCACTGCCCCTACACAGAGACAGTCCACTGCCCCTACACAGAGACAGTCCACTGCCCCTACACAGAGACAGTCCACTGCCCCTACACACAAACACAGAGACAGTCCACTGCCCCTCCACACAAACACAGAGACAGTCCACTGCCCCTCCACACACAGAGACAGTCCACTGCCCCTACACACAAACAGAGACAGTCCACTGCCCCTACACACATACAGACAGTCCACTGCCCCTACAAACACACACACACACACACACACAGTCCACTGCCCCTACATACAGAGACAGTCCACTGCCTCTACTCACAAACACAGAGACAGTCCACTGCCCCTACACACACAGAGACAGTTTACTGCCCCTCCACACAGAGACAGTCCACTGCCCCTACACACATACAGAGACAGTTCACTGCCCCTACACACATACAGACAGTCCACTGCCCCTACAAAAACATACAGAGACAGTCCACTGCCCCTACACAGAGACAGTCCACTGCCCCTACACAGAGACAGTCCACTGCCCCTACACAGAGACAGTCCACTGCCCCTACACAGAGACAGTCCACTGCCCCTACACAGAGACAGTCCACTGCCCCTACACAGAGACAGTCCACTGCCCCTACACAGAGACAGTCCACTGCCCCTACACACAAACACAGAGACAGTCCACTGCCCCTACACACAAACACAGAGACAGTCCACTGCCCCTCCACACACAGAGACAGTCCACTGCCCCTACACACAAACAGAGACAGTCCACTGCCCCTACACACATACAGACAGTCCACTGCCCCTACAAACACACACACACACACACACACACACACACACACACACACACACACACACACACACACACAGTCCACTGCCCCTACATACAGAGACAGTCCACTGCCTCTACTCACAAACACAGAGACAGTCCACTACCCCTACACACACAGAGACAGTTTACTGCCCCTCCACACAGAGACAGTCCACTGCCCCTACACACATACAGAGACAGTTCACTGCCCCTACACACATACAGACAGTCCACTGCCCCTACAAAAACATACAGAGACAGTCCACTGCCCCTACACAGAGACAGTCCACTGCCCCTACACAGAGACAGTCCACTGCCCCTACACAGAGACAGTCCACTGCCCCTACACAGAGACAGTCCACTGCCCCTACACACAAACACAGAGACAGTCCACTGCCCCTACACACAAACACAGAGACAGTCCACTGCCCCTCCACACACAGAGACAGTCCACTGCCCCTACACACATACAGACAGTCCACTGCCCCTACACACATACAGACAGTCCACTGCCCCTACAAACACACACACACACACACACACACACACACACACACACACACAGTCCACTGCCCCTAC
This sequence comes from Pseudophryne corroboree, assembly GCF_028390025.1. Classification (NCBI taxonomy): domain Eukaryota; kingdom Metazoa; phylum Chordata; class Amphibia; order Anura; family Myobatrachidae; genus Pseudophryne; species Pseudophryne corroboree. The sequence continues at coordinate 336,355,245 of NC_086454.1, forward strand.
ATACAGAGACAGTCCACTGCCTCTACTCACAAACACAGAGACAGTCCACTGCCCCTACACACACAGAGACAGTTTACTGCCCCTCCACACAGAGACAGTCCACTGCCCCTACACACATACAGAGACAGTTCACTGCCCCTACACACATACAGACAGTCCACTGCCCCTACAAAAAACACACACACACACACACACACACACACACACACACACACACACACACACACACAGTCCACTGCCCCTACACAAACATACAGAGACAGTCCACTGCACCTACACAAACATACAGAGACAGTCCACTGCCCCTACACACATACAGACAGTCCACTGCCCCTACACACACACAGTCCACTGCCGCCCCCCCTCCACACACAGAGAGACAGTTCACTGCCCCTACACACACACACACACACACACACACACAGTCCACTGCCCCTACACACAAAGACAGTCCACTGCCCCTCCACACACAAACACAGAGACAGTCCACTGCCCCTCCACACACAGAGACAGTCCACTGCCCCTACACACATACAGAGACAGTCCACTGCCCCTACAAACAAACACAAACACACACACACACACACACACACACACACACACCACTGCTCCTACACACATACAAACAGTCCACTGCCCCCACACACAGAGACAGTCCACTGCCCCTACACTAATACAGAGACAGTCCACTGCCTCTACACACATACAGAGACAGTCCACTGCCCCTACACACACACACACAATCCACTGCCGCCCCCCCCCCCCCCCCCACCTCCACACACAGAGAGACAGTTCACTGCCCCAACACACACAGACAGTCCACTGCCCCTATACACACACAGTCCACTGCCCCTACACAAAGACACTCCACTGCCCCTACACACACACAGTCCACTGCCCCTACACACAGAGAGAGCCCACTGCTCCCCCCCCCCGCACACAGACAGTCCACTGCCCCTACACACACACACACACACACACACAGAGACAGTCCGCTGTCCCTACACACACACAAAGGGAAAGTCAACTGCCCCTACACACACACACACACACACACACACACACACAAAGAGACAGTCCACTGCCCCTACACACACACACACAGAGACAGTCCACTGCCCCTACACACACACAGAGACAGTCCACTGCCCCTACACACACACACACACACACACACACACACACACACACACACACACACACACAGAGCGACAGTCCACTGCCCCTACACACATACAGAGACTGTCCACTGCCCCTACACACACAGTCCACTGCCCCTACACACACGGACAGTCCACTGCCCCTACACACACGGACAGTCCACTGCCCCTACACAGAGACAGTCCACTGCCCCTACACAGAGACAGTCCACTGCCCCTACACAGAGACAGTCCACTGCCCCTACACAGAGACAGTCCACTGCCCCTACACAGAGACAGTCCACTGCCCCTACACACAAACACAGAGACAGTCCACTGCCCCTCCACACACAGAGACAGTCCACTGCCCCTACACACAAACAGAGACAGTCCACTGCCCCTACACACAAACAGAGACAGTCCACTGCCCCTACACACATACAGACAGTCCACTGCCCCTACAAACACACACACACACACACACACACACACACACACACACACACACACACACACAGTCCACTGCCCCTACATACAGAGACAGTCCACTGCCTCTACTCACAAACACAGAGACAGTCCACTGCCCCTACACACACAGAGACAGTTTACTGCCCCTCCACACAGAGACAGTCCACTGCCCCTACACACATACAGAGACAGTTCACTGCCCCTACACACATACAGACAGTCCACTGCCCCTACAAACACACACACACACACACACACACACACACACACACACACACACACACACACAGTCCACTGCCCCTACACAAACATACAGAGACAGTCCACTGCACCTGCACAAACATACAGAGACAGTCCACTGCCCCTACACACATACAGACAGTCCACTGCCCCTACACACATACAGACAGTCCACTGCCCCTACACACACACAGTCCACTGCCGCCCCCCCTCCACACAGAGAGACAGTTCACTGCCCCTACACACACACACACACACACACACACACACACACACAGTCCACTGCCCCTACACACAAAGACAGTCCACTGCCCCTCCACACACAAACACAGAGACAGTCCACTGCCCCTCCACACACAGAGACAGTCCACTGCCCCTACACACATACAGAGACAGTCCACTGCCCCTACAAACAAACACACACACACACACACACACCACTGCTCCTACACACATACAAACAGTCCACTGCCCCTACATACAGAGACAGTCCACTGCCTCTACACACAAACACAGAGACAGTCCACTGCCCCTACACACAAACACAGAGACAGTCCACTGCCTACACACACACAGAGACAGTCCACTGCCTACACACACACAGAGACAGTCCACTGCCCCTACACACACAGAGAGACAGTCCACTGCCCCTCCACACACAGAGACAGTCCACTGCCCCTACACACATACAGAGACAGTCCACTGCCCCTACACACATACAGACAGTCCACTGCCCCTACAAACACACACACACACACACACACACACACACACACACAGTCCACTGCCCCTACACACATACAAAGAGTCCACTGCCACTACATACAGAGACAGTCCACTGCCTCTACACACAAACACAGAGACAGTCCACTTCCTCTACACACAAACACAGAGACAGTCCACTGCCCCTACACACAGACAGAGACAGTCCACTGCCCCTACACACAAACACAGAGACAGTCCACTGCCTCTACACACAAACACAGAGACAGTCCACTGCCTCTACACACAAACACAGAGACAGTCCACTGACCCCCCCCCCCCCCCCCCACACACACACAGACGGACAGAGACAGTCCACTGTCCCTACACACACAGAGACTAATAGTGAGCCGCTGCTCAGATTCTGTGTCACCAGTAACATGTATCTAACGAAGGTGTAATGTCTCAGTTCTAGCATCAATAGGATCACAGCTGCTGCCGAGAGTCACTTCTACACACTTATACATATAGAGGGAGAGTGTATACTGTCAGCATACAGTACCTGGCTCAGTAGTAATACTTGCTGCCCACCGAGGCTCAGTGCTGGCAGTATACCTGGCTCTGTAGTAATAGTACACCTGGCTCAGTGCTGGCAGTATACCCGGCTGTGTAGTAATAGTACACCTGGTTCAGTGCTGGCAGTATACCTGGCTCAGTGCTGGCAGTATACCCGGCTCTGTAGTAATAGTACACCTGGCTCAGTGCTGGCAGTATACCCCGGCTGTGTAGTAATAGCACACCTGGTTCAGTGCTGGCAGTATACCTGGCTCAGTGCTGGCAGTATACCTGGCTCAGTGCTGGCAATATACCTGGCTCAGTGCTGGCAGTATACCTGGCTCAGTGCTGGCAGTATTCCTAGCTCTGTACTAATAGTACACCTGGCTCAGTGCTGGCAGCATACCTGGGACTGTACGGCGAGGTTCCCTGATCCATTCCCACAGCTGTGTATGTCCTGTATTCTCATCCGTGAAGCAATGAGAGGAATGTAATCTAACCTGATCCCTCACCTGTAGGCCCCTCCCTCACATGCCAGCAGTGGGCGGGGACACTCACCTCTCTGCCTCAGGGTGTATTGCATGCATGGGGTCAGTCTGAGGGTCCAGCAGCACCTGACAGCCTGCAGAAGACACAAGAGGAGATACTCATTACCACTCTACTGTCCCCATTCCAGTCTCTGCTCATCACAATCCTTCTAACAGAGCAGCATTTCCTATGGACACACTGTACGGTCCCACAGCACAAGGTTATAGAGGCACTGGTCAGCACCGTAAACAGGACAGCCCTCACCCTGTACAGCACCGAACACAGGACAGACCTCACCCTGTACAGCACCGTACCCAGGACAGCCCTCCCCCTGTACAGCACCGTACCCAGGACAGCCCTCCCCCTGTACAGCACCGTACCCAGGACAGCCCTCACCCTGTACAGCACCGTACCCAGGACAGCCCTCACCCTGTACAGCACCGTACCCAGGACAGCCCTCACCCTGTACAGCATCGTACCCAGGACAGCCCTCACCCTGTACAGCACCGTACCCATGACAGCCCTCACTCTGTACAGCATCGACCCCAGGACAGCCCTCAAACCTGTACAGCATCGAACACAGGACAGCCCTCACCCTGTACAGCACCGTACCCAGGACAGCCCTCACCCTGTATAGCACCGTACCCAGGACAGCCCTCATCCTGTACAGCACCATACCCAGGACAGCCCTCACCCTGTACAACACCGTCCCCAGGACAGCCCTCACCCTGTACAGCACCGTACCCAGGACAGCCCTCACTCTGTACAGCACCGTACCCAGGACAGCCCTCACCCTGTACAGCACCGTACCCAGGACAGCCCTCACTCTGTACAGCACCGTACCCAGGACAGCCCTCACCCTGTACAGCATCGTACCCAGGACAGCCCTCACCCTGTACAGCACCGTACCCAGGACAGCCCTCACCCTGTACAACACCGTCCCCAGGACAGCCCTCACCCTGTACAGCACCGTACCCAGGACAGTCCTCACCCTGTACAGCACCGTACCAAGGACAGCCCTCACCCTGTACACCACTGTACCCAGGACAGCCCTCACCCTGTACAGCACTGTACCCAGGACAGCCCTCACTCTGTACAGCATAGAACCCAATACAGCACCATACCCAGGACAGCCCTCACCCTGTACAGCATAGTACACAGGACAGCCCTCACCCTGTACAGCACCATACCCAGGACAGCCCTCACCCTGTACAGCACAGTACACAGGACAGCCCACGCCCTGTACAGCACCAAACCCAGGACAGCCCTCACCCTGTACAGCACAGTACACAGGACAGCCCACGCCCTGTACAGCACCAAACCCAGGACAGCCCTCACCCTGTACAGCACCGTACACAGGACAGCCCCCACTGCTGCACCTGTGTATAATGTCCACATGTAGATACCGCTGCACCTGTTTATAATGCCCACATGTATATACTGCTGCACCTGTGTATAATGTCCACATGTATATACCGCTGCACCTGTGTATAATGCCCACGTGTATATACTGCTGCACCTGTGTATAATGCCCACATGTATATACTGCTGCACCTGTGTATAATGCCCACATGTATATACCACTGCACCTGCCCACGTGTATATACTGCTGCACCTGTGTATAATGCCCACATGTATATACTTCTGCACCTGTGTATAATGCCCACATGTATATACCACTGCACCTCTGTATAATACCCACATGTATATACTGCTGCACCTGTGTACAATACCCACATGTGTATATACCCCTGCACCTGCCCACGTGTATATACCGCTTCACGTGTGTATAATGCTCACGTGTATATACGACTGCACCTGTGTATAACGCTCACGTGTATATACCACTGCACCTGTGTATAATGCCCACGTGTATATACTGCTGCATATATATATATATATATATATATATACTGTATAGCTAGATAGTTAGACACGCTGTACGGGGCTGAATGCTCTGCACAGCACCTGCCGGTGAGCGGATTACTCATTAATCCAGGGTCACAGCGTAATCAGGAATCGGCCAATCACATGTCTGTCCATGGGATTATAGTGTAATGGCACTGAGGTCACACACGTATACATCGGTCGCAGAGTCTGAGCCCCCTCCCCGAGCTCTTCCATTATAACGCATGGAGTAAATGCAGAATAAAGTTTTATGTGATCATTTCAATTATTGAAGGAGAAACGTTATCCAGCAGCTGCCCTTGTGTGACATAATAATTGCCCCCTGTGTGACATAATAATTGCCCCCTGTGTGACATAGTAATTGCCCCCTGTGTGGCATAGTAATTGCCCCGTGTGGCATAGTAATTGCCCACAGTTACTCCTACTGCCAGTGCCCCAAACTGAGCTGATACTAAACAGCTGATTACTGCCAGCCTCTCCAGCACAGTGCGCCACAATCACCAGGAGAGATGAGAGAGTTACTGTAATGTACATATAATGCAGGACTGTGAGAGTCCAGCACTGCTCCTTATGAGTGAGAGGCCAGGGGAGGGCGCTGGGAGTACCTACATATAATGCAGGACTGTGAGAGTCCGGCACTGCTCCTTATGAGTGAGAGGCCAGGGGAGGGCGCTGGGACTACCTACATATAATGCAGGACTGTGAGAGTCCAGCACTGCTCCTTATGAATGAGGCCAGGGGAAAGCGCTGGGAGTACCTACATATAATGCAGGACTGTGAGAGTCCGGCACTGCTCCTTATGAATGAGAGGCCAGGGTAGGGCGCTGGGACTACCTACATATAATGCAGGACTGTGAGAGTCCAGCACTGCTCCTTATGAATGAGGCCTGGGGAGGGTGCTGGGAGTACCTACATATAATGCAGGACTGTGAAAGTCCGGCACTGCTCCTTATGAATGAGAGGCCAGGGGAGGGTGCTTGGAGTACCCACATATAATGCAGGACTGTGAGAGTCCGGCACTGCTCCTTATGAATGAGAGGCCAGGGGAGGGCGCTGGGAGTATCTATATATAATGCAGGACTGTGAGAGTCCAGCACTGCTCCTTATGAATGAGAGGCCAGGGGAGGGCGCTGGGACTACCTACATATAATGCAGGACTGTGAGAGTCCAGCACTGCTCCTTATCAGTGAGAGGCCAGGGGAGGGTGCTGGGAGTACCTACATATAATGCAGGACTGTGAGAGTCCAGCACTGCTCCTTATCAGTGAGAGGCCAGGGGAGGGCGCTGGGAGTACCTACATATAATGCAGGACTGTGAGAGTCCGGCACTGCTCCTTATGAATGAGGCCAGGGGAGGGCGCTGGGAGTACCTACATATAATGCAGGACTGTGAGAGTCCGGCACTGTTCCTTATGAGTGAGAGGCCAGGGTAGGGCGCTGGGAGTACCTACATATAATGCAGGACTGTGAGAGTCCAGCACTGCTCCTTATGAATGAGAGGCCAGGGTAGGGCGCTGGGAGTACCTACATATAATGCAGGACTGTGAGAGTCCAGCACTGCTCCTTATGAATGAGGCCAGGGGAAAGCGCTGGGAGTACCTACATATAATGCAGGACTGTGAGAGTCCAGCACTGCTCCTTATGAGTGAGAGGCCAGGGGAGGACGTCGGGAGTACCTACATATAATGCAGGACTGTGAGAGTCCAGCACTGCTCCTTATGAATGAGAGGCCAGGGGAGGGCGCTGGGACTACCTACATATAATGCAGGACTGTGAGAGTCCAGCACTGCTCCTTATGAGTGAGAGGCCAGGGGAGGGCGCTGGGAGTACCTACATATAATGCAGGACTGTGAGAGTCCAGTACTGCTCCTTATGAATGAGGCCAGGGGAGGGTGCTTGGAGTACCCACATATAATGCAGGACTGTGAGAGTCCGGCACTGCTCCTTATGAGTGAGAGGCCAGGGGAAAGCGCTGGGAGTACCTACATATAATGCAGGACTGTGAGAGTCCGGCACTGCTCCTTATGAATGAGAGGCCAGGGGAGGGCGCTGGGAGTATCTACATATAATGCAGGACTGTGAGAGTCCAGCACTGCTCCTTATGAATGAGAGGCCAGGGGAGGGTGCTGGGAGTACCTACATATAATGCAGGACTGTGAGAGTCCAGCACTGCTCCTTATGAATGAGAGGCCCGGGGAGGGTGCTGGGAGTACCTACATATAATGCAGGACTGTGAGAGTCCAGCACTGCTCCTTATGAGTGAGAGGCCAGGGGAGGGCGTTGGGAGTACCTACATATAATGCAGGACTGTGAGAGTCCGGCACTGCTCCTTATGAATGAGAGGCATGGGGAGGGTGCTGGGAGTACCTACATATAATGCAGGACTGTGAGAGTCCAGCACTACTCCTTATGAATGAGGCCAGGGGAGGGCGTCGGGAGTACCTACATATAATGCAGGACTGTGAGAGTCAGACACTGCTCCTTATGAATGAGAGGCCAGGGGAGGGCGCTGGGACTACCTACATATAATGCAGGACTGTGAGAGTCCAGCACTGCTCCTTATGAGTGAGAGGCCAGGGGAGGGCGCTGGGACTACCTACATATAATGCAGGACTATGAGAGTCCAGCACTGCTCCTTATGAGTGAGAGGCCAGGGGAGGGCGCTGGGACTACCTACATATAATGCAGGACTGTGAGAGTCCAGCACTGCTCCTTATGAATGAGAGGCCAGGGTAGGGCGCTGGGAGTACCTACATATAATGCAGGACTGTGAGATTCCAGCACTGCTCCTTATGAATGAGAGGCCAGGGTAGGGCGCTGGGAGTACCTACCGTATATACTCGAGTATAAGTCGACTTTTTCAGCACTTTCTTTTGTGCTGAAAAAGCCCCCTCGGCTTATACTCGAGTCAGTGGGAATATGACTTATACTCCAGTCATCCCCGCTCCCCCGCTGTCTTGTGAAGGAGGGACATGGAGGTCACAGCGTGCGCCTCTCCTGTGTCCCTCCAGAGTCTCCGGCGGCAGCGGCAGGTCTATTAAATGAAGTACCCGTTCGTGAGCTCTGATTGGCTCACGAACCAGCACTTCATTTAACACACACACGCCGCTGCCGCCGGAGACGCAGGAGGGACACAGGAGAGGCGCGCACTGTGCCCTCCGTGTCCCTCCTTCATAAGACAGCAGGGGATCGCCGGAGCGGGGAGCGGGGATGGTAAGTTGTTACTTTCACTGGTGGGAGCATATTTGGCACTTGTGGCAGTATGAGGGCATATCTGGCCCTGTGGGAAAATATCTGGCACTATGAGGGCATATCTAGCACTGTGGGGGCATATCTGGCACTATGAGGGCATATCTGGCACTGTGGGGGCATATCTGGCAGTATGAGGGCATATCTGGCACTGTGGGGGCATATCTGGCACTAAGAGGGCATATCTGGCACTGTGGGGGCATATCTGGAACTATGAGGGCATATCTGGCACTGTGAGGGCATATCTGGCACTGTGGGGGCATATCTGGCACTGTGGGGGCATATCTGGCACTGTGGCGGCATATCTGGCAGTGTGAGGGCATATCTGGCACTGTGGGGGCATATCTGGCAGTATGAGGGCATATCTGGCACTGTGGGGGCATATCTGGCACTACAAGGGCATATCTGGCACTGTGGGGGCATATCTGGCACTATGAGGCCATATCTGGCACTGTGGGGGCATATCTGGCAACATGAGGGCATATCTGGCACTGTCGGGGCATATCTGGCAGTGTGAGGGCATATCTGGCACTGTAGGGGCATATCTGGCAGTATGAGGGCATATCTGGCACTGTGGGGCATATCTGGCAGTGTGAGGGCATATCTGGCACTGTAGGGGCATATCTGGCACTGTGGGGGCATATCTGGCACTGTGGCGGCATATCTGGCAGTGTGAGGGCATATCTAGCACTGTGGGGGCATATCTGGCAGTATGAGGGCATATCTGGCACTGTGGGGGCATATCTGGCACTACAAGGGCATATCTGGCACTGTGGGGGCATATCTGGCACTATGAGGCCATATCTGGCACTGTGGGGGCATATCTGGCAACATGAGGGCATATCTGGCACTGTGGGGGCATATCTGGCAGTATGAGGGCTGTGTACGGCTATAGCTGCATTTCCCACCCTAGGCTTATACTCGAGTCAATAAGTTTTCCCAGGTTTTGTGGTAAAATTAGGTGTCTCGGCTTATATTCGGGTCGACTTATACTCGAGTATATACGGTATATATAATGCAGGACTGTGAGAGTCTGGCACTGCTCCTTATTGGGGTGGAGGTGAAGAGAGGACTAGTTACTCCTATCAGACTCAGTGTTCTCATCATCTCTGTACAGGTTGTATAGCAGCACCTTGTAGCTCTCTATGGGGTCCATTTAATAAGAATCGCATTGCGCACTATTCGCACCCAGAATCGCATTGCATGATGTGAGTCTTACGGCTGATGTATCATCGTACACCCGCAGGAGATCCCGTAGCTGTGATGAGCTCAGTGTGGTTCCATGGAATTCTGTGCGTGTGCATTGTGTAGTCACGCTGGCCATACGCGCACAGCGGCCATTGCTGGGGAGCGTTCAGGGGGAACCCTCCTGCCGGATAATTACGTGATGTGTAGCCCATAGGTTATCAGACGGCGGTAGCTGCGGGGGCAAGTCTGGCAGTATTGTATCCAAACCTGTGGGGGATGCGTCTGTCGGTGGGAATTGATCTGCTGTGGCCCCTCCTACATACATTGAGGTGATACTAAATATTTGCGTTTACCCCCTGAAAACACCTATAAACACGGCGAGTACGCGGAAATATTCCATGGTGAATGGCCCCTATATCCTATGAGGCTGCAGTGACCGTCTCCTGGCAGCCACCAGGCTCTGTCCATTGTCTGAGTACAGAGGCTTCTTTCTCTCATCCGCTAACTAGGACAAGCACATTCCAGCGAGACATCATTAACCCCCTGCGGAGAGCCCCGCACATAGCACACACTGGTTATACCCAGGGATGAGCGTGGCGGCTGCCCCAGTCAGTGCTATGGAGAACGGAGGTTTATCACAGAACCACAGCACACCCTAGCACCGGGCTCCATATTACTGAGGGCTCATTCCCAATAACATCTGCAACGGGCGCGATATTATCACATCACTAAGGGGTCTATTCATGAAGCAGTGAAAAGTGTGGAGAAGTGAGTCTGTGGAGAAGTTGCCCATGGCAACCAATCAGCTGCTCCGTACAATTGTATAGTATGCAAATGATAAATGTTACTTCAATGCTGATTGGTTGCCATGGGCAACTTCTCCACTGGTTCACTTCTCCACACTTTTCATTGCTTCATGAATAGACCCCTATATGTCATTATATCTGTGGAATGTATGAAGGAGAACCTGCAGAGCCAGTCCCTGCGATGTGGTCACTTCAGTGCCGGTCCGCTGGCCACTCATACGGGATCCAGTCTTTAGGTCAACTGCAATTAGGTTGACACGGTCTATAGGTCGTCATGGTCATAAAGTCGACAAGAGTTTTTAAAAAATAATATTTTTTTGAACTTCTTCATACTTTAGGATCCATATGGACTACGATTGGGAATAGTAACGCACGGTGCACTAACTGGGGTTCCCGGTCACTTTACAAAGAAAACAACACAAAAATAAATGTAAAAAACTAATGTCGACCTTTTCATGTTGACCTATTTCAGGTTTCGACCTAGTCACTGTCAACCAATAGTGGTCTACGTAGTTACTGTCAACCCTATGATCCACACCCAGTCATACGTGGGAGGCATTGCTGGGGTGGGTTTGGAGAACCCTCTCCCGGTGCTTTCTGCAACGTGTATCCCATAGGCTGAACCAGTACAACAGCTGCGGAGGCTGCAGAGGCCGGGCTCAGAAATGATATGGCCGCATTGCATCTCCTAGAGAAACCTATGGGGGGGTTGGGGGTTCGTGCCGCTGCCGGCAGGAATGGAGGGATCGCAGCACATATAAGATATCTGCTGCGGTCCCTCTTTCATACATGGGGGCAACTCTAAATATTTGCAGTTACCCCCTTTTCGGGGAATCAGCCGCAAATATTTAATGGCACCACACTGCCGCTGGGTCCCATTCCTGCCCACAGATAACTATGTATGGACAAAGCTAGGTCCTATCCAGTCCTCACCAATCTGCAGTCAATGGGTGCCTCAATACATGACTGCCCAGGAGGACAACACATCACGGTGCCCATGAGGGTATGGAGATCAACCAGGAGGACAACACATCACTGTGCCCAGGAGGGTATGGAGAGCACCCAAGAAGACAACACATCATGGTACCCAGGAGGGAGCACCCAGGAGGATAACACATCACAGTGCCCAGGAGGGTATGGAGAGCACACAGGAGGACAACACATCACTGTGCCCAGGAGGGTATGAAGAGCACCCAGGAGGACAACACATCATGGTACCCAGTAGGACAACACATCATGGTGCCCAGGAGGACAACACATCATGGTACCCAGGAAGAAAACACATCATGGTGCCCAGGAGGATAACACATCATGGTGCCCAGGAGGGTATGGAGAGCACCCAGGAGGACAGCACATCATGGTACCCAGGAGGGAGCACCCAGGAGGATAACACATCACAGTGCCCAGGAGAGTATGGAGAGCACACAGGAGGATAACACATCATGGTGCCCAGGAGGGTATGGAGAGCACCCAGGAGGACAACACATCATGGTGCTCAGGAGGACAACACATCATGGTGCCCAGGAGGACAACACATCATGGAGCCCAGGATGGTATGGAGAGCACCCAGGAGGACAACACATCATGATGCCCAGGAGGACAACACATCATGGTGCCCAGGAGGACAACACATCATGGTGCCCAGGAGGGTATGGAGAGCACCCAGGAGGACAACACATCATGGTACCCAAGAGGACAACACGTCATGGTACCCAGTAGGACAACACATCATGGTGCCCAGGAGGACAACACATCATGGTGCCTAGGAGGACAACACATCATGGTACCCAGGAGGACAACACATCATGGTGCCCAGGAGGGTATGGAGAACACCCAGGAGGACAACACATCATAATGCCCAGGAGGACAACACATCATGATGCCCAGGAGGACAACACATCATGGTGCCCAGGAGGGTATGGAGAGCACCCAGGAGGACAACACATCATGATGCCCAGGAGGACAACACATCATGATGCCCAGGAGGACAACACATCGTGGTGCCCAGGAGGACAACACATCATGGTGCCCAGGAGGACAACACATCATGGTACCTAGGAGGACAACACATCATGGTGCCCAGGAGGACAAAACATCATGGTGCTCAGGAGGACAACAAATCATGGTGCCCAGGAGGACAACACATCATGGTGCTCAGGAGGACAACACATCATGGTGCCCAGGAGGACAACACATCATGGTGCTCAGGAGGACAACACATCATGGTGCCCAGGAGGACAACACATCATGGTGCTCAGGAGGACAACACATCATGGTGCCCAGGAAGAAAACACATCATGGTGCCCAGGAGGAAAACACATCATGGTGCCCGGGAGGGTATGGAGAGCACCCAGGAGGACAACACATCATTGTACCCAGGAGGACAACACATCACAATGCCCAGGAGTGTATGGAAGGCAGACAAGGGATTGGGTAGTAAAGTAAACCTCAGTGGTCAGAGATGTCCCTTTCATGAAGATTTTATTTACAGGGATATAGTGACATCAGCAGCATCACAGCGTCCTCGGGCATCAGATCTCGGGTCATGCAGTCACACGTTACAGTGCTAATTATACGCTGAGACATTACACAGATCACTCCCAGGTCAGGTAGCTAATCGCTCATTTACAGCAATTATCTCAACTTTGTAAATGAGCAGCAGCCTAAAGATGCCTCCAGCGCCTGATCATTACGTCGCCTGTGATCATGTCGCAACATGCAGACAACACGTAGGGGAATGTCACCAGCAAGAGTCCCAGGTGTCACCAGTCACACGTCTGCAGGTGCC